>NC_133508.1:42549000-42863500 GCF_049354715.1 Callithrix jacchus
CTGCCTCCCCTAGCAGGACAGGGCTGTCGGGGTCCCCAGGCTCCCCTCCCTGCACCCAGGGCTGCTCTCCTCTCTCCGTCTCTGGGCCCCTCATGCAGCCCTTTTGCTTCTGGCCTCTCAGCCTGCAGCAGAGGCTGGGGGTGGGTTTGAGGGTCAACAGAGGGACACAGCCTCCTTGGGAGTCATCATCAGAAGGATTTGTAATTGCTTTGCTGGCTGGGTCCCAAGGAAACACCTGCCCCCAAATCCGCCACCCCAGGCAGCCGGGAGGAGCTTCCTGGAAAAGCAGAAAAACAGCTCAGCCCCAGGCTGGCCTCCGCGGGCCTTCTGACCACGCCGGGCCTTCCCTAGCAGACCCCGCAAGTCAAGCCTCCTCATTCCTTCTCTCCCTGCCTCCTCTCCTGGGTCAACTCTACTTGGCACTGGAGACCCATCACATCCTGGTGCAGGGTCCAGGGGGCAGGTGTGAGTCAGGCTTTGCCTTGCTTCCTGCTCCTGGTGCCCGGTGGCTCCTGAAAGGCTCCGGGGCCCCAGAGACACACCTGTGTGCGAATACTGGGGTCCCAGGGCTCAGAGCCACAGGGGCCTTCAGCATCGCTGCTCCAGAAGCTTCCTCCAGGAATCGTTTTGCCAAGTGGATCTCTTCACCCTACATCAGGCAAAATCGGGGGGCTCTTCCCCACTCCCCACTTTCTGCATGAGCTCAGAAGGGAGCCTGTCCCCGTTTCACAGATGGGGAGACTGAGGCATAAGGAGATCAGGTGTCTTTTCAGCCTTGGCTTGCCAGGTGGACCGACCGACCTAATGAACATGAGACCCCAACCCTGTTCCTACCTCAGGGAAGCATCAGTGAGCTTGGACACAGGTTTCCTAATGCCCTGAGCAGAGGTGGCGAGTGGGTGCTGGGACCTTGCCCAGGTGGCCCCTTCTGCCCCGAGGCTGATGCTGGGAGCTCTCCACTTCCCGCCTTGCTCAGCAGCCCTTCTGACCACTTCGGGGCCTTCCCTAGTGGGCCTCACAAATCAAGCCTCCTTTCTTCTCTCCCTGCCTCCTCTCACGGCTCAACTCCTACTTGGCATTGGAGACCCATCACTTCCTCCAAGCAGCGCTCCAGGCTTGGCCAAGCAGAGGTGAAGCCACCCTGGCAGGCTGCTGTCCGCCCTCCAGGTCCTGTAAGCTGAAGTGCCTGTACCCTCGGTGGGCTGTGAACTCCCTGCCCACAGACGGGCTTCCAAGCCCAGCCCTGTGCTCTGTGCTGTGAGTAGGGAGGGAAGGGATGAGGTGTGCCCCATTCCAGACCCCAGCACTCATCACTGCAGTGCTTCCTTAGGTGGCTCTCCAATAATTGTGTAAAACAAAAAGAAGCAAAGTTAGTATTTCTGTTACAGTGTAATTAACACTAAGAATTGAGCTTCGTAAATGTCCAACTGGCTGTGCCTCACAGTTTCTTGGAAGCCGCCCTTCCCTCACCACGGCCCAGGGAGGTTGACAGGGCTGGGTTTTCTCCCAGTTTTGGGGGAGAAACTGAGGAAACCTTGGAGAAGCCCCTATGAAAGCCCCATGCTGTCAACCCCAGTGGGGAAGTGCCCATGAGAACGTTAGAGAACAGTCCACTCAACTGAGGTGAGAGGGAGCCCATGCCCAGGGGCGTCAGGGCCAGGTGCTCAGGGGCGTCAGGGGCAGGTGCTGAAGGAGAGGGGACCTGGGCTTTGGAGAGAAAAACCCCGTGCTCAGGGTCATCGGGGCAGGTGCTGAAGGTGCGGGGCCCTGGGTTTTGGAGAGAAAAACCCCATGGGACACTTGGAGTCACGGAGGGCTTCCTGGAGGTGGTGGGGGGTTGGCAGGGGAGGGATTAGATGAGGCCCAAGGGGGAGCAGGTAGGGCTTCTGGACTAAGACTGAGCATCCAAGCCTTCTTTGGAGGCACTAGAGCCCCAGCCCAACTGGCTGCAGAATGGCCCTTCCTTCCCATGTGGGGCTGACAGCCTGTGCGCTGGCCATCAGGCACTGGGAGTGGGAGGGGAGGAAGAGTTGCCCAGCTCATGTCAGACATGACTAGTGCCTGTCTTAGCCTGTTTTGTGTGGCTCTAACAGTATACATGAGACTGGGTATTTTATAAAAAGCAGAGATTTATTTCTCACAGTTCTGGAGGCTGGGGCATCCAAAGTCAAGGGCCCGCTGGGCCTTCTTGCTGTGTGATCCCACAGTGGAAGGCAGAGGGCAAGAGAGCACAAGCGGGGAGGAAGGGGCCAAACGTGTTCTTTCATCAGGAACCCACTGGGGGGAGGTAATGGCGTTCACCCATTCAAGGGGGCAGCACCTCCAGGACCTCATCACCTCTTCCTGCCCCACTGGGTGCTGTGGCACTGGGATTCCATTTTCAATGCAGAAGCTTCCAGGGACACGCCAGCCAGCAGCAGCGCCGGGCAAAGCAGAGCCTTCTTCACAAGGTGGGGTGGGGTGGGTGAAGGAGGGTAGACCGGTGTTGGGGCCACCCCTCCACCTGCCTAGTGCTCCCCAGGGACGCTTCTTGTGGCCACTGGGCCCTGTAGAGTGGGAGGGGTGGGGTGACCCTCCCATAGTCCATTATGACCAGCCCAGCTCAGGGGCACAGCCAGCCTGCACCTGCTTCATGCCCTCAGCTCCTCTGCCAGGGTGGGGATGGTCCCTAAACAATCAAATGCTGTCATAATCACAGCCCCCAAACATGGTGGCGGGCTTGTAATTGAGCAGAGTGAGTGCTTGTAATCCGTCTGAAGCCGGCTCTTGGCTACTGAGCCTGCACAGTGAGTATTATTTTCTGTCTGACACATGAAGGAAAGTGAGACTCAGCCTGGCCATGTCACCTCCCCATTCATTCATTCAGTCTCTCAACAAACATGTTTGGGAGCCTCCTCTTCCCTGAGCCTCTTCTGCTCCTTGGGACACCCTGATCAGGGGGACAGACACCATCCTTGTTCTCCTGGAGTGGTCCAGGCCCACAGCAGATGGAAGATTACAAACGGTAAGAGTCAGAAACGAAATGACCAGACCGACAAGGAGAGGAGCCTCCCCTAGGTGAGGATGGAGGTGGGGAGATGACACTCAGCTGGGGTGAAGGATGAGAAGTGCCAGTGCCCCATACAGCCCCCGGGAGCAGGTGTGCAGTGGGGAAGTGTGTAGGAGCTGAGCATGGGAAGGGGCTGCCCTGGGAGCTTCAGGTTGTGAGCACAGTGGAAGCGGACAGAGGAGGCTGTGCGGGAAGGAAGGTCATGGTTGAGTTGACCTGAGCGTGGCTTTGGCAACCGAGTGGAAAATGGATTTCGGGGACCCAGGATGGAAGCTGGAGGAGGGCTGGAGTGGCCAGGAGCCAGGTGGGACCGTGGCTTGTAGAAGGTGGTGAAGAGGAGTGGATGGACCCAAGCTTCTACGCAGGGGGTACTTTGGCCCCCAGGGGACCTGTGGCCATGTCAGGAACATTTTTGGTTGTCACAGATTAGGGAAGGGTGCTCCAGGGAGAGGCCGTGCGTGGCCTGAGACACCTGCAGGAGGATGGGCAGGTTCTATGAGCAAGTATTTTGGGGACCAGGAGGCTGTGGGTTTCCTGCTGTGTTCCGTGGTGAGCAGTGGTGGCATTTGGGGACCGTGGTGGGCACACTGTGTTGCAGTGGTCAAGGGGTCTGTGCCATTTCCACTGTGAGCTGGCCATGAGGGTCAGCAGGCCGTGGCTGGCCAGGTGAGGTGAGACAAGGTGGGTTCGTGCTTGTGAGTGTCCCCTGCAAACATAGTGCCCAGAGCCACGAGGCCCCGCGGGAGGGTGGAGATGGAGAGTGCACCCAGAAGTCCTCCGGGCAGGAGGCGAGGAGGAGGGAGCCTGGCTCCGTCTGGCCTGGCTGCTGTGAGAAGGGGCCGAAGACTGGGCGGTTTAAAGAGGAGAACTGTGTTTCCTCGTAGTTTGGAAGGTGGAAGTGCAGGATCGAGGCGTCTGCAGGGCCGATTCCTGCTGCGGCCTCTCCTGGGCGTGTAGACGCTCTTTCCCATGTCTTCACCTGGTCTTGGCTCTGTGTGTCTGTTCTCATTTCTTTTAAGACCCTATTGGATTAGGGCCCACCCTAATACCCTCCTGTTCACTTAGGCCCAGTCCCCAAACGCAGTCACCTCGGGGTTTAGAGCTCCCACATACGAACTTGAGGAGAGACAAGCTGCCCCCAGCAGAGCTGCAGGGAGACAGGAGGGCGACCCTGCAGGATGACATTGCTGCGCCTAGTCTCAGTTCCCTCATTCTGGGGCGTTCATCAATAACTCCATGGCCTTTTGTGCCTGGGGGGGAGAACTTTCTAGAAGATCACAGTAAGCCCGATCCTGAGTGGAGAATTTTGTGTGTCTGAAACCCATCTCACCTTGGAAGCAGCCAGCAGGTGGTCAGGGAGTGGCTCCTGTGAGAAGCCCACCAGAATTTGAGACACAGGGGTTTTGGGGTGAGGGTCCCTGGCCCAGACAGTGCTGGGTCCTGTTCATTCAGAAACATAGGCTTTCCCAGGAAACTGTCTCTTCCCCCATCAAGCCACTGCCCAGAAGCGCCAGGGCTTCCTGGAAAGGCTGCCATGCACCCCAGACATTTTAGCAAGAGTCCTCCTGACACCATCTCAGGAGCAGCTTCCAGAAGTTGCTCCTGAGACGGTGTCACCTCATTAGGGGGAGTTTGAAGTTCCAGCCCCAGGGGAGCCCTGTCCCTGGGCTGCCTGGCTGGCCTGGCTCTCTCTGCTGTGTCCCTTTGGGAGGGAATTACCCAACCCAGAGCGTTTTGTTCCTGTGCTGACAGGCAGCCGTCAAGGCAGCTTTTTGCCAGGCTGTGTCTGCTGTAGACACTCCACACTTGGGAACCTGGGGAGATAGCTCATGCCCGGGGGATGGCCAGGGTAGTGGGATTTCAGAGCTGGGCTGCAGAGGGGACCTTGCAAGGACTTGGAAAGGTGTAGCTAGTGACTGGTGTGTGTGCAGGTGCATCTGCCTACTGGCTGTGCACGCATGGTGTGTCTGTGTTTGTGTATGTGCATCTGTGTTCCATGTGTGCATGTGACTGTGCATGGATGCATGTTGTGTGTATGTGTGTCTCTGCGTGTGCACATGTGTATATGTGTTTTGTATGCACACATGGTATGTTTGTACACTTGTGTCCTGTGTGTGCATATGACTGCATGTGCATACATGCATGTTCTATGTGCATATGTCTCTGCATGTGCACGTGTGTGTTCTCTGTATGCACACATGGTGTTTGTGTGTGTACCTGTGTTCTATATGTGTATGTATATGTTAGTTTGTGCATGTGTGTCTGTATTCTGTGTGTGCATGGCTGACTGTGCATTAGTTTGTATGTGGCTGAATGTGTGCACCTGTGTCTGTGTGTGTCTGTGTGTGTGCATTGCAGCACATGTGGCCTGTGTGTGGACATGCAGCACGGGAAGAAATTAGTCCTGTGTGTCCATGGCACAGAGCTGGCAATGGGAAGGGAGAAATCAACGGAATCCGTCAGCTTCACACAGGAATGCTTCCCCAACAGAGGCCCTGTCCAGCATTCATTCAGTGGCCTCTGTGGGTAATGAGTTCCCTGTCACGGTTTGTGTTCAAACAGAGGCTGGGAAAATGCTGCTAGTGTCGTGCTGTCACCTCAGGACACACTCCCAGGCCTCTTCCACTTCTGGGTTACCCTGGCTGGACTTGCTCCCCTTCCTCTGTGTGGCTTCAAGGTGGGCACCTGAGTCCCACAGGCTGGTGCCAGGTCCCCATGTGATGGCACCTAGTAGCTGGTGACCTTGAGCAGGTGTGCCGCCGTCTCTAAAATGCCTCTGTCCCTGAGGGTGTGCACACATCTAACAGGATGGTCCCAGGAACACTTGGACAGGAGTTGAGCCATGGTGTGCGTCTGACTCAGGGGCATGACTCACAGTGGCCACTCATGGGCTGGGTCTGAACCTGCCTCATCCTGGGCCTGTCCTCAGGGCAGCCTTCCGGTGTCCAGAGGAGAAGCAAGAGCCAAGGGGGCCGCTTTTCCTGCCCTGGAAAAGTGCTTTCTGTGCTCTTTCCCGCCGGCCAGCTTCACTCTGTTCCAGCGAGGTGCCGTGGCAGGCAGCCGGGAGTCAGCTGTTCCGTCATCGCAGCATCTCCTGTGAGGCGGCAGAGCCTCGCTTCTTTTGAATTTCCTCTTCTGATGAGAAAATGGGAACTTTCTGTTGGTGAAGGTGAGGCAGAACCATGGCCTCCATTGAGCGATTTGCATGGATGATCTCGTTCTCTGGCCATTCCGGGGCGTTTCCCCATCACTATTTTCTTTGTTCATCAACATGGCTGTGGGATACCAGATGGGCTGCTAAGGGACCTGAGGCTGGAGGCCCCCATGCCCCTGCCCCCTGAGAGCCTCTGGGCTGTGCTGATTCTCAGGAGCCACATGCTCCCTGGAGGCCACCAAATGCGTCTTCATTTCATAGACCTTGGTCCCCTGCAGAGGCATCATTCACACTCAAGTGTGAAGGACTGGGGATGGTGATGCTCACTGCAGGGTAGAGAGAAGCTATTTGAGGACTTCTGAGGTCTCCAGATCACTTTGGTGGGCTGTTGCTCCTCCATTCAGCTGTGTGAGGCCAGGTCTGCCTTTCCTCCCCCTGAAATCCAGTGATCACACACTCAGAAGAACCTTCGAGGTCATTGGCCCTCTCCCACACTCAGTCAACCGCAGGGCCTCCTCCCCTGGCAGCCTCATGAGTAGTTGTCCTTCCTCTGTGTGATGGTCACGCACGTGGGTGCCTCCCAGGTTAACTCTGAGCTGCTCCAGCTCCTTCTGTAATTTCAGCTCTTTTACAAGGCCACCCCTGGCCATGGCTCTGAGTTCCGAAACTCCTGATTCTGTCCTCATTGTGTGCCCTCTGATGTGCCAGAACCCCAGGTGCCTTAGCCACACCGAGCCTCTCTCAGTGGTGCCCTGGCACAGAAGCCCTTGGCTCCAGCTTGTACTAAGGATGGTCCGGGGTGTTTCTGCGGGTTGGAGTGGCTTGAGTGGGGTGGCAGACAGCAAAGGGGTAGCAAGCCCTGGCCTCCGCCTTGCTCCTGGCTCCCCGGTGCACCTGTGGCTGTGTGCCCCGCCATCACAGGTCACACAGCTGCCCTGGGATGTGGCCTCCTATGGCGAGTGTCCAGAACCTCCTTCTCACTCCTAACAACAGTAGCATCTGGTCATTGTCACACTCACCCCGAGGTGAAGGGGCTCGCCCCAGGGTGCACGGTGAGTGGGTTCACTGAGAAGCTGATACTCTGCCCAACCCTCCTGACCCCAAGCTTCTTCTTGACCATCTTGCTCTCCTGGCCCAACACTGCACCCTGCCCACCTCCACCAATGCCATTCCTTTCCTGTCTTCAAATTCCAGAAACCCACGGAACAGCCACATGCTTGTTTCCAGAGGCAGAGCCTTTGCTGTCCTCTTCCCATCCTTCCCGGTTGGCTTAAAATGCGCCTGGCACACATACCAAGTTTCGTGAATACCAACGCAGCAATTGCAACAAAACCAAAACAGACATTTCCTATGAAGACAGAGGGGCTGCAGTGAGTGTTTTGGAAGCTGGTGATAACCTGACATTTCTCCCTCTCAGTTCCCTTTTCAGGGACAAGACCGTCAAGAATGAGCGATAGCACTGTCACCGGGAAGCAGTGTCGGTGACCCACAGAATGCTGTCTGTGATGAATGGGTTTTCCCAGTGTAGGGAGGCTATGGAGCAGTCTTCAAAATCAGAAATCTTGGAGGGACGCACCCTTCCTAGAACCAGCGTCTCCCTGCAGCTGAATGTCTCCCTCCCGAGCCCCACCTTCTTTCAGTTGTATTTTTAAGAGACTTCATTCCAGAGAAAGACACAGCTACTATTTCTGTGTTTTTCCTTCTTCTGCAAGTGGAGCGCCAATGCCAGCTCTTCCCCTAGGGTTACTGTGAGAACGGCATGAGACAATTCCTGTAAGATGCTTAGCTCAGTGCCTGGCATGTAGCTGGTGCTGAATCCATGTGGGGTATTATTTTAGCATCCTACGCTGTCTTTTCTCTCTGCGCACCGTCCTCTTCAGTTTGGCTTTCTCTAGTTAAAGATGCCTCTATGCGATGGCGCTTGTGTCTTTGCGCAAATGCATAGAGCTCTCCCCCAAGCGTCTTCCTGGCCTGGCAGCTTGGGCTGAGGGGCCCCAGGCTCCGGAAGGGGCCATGTCACGTGGTGCGGGGACAGCTGTGTGCTCCTGTTCCACCTCCTTTGCTGTTGAGGGGCCCTCATCACCGGCCGGCCTGTGGCTCCCTTCTTGCCCACCGCTCACATCCTGTATCTCCTGTTGAAATAGACATAAGGTAGGATTGAACCAGGTTTGAGGGAGGCCCCGGGGGCACTCCTCAGCTCTCACCCCGGGATGTACCCCAGGGGTTTACACAATGCACCTCGATGCTGGGCCTCGCCCCACAGGTGCCCAATGAGTGGATCTGCCTGAGGCTTGGTCCTCAGCGTGTTCCTAACTCCCTCCTCCCCCACCCCAGAGGATCCTCTGTGGAGCCCAAGCTGAGAACCTCTCCCTGGGCTTCGCACAATAGACCTCGCCTTCCCAGAGCTATTCTGTGCCTCCTCACTTTGAGCTGACACCCCGGGGATGAGGTTCCCAGACAGTGAGATCTGTTCCTGCCCCATTCATGTCTCTTGCCAGTCTGTCCCTTTGCTCACAGGGAGATGGAGGAGAGATAGGGCTTGACGCTGGGCTGGGATATCTCATGATGAGGGCCCAGTCTGGGAACTCTGTCCAGGCAGGCAGGGGAAGCACAGCCTGGGGTACCTGGCCAGGCTGCCCAGCTGCTGAGGCTGCAGCTGCTCACATACTGAGTGCTGTCCAGAGAGCACAAACGTGATTTGGGGTGAGGGAGGAGCAGGCTGAATCAGGGGGACCTGTGGGGCCCTTGGTGGGGCAGCTGGTCTGGAATGACCACCCCTCTGCCCTCTTGTGAAATTGTCCTGCGAGGGGACAGGGGAGTCGGGCTCAGCAGCAGGGGCTCAGCTAAGACACGGAGCCAGGTTTCCCCTCCCGGGGACTGAGAACACTGCCACCCACCGTCCTGCCCACCCACTGCTTGTCACCACTTCACTCCTCCGGAATGCTCGTGGGCACGTTGCCCAGGCAACCGGAACGCCAGCGCTGCTGCTATCCTTCAGTCTCCTCCAAGCACCTGCGAAGGCTGCCGAGCAACATCCCCCGTGCCCCAAAGTTGCTGCAGACTCGGTGCTCCAGAGCTCCTGGGGAAAGGGGACGGGAGTGGAGGAGGGCGGGGTGCTCCCGTGAGCACTCACAGAGAACCAGGCTTCAGACATGCGCCGTCTAGTCTCCCGAACATCCCTGCTGCTCCGGGTGCCTGTTTGCCCAGGTGTACAGGTGGGAAAACCGAAGCCCAGGGTGGTTACATGGATTAGTCACACTTATGCAGCTGGCAGGTTGCGGTGCCAAGAATCAAAGCTGTCTCGTGTCACTCCCACGCCATGCTGTTTTGGGAACAGGTGTAGGTCAGTCATGGAGAGCGGCATGGTGCAAGCCTCTCATCATTCCTCCCTTACTGGGCCTGGGAGGAGCAGGCGCTGCCCCTGCCACCAGCTTTCCCCGCCCCAGCCCTGTGGTCTTTGTGGTGGGGTGTCTACACTGCAGGATGTGTGGAAGCGTCCCTGGCTTCTGTCACTAAATACTGGTAGCAAACCTGAATAGTGACAACCAAGTATGTCTCCAGACACTGCCAAATGCCCCGAGGGGCAAAATCACCCTTAGATGAGAACCGATGACATGTCTAAGTGGTCCACAGTGCCACAGGATGCTGTTGGTATGATCTGCAGAAAGGGGCCAAGTGGCTCACTGAGGCTGCTGTGCTGCTGGGCTGCGATGCTGTGTGGATGCCGGTGGCACCTGCCAGGCGCAGGGCTGGCCCCAGGTCCCTCCACACGGGGCACAGCCAACTTCACCTTCCTTCCCTTTCCTCCCCCCCATGCCCTGTCCTGCACAGCCATTCACACATTGCCCAGGGGAAGTAGTCCCCGAAGTTAAGGGTCACAGGAGTTACTGATTTTTATGTAGTTTTCTAGTATGTCCCTAGAGTTTCCCTAGTTTTCTAGTTATGTCCCAGAGTTCTAACATGTCCCCAGGATTCCAACATATCCCCAGAGTTCTAACATGTCCCCAGAGTTCTAATGTATCCCCAGCATTCTAACATGTCCCCAGTGTTCTGATATATCCCCAGCATTCTGACATGTCCCCAGAGTTCCAATGTGTCCCCAGTGTTCTAACGTGTCCCCAGAGTTAGGGTTCTAATGTGTCCCCAGCATTCTAACGTGTCCCCAGAGTTCTAACATGTCACCAGCATCCTAACATGTCCCCAGTGTTCTCATGTGTCCCCAGACTTCTAACGTGTTCCCAGTGTTCTAACGTGTCCCCAGTCCCTAGCATTCTAATGTGTCCCTAGCATTCTAATGTGTCTCCAGAGTTCTAACATGTCCCCAGCATTCTAACATGTCTCCAGAGTTCTTTTTTTTTTTTTTTTTGAGATGGAGTTTCGCTCTTGTTACCCAGGCTGGAGTACAATGGTGCAATCTTGGCTCACCGCAACCTCTGCCTCCTAGGTTCAGGCAATTCTCCTGCCTCAGCCTCCCAAGTAGCTGGGATTACAGGCACGTACCATCCTGCCCAGCTAATTTTTTGTGTTTTTAGTAGAGACGGGGTTTCACCATGTTAACCAGGATGGTCTTGATCTGTTGACCTTGTGATCCACCCGCCTCGGCCTCCCAAAGTGCTGGGATTACAGGCGTGAGCCATGGCGCGCCCGGCCCATGTTGCCAGAGTTCTAACATGTCCTCAGCATTCTAACATGTCTCCAGAGTTCTAACGTGTCCCCAGAGTTCTAACGTGTCCCTGCTCCTACAGGGCTCTCATTCCTGATCAGAGATCTCAAGCTCCCTGAGGCTTAGACTCTGGGCTCAGATCCAAGACCAGCTCACTGTGACCTGAGTCAGGCCACTCCATTTTTGGGTCTGACAGCGGCATTTCCAGGTTTGGATTAAGATGAGCACTTTGTAATGTGTGGCCTGCACAGTACCATCCGCCAGTTCTAGGAGGTTCTGTGGAAAAGAGGTCAGTTGAAGAGCTTGGCTTCGCTTAGCTCACTGCTTTTCCCAGGGGCGGGACCGTGGGACCCTCCAGGAAGGCTCACAACCCCTCCTGGGGTCCCAGGCATGGACAGCCTAAGGAAAATGCCTTGGAGTGGGCTGGACCAGGCCACTGTCATGATCCCTCCCATCCGGGGCTCTCGGTGAGGGCAGCCTGTAAGTTTCAGGGTGTGCCCCTCCCTGTGAGTGTGGCACTTGGCTGTGCTGGGGCCGGGAGGAGGTGTTGGGCTCATGGTAGGAGCCTCTGCTGGGTGCTGTCCTCTCTACTGTCCTGGTACCACCCCAGGCTCTGGGCTGCCTCCCAGAGCCACCTGGGGAAGTTTCCTTGACCTTGACCTCAGAGCAGGAGTTAGACCTGCTGTCCTCAGGGTGGGGCATTGGGAGGACTCCAGACCCCCATGGCTGGTTTCCAAGCTCTGGAGAAGGAGAGTAGCCAGAGACTCCATGATGGGATTCAGAAAGGCCTTTTGTCATTCTGGAGGTTTCTGTCCAACCCAAGTGAGTTATCCCCATGCTACTGCTTCTCCATGAGTCAAATATCGCGTGTGCACAGGACGTGTATGGGACTCTGATGATGAAAGCCTTCTAGGCAACCTGGAGCTCCCTTCCAAAAGGGAGGGATGTTTTTAATCATATTAAACCAAGAGGTAGAGCTTGGAGTAGCTCTGACAGGACATTACAATGACATCAGGCTGGGAATGCCGTGAAAGTGAATCATGGCTTAATGTGTTTTCATTAGGGAAATTGAACCAGGGACTGCAGATGAAAGGGTATTCCCTTTCTGTGCCAGGGCTGGGGACTGAGACTGTGTCTCCTGAGTAGAGGGGTTGGTCTCTGCTCTGAAATTCAGTGGGAAACCATCTGCACCAACCAGGTGGTGATTTGGGGGACAAGAGGCAAGCCTGCTCCTAAGTAGGGAGTCAGAGGTTCTTGTATGAGGGGGAAGGGATGGAAGTCTCTGCTTTGGGAGACACTTTCCCTTTCTCTCAAGGGCAGAACCACCAGGGAACTTGGAATCAGAGGAGAATTTAGGGATGAGGCCATTTTCACATGTGAGCCGAAATCTTGCATCCCATGTAACATCAAAGCTTTCTTCCTGGTGGACTCACATCTTATCAGCCCGAGGGAGGTTAGGATGGTGTGAAAGAGGCCCTTGGGTATGGCCAACACAGCCCCCTCAGTCACAGAAGGCTTGCCACCAGCTCTGTGGGACCCCCAGCCTGCATCCCTGGATTTCTCATCCTTGCAAAGAGCAGAAGACACTGCCATATTCCAGGAGAAGATGCATGCAAACGTCTCTGAGAACAAATCTCCAAGAAGGCTCCCTCCTGCCTCCCCAAGCTCCCTGGGCTAGGAATCCCTGACAGCGCAGGCTCTCCGCCCTCCAGAAGGAGCCCGGGCAGCCTTGGACCCTCCACCCTGCTTCTCCCCACAATGCCCTGTATGTTTCCAAAGCCCAGAAACATCTGGAACATTGAAGGTAGGCAGGTGTTAAGGAAAGGAAACATAGTTCCCTGTTCCCCCTTCACTGTGTGCGTGATAATTACCCCTTATGCTAGGCGGTCCTGTTCCCGCCTGCCTTCTGCAGCTGCTGGACAGGGAAGTTTTGAAGAGTTTTTCTTTTTTTTAAGTGAGTACCCCTCCCTCTCCAAGAGTGTGCCCTGTGCTTGGTGACCTGCTTCCAAAGATTCTGAAGAGCAGGACTGCCTTCCCAGTGACAGCACCTGGCAAATGGCCCTGGCAAACACTATTCAAGGTCATCTTCGGCAGGGAGGGGTCCTGTTGAGAGCAGGTACCCTGGGCGTCCTGTAAGAAGAGGACGCTTCCCCTATGGGCTTCCCCCAGAACACAGAAGGCTGGTCACATCTTCAGACCAATCAGTCGATGAAGAGGAGCTTTCTATGCAGTCCCTGACCAGTCCTCCATGGAACTGTCAAGGTCATCAGCCACAGAGAAAGCCTGAGAAACCATCACAGCCCAGAGGAGCCCACAGAGACCCTCTGCCACGTGGATTCTGGATGGGTTTCTGGGACTGAAAATGACGCTAAGTGAAATCCAGGGAAGTTCAAGCCATGTGTGTCATTCCTGGTCACGCAGCATGGCGCTGTGCCATGGTGGCCTAAGGTGTGTCTTGAAGGGAAACTGGAGATGAGTTGCCAGCAACTCTCTGGGCTCTTTGGGAAGTTTTTGGAATATCTTCAACTATTCTAAAATGAAAAGCTTTTTCGAAGCAAACCAATAGAGATAGGGTGGGAGTCAGGAAGCCTCTGGACACGGGTCACTGGGGACTGAGGGGTAGACCCTGGGCCCCCCGGGGAAGGGAGGTCCACCTCCAGGGTGGAGCCTTCCACAGAAGAGCATGGACTCACAGAAAGCCAATGACACTGCTGTGTCGTAGAACACATATGTCTGTGTCTATTCCTTCTGCTTTCTGGGGATGGTTTGTAGCGGTGCCCTGTGAATTATATTGATCGCGGAAGCGTGGGTCTTCTTCACCGGGGAGGAGGAGGCCTCAGAGCCCACCTGCCCCAACTCACTGGTAAGAACGACAGAAAAATGGGATTGCAGAGTGGGAAGCCACAAGCCCAGGCCTGGCTAACTTTATCAAACACACATCCTTCCCCCAGGCCCCACAGCCAGAGAATGACAGGGCCTGGAGGAGTCACGGGAAGTGGGTGTCTTCGTGGAAGACCTGGGGTGGGCTGACCACAGGCACAGGTCCCGTCCCACCCTGAAGGTTCTGGGCTGTTCCCCTGTGGAACAATTCCAGGGCCTGGCCTGCATCTCACTGTGCCTGTGCTCCCGCCAGGCAGACACCAGCTGCTCCCAGGAGGCTGATGCTGCAGGCTCACGGCTCAAGGAAAGGCGCAGCTGTAAGTGGAAGAGATGTCTTTGTCCCCTTAATTGACAGTGATTTTCTTCTGTGAAGAAAATACACAGAAGGTAGTGAATTGAATCTCAATTCAGCAAACGTTATTAAACTGTTCTTGGGGAAAAAAGATTTCAATAAAAATTTCAAAGGAAGAGAAGCAAGAAAGCCACAAACTAGAAAATAAAGTGAGACGGAGCCATCGCTCCCCGTTTGGAAGCAGCTGGGTGGTGGCTGGCCAAAGAGTGTTGTTCTCCATTTGAAAATCATGGGCTGGAAGCTGTTGAGAGGGAGCTGCTCCCACCCCTTCCTGAAGGGTGTGGATGTTGTTCTCAGGTGTTCAGGCAGGGCCCTGTCGCACATTCAGGGTGTCCCAGCAAGGACGGGGTGGATGAAGCCAGAGTCTCCATGGCTTCTTCCTGCCCACATGCCTGCAGCTCCGGGGCTGCCCTGCCTTCCACCCATCCGCCAGGGCCAGGATTGGGGTGCCATGCCACATACCACACATGGTCCCCCAACCCTTGCACACATTCCTTTTGATTTGTGTTGGGATATAATTTACATTGCAAAAAACTCACCCACTTTTACATAAGGGTACAGTTTAGTGGGTTTCATATATGCATGGAGTTGTTCAGTACCCCCACACACAATTCCAGGACATTTTGTCACCCCAAAAAGAAACCCTTCACCCTAGAACCCTTCTCCCGAGCCTGGGGCAACGGCTCATCTTTCTGTCTCTATGGATCTGCCCACTCTTCATTTCCTGAAATGGAACTGTGTGCCTCGTAGCCTTGAGTGCCTGGCTTCTTTCGTTTCTCAGGGTTTTCAAGGTACAGCCACATCGAAGCATAAGATCAAGTAATCCTTCTACAGTTTTAAAGGCTGAGCAACACTCCATTGTATCATCAGGCCAGATTCCCTGTATCCATTCCTCAGCTGATGGACACGTGGGCTGTGTGAGCTTTGGCTGTTGGGAGGAGTGTGGCCCCGGGCCTCCATGTGCAGGTTTTCATGTGGACAGATGTCCATGCCTAAGAGGGGGCATCCGGGTTGCTGTAACTCCATTTTTAGGGTTCTAAGGAATTGCCAAACTGTTTTGCCCAGGGGCATTGTGGGTTTCATTCCCACCTGCAGAGTACTAGCTCTCCCATCTCCTGTGTCTTCACCAACACTTTGTGTTGTCTGTCTTTCTGTTCGTAGCTCTCTCTGGGTGTGACATGGGTGATGTGTTTTTAAGGGGCCTATAGATGCTTGAGTTTGGGGGACCCGGTACCACTTCTGCCCACCCTGAAGCCTGGCCTCCTGGTGGTTGGTGGCGTGGTGAGCAGCTGTGCTGCAGGGACTCCCTCCCGACGAGGCATGGGGGTGCCTGCCATCTTAGTGAAGGTCTGACGCCTTCCTGTGGTGAGGCCCTCCCAGAGCCTGTTCATCACAGAGTGAGAGCCGCTCAGCGCCCAGCCCCAGGCTGAGAAGGATAAGCAAGAAGAGTGGTCCAGCCTCTGCCTCGTCTCAGAGCCACCTGAGCGATGAGGACAGAGATTGTTTGTTCTGCTCCCCGGTCCCTGGAGATAGAGCCAGATCCTCCTCCGGCTGCAGCCTCTCACTGAGGCATCCGCAGGAGTCCCAGGACCAGGTCTAGGCAGCACATGGAGCTCAGGCAGGTGGTGGCAACGCAGAGCCTGGGACACCCTTGGCCTTGCACAGAGATGAGTGGAGACCCCTACAGATCTCCCTGTGGGAGGGGCTCCCCCTGCCTCCCCACATTTCTTGGCTGCTGGCGCCTCTCTCTTGGTTGTCCACCTTACCTCTTTTTTCTTCCTCTCTGAACAAATCAATCACTTAAAAAGGAAGAAGCCGGACTTGAAGAGGAAAAGCAGATCGACCTCTCCTGGCCACTGTTGCAAATCGTTGGTTTTTCTGCATAACAGCTGGGTGGCTTGAAGACGAGGGGGTTTCTATAGTAACCAATTACAGCCATGATTGGTGAAAAATCACAGAAATATCCTGTGTGTGAAGTTATGCCAGGGAGGCGAGCACAGGCTTGGGTGCTATGGGTTTAATTTCCTGGGGCAATATTTCTCTTAAGTGCTGATGGCAGGCAGGTTTGCTTGTTACAGCTTTTGATTCAGCCTGCCAGGTGGGGCTGCTGGGGCCTTGGTGGAGTGTGGTGGGGCCTGGTGAGGCCTGGTGAGGCCTGGTAGACCATGGTGGAGTCTGGCGAGGCCTGGTGAAGCTTGATGGGGTCTGGTGAGGCTTGGTGGGGCCTGGTGAGGCTGGTGGAGCTTGGTGGAGTGTGGTGGGGTCTGATGAGGCCTGGTAGACCATGGTGGAGTCTGGTGAGGTCTTACAACTGCTCAGAGCAGCATCTCATCTTCCTGGGGGCTAGACTCACATGCAGCTCTGCAGGTCATGGAAGAACTAGAGATTCTAACCCAGCTCCCATCCTCACTGGGTCACCTGCAGCCACGGAGGAGTTACCTTAGTGTGCATATGGGGGAATTTAAGCCTGTCCCAAATCCTTCCGTGTGGTGGTGGCGGTCCTGGTCCCTGCCGGAGCGTGGCTGCTACTGGCTGCTACTGCAGAGAAACTGCACACCGGCAGAAACACGGGGAGGGTTAGCACAATGAGGAGCTTCTCCTGTCTGCAGCAAAGTACCTCCGTTCTCATTAAAAAACTGAAAAAAAAAAAAAAAAAGGAAGCCAAACAAAAAGAAAAAAAAAACAAGTCTTATTGTTTGGGGATTAGTCCTTTCTTCAATTAGCACTCAGTAGCAAGAGTTTCTCTCTCACCCTCCTGATGACCAGAGGGCCATCTGTTCCCCAGATATCAGGGAGAGTCTGCCCTGGGCACGAGGGTTTCAGTACTGAATGGAGGGTGTGCCCACAGAGACACATTCACACGCAGCTACAGCTGCACTGTCCCACTCAGACACACACATAGAGCCTCCCATATGGACACTCAGACACACTTGCACACTCACACAGGGACACAAAGATAGCTGTACACACACACCCCAATACCCATAAATACACCAATATTCTCACACAGACACACACTCACACAGGGATGCACAGATACACTTGCACACATACACCACCACACACAAATACACAGGTACTTTCACACAGGCCTGCACACTCACATAGGGACACACAGATACAGTTGCACACAGATACCACCACACACAAATACACAGATACTTACACAGAGACACACTTGCACACTCATATACACTGACGCACAGATGCACTCACACACACGGACATAGTCACATAGCAGTACACTCACACACACACACACCAAATACACACAGACGCCCTGGCCCTCACCCACACAGTCTCTCACACTCGTGGACACACCCCAGATGCGTGTTTACATTCATGGATGCTGGCTCAATCTCACACTGGCACACTCAGCTGGACTCACGTGCACACACTCATATCCAGTCACACACACTCACATATGTGTGCATGCCTACACGCACACACTCACACACTTCCATGCACACATCGCAAGGACACACACAGCTGCCTTCTTTCCTGAAGTCACTCACTGCCTTATACAGAAAAACTCTGCCCAACTCACTTTCCCCGCCTGGCTCTGAGCAGCTCCTCAGGCTGGCACTTGGCACCTGAACACCCTCACACCCTCCACCTGCACCCCACCCAAGGCAGTCATTACAGTTTTGGGATTCATTTTAACTTTCAGACGTGAGGCTGGTGATGAGAGCTGACTTTGAATGACACCTATAATCAGTCCTCAATTATCTGTGCTGGTGGAAGAGGGAGCGTGGGCCTGGCTCCTCTGAGCCCTTCCACGTGGCTCTGTGCCTCGCCCTGGTTTTCACGTGACACTGGAGCGTCCACTGGTCCGGAAGCGACTCCAGGCCTGGTGACAGAGCTGCTCCGTGTGAACTGGGGAGGGACGGCTTGGCAGACCAAGGCTCTGCCCTGCCCATCCAGGCCTCTCCCCTGCAACCCTGCAGCTTGGAGAGGCAGCCCTGCCCTGCTTCGAGTCGCCCAGGTTTGCCCTTTCTCCAGCCCTCCTGGGAGCTGAGGAGGTGGATAACAGGGTTTCAAAGGGCACCGGTGCTGCAGATAAACAGGGGGAGCGGAAATGTCAACAGAACAAACACTTCGGGTCAATAAACTCCCAGCTTATCCAGAGCAGATCTCATTTCCCTGAGTACCATCCAGGGAGGCTCGAAGCAAGAAGCTTTTCCATGTACTGCATTTCAAGCAATGCCTGTTTACATACAATACCCATGCTGGGCTCTGGGTGAGGGGCAGGGGGAGGGCCTGGCAGGCGTAGGTGCCAGGAAGCATCTGCCGCTCAAGCTGGGAGCCTGAGACCTCTGCCCCCCCGGACCTGGGGAGAGGGGCTTCTCCAGTGGGTGGGAGGTGGCCTGGGCTACCTAGAGGAAAGCACTTGGCCCTGGGGTCCCAGGCAGAGGCCGGCGTTCTGTTCTGCCACCCTCTCACTTACGTCATGTGATGGGCAAAATGAAGGAGGGACTCCAGGTCTTTTCAGATCTTGTCAAGGCTGATCTGGAAGGCTGGGGGTTTCTGAGGCTCAGTTTACCCTCCCGTGAAGTGGACTATCCGGTGAGCAGCCAAGCTGTGTCTGGCAGGGCCCAGCCCCGCAGTACCGGGAAGAGCTCCCCGCACCCTCGAGCCTGCACTGTGCTTTTCAGGTCTGATGAACAAACCGCACGTGAGTCAGCCTTTGAAGTAAAGGAAGGAAGGGGTTCGGCTTTCCTTTTGAAGTTAGGAGGAGCTCTTTCTGCAAGAGAAGAGCGACCTTGGCACAGTGAGGGCTGGAGAGAGAGGGCCCCGGGGCCCAGTCCCCCCGCTCAGCGTCCACTGACTGGTCTTCTTTCCTTCCCCCCACACAGCTCCATGTCCATCCGCTGGCCGGGCCGCCCCCTCGGAAGCCATGCCTGGATACTGATAGCCATGTTTCAGCTCGCCGTGGACCTGCCCACCTGCGAGGCCCTGGGCCCGGGCTCCGAGTTCTGGCTCCTGCCTCGGTCGCCGCCCCGGCCACCCCGACTGTGGAGTTTTAGGAGTGGACAGCCAGCGCGGGTCCCGACCCCCGTGTGGAGCCCCCGGCCGCCCCGCGTGGAGCGGACCCATGGACAGATGCAGGTGTCCCGAGCCAGACGGGCTCACAAGCCCCGGGACCAGGTGGCCGCCCTTGTGCCCAAGGCAGGACTGGCCAAGCCCCCAGCTGTGGCCAAATCCAGCCCTTCCATCGCCTCGTCGTCCTCGTCCTCGTCCTCGTCCTCCGCGGTGGCCGGGGGGGCCCCAGAGCAGCAGGCCCTCCTGAGGCGGGGGAAGAGGCACCTGCAGGGGGACGGCCTTACCAGCTTCGACTCCAGAGGCAGTCGGCCCACCACAGAGACTGAGTTCATCGCCTGGGGGCCCACGGGGGACGAGGAGGGCCTGGAGTCCAACACACTTCCAGCCATCTACGGCCCCACCACGGTCTCCATCCTACAGACACGGAAGACAACGGTGGCCGCCACCACTGCCACCACCACAGCCACCCCCATGACGCTGCAGACTAAGGGGTTCACTGAGTCCCTGGATCCCCGGAGAAGGATCCCAGGTGGGCTTAGCACAACAGAGCCTGCCACCAGTCCCAGCAACAGTGGGGAAGCCACCCAGCCCCCAAGGATTCTGGGGGAGGCCTCAGGTATGGCCGTCTCTCTTCTGGTTTGGGTTTGCTTGGGGTTGAGGGCTGGGGGTGTGACTCAGGAGAGAGGCTTGCATGTCCCGGGGGTGATGTCACATGCGGAGGCTCTGAGAGATATAAGCATGATGTAGCCACAAGCTTGCACGCACGTGTAGACAGTTAGATACAGGCCGTGCCCTAGAGGAATCGGGCTGTGAGAAGGGAGAGTTTCCCTCCTTAGTATGCACCTAGAGGTGGGCGCTGCACCCCTCGTACCTCTGTCAGGGACCAGCCAGGTCTGCCAGGTGCTGCTCCCCTCGTGCCTCTGGTATGGACCGGCAGAATCCACCACACATTGCCATATCTTCCTTCCAGAATCGTAGAATTTAGTCTCTGGGGCCGGCCCAGGGAGTAAAGAAGCTTGCTTGTCTCATGACAGAGTAAAGGATTCCCCACTCCGGGAGTCTCCAAAAGCCTTCAAGGGTGTGGGACCCGTGGGTGGGGGCAGGGTGCCTGCCAACTTGACCTCAGCTGAGGATCAGGAACGGCCTTAAATAGCAAGCAAGACCAAGGCCAGGTAAAAGGAAGAACTTCCAGCGGTGTTAACAGAAGCTTCTCAGACAGTGATTCAGGTGGCAGCGTTCTGCTCCCTGGGGATGTGTGAGGAGGGTGTTGGGAGGCTGGAGATGAGAACGCAGGCTTTGGAAAGGGCTCTGGCTCCCTGCTGCTGTTGCCCTGGCTGCCTGTGGAAGCACACGGGTCGCTGGCTTTGGATATCTCCTTCTGTGCAGTTCTGTTGTTATTTATTTTCCTCCTGTACATGGTCCTGTGCATTTGCTTTGAAAGGAGTCACCCTTGGAAAGGAAGCCTTGTCCCTGAACTGGCAGCCTGCACTGATGTCATCAGGCTTCAAGTCAGGCCTGTGGGGGAGAGCTCAGCACCCCGGGCCCCCTGTCACCCTCACCTCCCTCCAGTTTTCTCTGCCTTGTTAACTGGCACAGCCCAATGTGCCAGGCTGGCTCAGAAGTTCACAACTCAGATCTGTGCATGCACATTCTAGACAAACAGCAGCATTTGCTAACTGTAAAATCCGATGCAGGTTTCAGGGTGTCAGTGCAAAAGGCACAGGACACCCTGTGGCCTCCTCACCTGTCACTTTTCACACCCTTGGGCTTGTGGGCTCCGTGGGACCCACCCAGGCCTCTGCAGAATCCAGGGGAGGGAAGAAAACTGCTCTTTGGAGTTCACCTGTAGGCGGCCAGCACGGCAGGCAGCCAGGCCCTCTGCGTCCTCGCTAGGCTGCGTCCTGGCCTGGGTTCCTCCTCATCTCAGGCAGGCAGGCAGGCACCAGGCAGTCGTTGGACAGGTTTTCCTGGGGTGGGCGGCTTTTGTCCTTCAGCCGGTGACCTACTTTCTTCCTTCACCTGGACAACAGAACCTGCGCTTTTTATTCTGAGCTCCTCTTCCCTAGAGAGCAGTGTTTCTATGGAAGCACAGCCCAAGCTCCCTGCGGATGCCGGAGGCTGTGCCTGGAGGTGGAGGCTGTGGGCTTGGGAGAGGCTCTGGAAGAAGAGGCTCCGGAGGCCCTGCACCTGCTACCTCCCACGCAGCCTCTTTGGGAATCCATGGACATGCAGGGCCTGCGGTTCATCTCGCACCGTTAGGTGCCTGCGAGCAGTTTACAAAGCGTTGGTTTTTAGCTCCGTAAACTCAGCAGCCATCATTATAATAGGATTTCATGCTACGCTCCCTTAGTGTCACCTCCTCTGTGTACGTCACTTACTATATAGACGTGGATGAGGAGACAAGTTCCCATTTATTCCAAATTACGTTTGTTATTACTAAAGTTAAACACCCGGGACAGCGTTATAGGCTTAGCAAATTAATTCATAGTACATCGGAGGTTGCTAATCCTTCTCGACAGATGCTTATCTTGGAAACGATTTATGGTTCTTCATAATATAATCTGGTGCTAGATTAATTTGTTTAGCAAAACAAATCTAAAAAGAGGAAAATATGTGTGTTTGCTTCTAATGCAGAGAAATGTGAGTTCTGGAAAGAGACACTGGCTGCGGGGAAGGGAGCAGGTGGTTTACAGTAGCGCTCGTCACGGCTGGGCCGCGGTCGTGAGATTCCAGGCCTGGGCAAAGGGACAAGAGGAAATGTGGGGATGATTCCCCTAACTGGGTTCCTCATAGCTCAGCGGGTACCATGTAAATGAATTAGACTAGAGCAGGAGCAATTTAGGTTAGACACTAGGAAGAACCGTCTGGTGATGCAGGAGGTGAGCTCTTTGCTTAGGCTACTGAGAACAGGCTGCATCATCTCCTTTTCTGGAGCCCCAGGTAAAGGGGATTTGGGAAGGGGGGGAATAAAACAACTGTTTAAGCTTCCCTGGATGGAAGGAGTGGTGGGACAGAGGGCTGAACTCCCTGGCACCCCCTTGCCTTGGCAGTCTTCAGATGTAGACCTGGGCCCCCAAGAGTTGGTGGAGCGTAGACACTACTCACACTCCTCAGACACCTAAGACAGCAGGAGTGATCTCGGGGATTCCAGAGCTGCAACCTGGGAGGCCATGCATTGCTGTACTTAGTTAGCAGGTGCCTCAAGACTGAAGATCTGGGCGAGAATCTGGGCTCTGTTGCATGTCACCGTGTTGCCCCTGGAAAAGGTCTCTTCTCTTCTGATTTCCTTTCCTTCACCAGCAGAATTGAGGCTTAGAAATATTTTTCCTAAGCGATTGCTGTGAGAGTTTAGAGGAGCAACACCTGGCACCGAACAATTCTCCATACTCATCCATTGTTTTTATACCCAGCAAGAGTGGCCTGAGGATGACAGGGTTGCCCATCTCAGAGGCAGAACAGTTTGCCAGGGACTTGGGAGTCTTATCATCTCAGACACAGCCTGCTTTGCCATGGAGCACCCCAAAATTTGAAACTGGAGTAGTAGGAGGTGCATGAAACCTCCATTAAGTGAGTTTTACCTGTCCAAAAAGGGAACCTTGGTATCACATTTGGGAATGTGTAAATTTTATTTTTGCTCTGCAGAGAAATATTTAGAAGGGACATGTCCTATTTTTCTATCTGTCTATAGCACAAGTATTGCTAGGCACAGAGAAGACAGGTGGCTAGTGATTTGGGGCACTCTGAAATTTCTCAGGAAGTGTCATTACTTGACATAGCTGATGGAATTTTTGATTAAAGGGGTCCCTTTCAAGATTCACCCTGCATATAAAGCAATTGGGAAATCTCTTTGAGTTTCAGGGTAATGGTTAAGAGTCCCACTGCCTGCCTTCAGATTCCTGGCTTCAGCTCATGATCACTGTGTAAATCTGGGCAACTTGCTTATCCTCTCTGTGCCAGTGGGAGGGATAGAGTTAACCATATCATAATGTTGTAAAGATTCAGTGAGACAGAGCATGCCAAGTACTCAGTGCCTGGCACATAGCAGTGCTCAGTATGTGCCTGCTGCTGTATATATAAGGATGTGTATATATAAGGATGGTCATGGTGATGATGATGGTGATGTTGATGGCAACGATGGTGGTGACAGTGATGATGAGGATGATGATGGACATGGAGATGATGATGATGGTGATGATGTTGGTATTGATGATGGTGATGATGGTAATGGTCGAAATGGTGATGATGCTGATGATAGTGAGATGATGGAGATGATGATGATGGAGATGATGGTGATGATGTTGGTATTGATGATGTTGGTGATAATGATGGTAATGGTCGAAATGGTGATGGTGATGATAGAGAGATGATGATGGAGCTGATGATGATAGAGATGATGTTGGTATTGATGACAATGGTGATAATGATGGTAATGGTCGAAATGGTGATGATGATGATAGATGATGATGGAGATGATGGTGATGGAGATGCTGATGATGGGGATGATGGTGATGATGTTGATATTGATGACGATGGTGATAATCACGGTAATGGTCGAAATGGTGATGATGATGATAGTGAGATGATGATGGAGCTGATGGTGATAGAAATGATGTTGGTATTGATAACGATGGTGATAATAATGGTAATGGTTGAAATGGTGATGATGATGATAGATGATGATGGAGATGATGATGATGGTGATGATGTTGGTATTGATGATGATGGTGATAATAATGGTAATGGTCGAAATGGTGATGATGATGATAGATGATGATGGAGATGATGGTGATGGAGATTATGGTGATGGAGATGATGATGATGGAGATGATGATGATGGTGATGATGTTGGTATTGATGATGATGGTGATGATGTTGGTATTGTTGATGATGGTGATAATGATGGTAATGGTCGCAATGGTGATGATGATGATAGTGAGATGATGATGGAGCTGATGGTGATAGAGATGATGTTGGTATTGATAACGATGGTGATAATGATGGTAATGGTCGAAATGGTGATGATGATGATAGATGATGATGGAGATGATGGTGATGGAGATGCTGATGATGGAGATGATGATGATGGTGATGATGTTGGTATTGATGATGATGGTGATAATGATGGTAATTGTGGAAATGGTGATGATGATGATAGAGAGATGATGATGATGGAGATGGTGATGATGATGCTGATGGTAGCAACAATGATGATGATAATTGTGGTGATGATGATGATGGTTACCATTATGCTGATTTGCTGCCACCAGCTTTGTTGCTCTATTGAGGGCTCATTTGATGAGTTCCTGCAGCCATGTCCCTGGCCTTGGCACTCTGTGCTGAGGTGTAGATGCCAGTAGCCAGGATCCTCTTGGGGTGGAACGTCACCTGGTGCAGGTTCATGGAGGCATTGAGCTCCGGCCTCATGTGAGCACTGGCAGAGTGTGACTGTCAGATGAGTCAGAAGTTCACTTGAGGCCAGGGTTGGGGGGAGGCTCCCCACAGTGAGGCCCCATCCCCTGTGACAGATTTCTTGCTGGTCACATTTCGAATCTGGGATCACAGAGTCTCCTGGGAGAAAAACAAAAAGTCATTCTTTGAGCTTTTGTCTTAAAACATGTAAAGCAAACTTGTGGGAAGTTTAAGCCAACTGTTTTGGGTTTCTGAATACGACCACTGTGGGAATGCCTGGGGCAGGAGTGCCTGCTATGCAGCTAGTGCTCAGGGGAGGCTTCCTGAAGCTTACCTTCTTATACCCTGCATTCCTGCACCTGGCCCCAAGACTTTCCCACCTGCTCAGACCATTCTGCCGCTTTCCCCAGCTCATGTTCTGTCTCTCAGACAGCTCGCCACCCAGGAGGGGCCCTGAAATCCTCTAGGTTCCTATCATCATTCGGGGTTTGCCTCTGTTCAATCAGCCATGTATTCGTGACTTCCAGCAGCTCAAGGGTGAGATGGCTTAGATGTCATCCAAGTCTGGCCTAGCAAGTTTTACCTTGGAATTCACTCACGCATTTCCAAGGATGATTTCCAAGTTTGCCTTCACCTTGTCACCAAGTGGGAGTGGAGGTGGGGGGGGCTTCTGCGTCCTTTAGGTGTGTCCCTCTGTAAGCATGGGTGACATGCTGGTGTCATTTCCTCCACACCCCAGCAGTCAGCTGACCTAAGCATCAAGGCGGGCCAGCCAACCTCGGGAGCAAGCCTCACAACAGTGAAATATTTTCTAAATGCCAGGATTGGACTGGAAGAAAATGAGCAGATGTCACAGTGAGAGACGTTCTCTTCCCCTTTGTTGTAAAGCCTCGGTGGTGGTTTAAATGCTGAGCCCCTTTTAATTAAGTTGCTGGGTGTTTGTTACCAGGGAAGTGAATCTGTTCTTAATTTAAAGATATCTGAAGCAAATGACTCATGAACTTCAAAAGTTCTGAGTGGCTTAATTGGGGTAAGAGAATCAAAGAGCAAATGAGTGCTTGGAGCGCTACAAAAGATCCTAAACTCTGTAGACAGCGAGGCTGGGCTTTAGGGTCTTGACTGGAATCTTCCAAATGGATGCAGCATGGCAAACCCTGCATGCTGTGGTTCTCGGGGGTGGCCTATGCTCGAGGTCCTGTGCTGGCTGACGGCTCACTGGACCCAGTCAGCCTCTTAGAGCATTCTCTCTGCTTTTGCTAAGCAAACCTGTGCTCATGCCAGATGGATACATGTGCTCCAACTTATGGAAGTCCAGCCTGCAATACTTCTGGACATGACTGTGTTGCAGGCCTCTGTACATTTCTCTCCCCAGTGACCCTGGCCTCAACTTACTGCATTTAGCCCTTCTTAAGCCTCTTCATTCCCTAGGGCCTCCTTCTCCCTCTATGAGCATGCTAGGGATGGGAAGGTTTGTCATGCCCATCCTAAGACGTTTTCTTTTCTTTCTTTTTTCTTTTTTTTTTTTTTTGTTTAGGCAGAGACTTGCACTGTGGCCCAGGGTGGAGTGCAGTGGCATGATCTCTGCTGACTCCAACCACTGCCTCCCGGGTCCAAGTGATTCTCCTGCCTCAACCTCCTGAGTAGCTGGATTATAGGCACACACCACCACAGCTGGCTAATATTTTTTTTTTTTTGTATTTTTAATAGAGACAGCGTTTCACTATGTTGGCTAGGCTAGTCTTGAACTCCTGACCTCCTGATTCGTCCACTTTGGCCTCCCAAAGTGCTGGGATTACAAGCGTGAACCACCACTCCTGGTCCATCCTAAGGCACTTTCTACGGGAGAGCTGCTGGGCTCAACACTATCTTCCTTCACCAGGCCCTGGAGAGCTGCCTGGACTTGTTGGCTTGTTCAGGAGTTTCCAGCAAGAAGAGGAAGGCTTTAATGAACAGCCTCTCTACCTGGAAACCAGTCTCCTTTAAGGGAATGGGTCACTGACAACTCGGGTAGCCGGCAGCTGAGCGAAACACACCCTTACAGGATATGCCTTTCCTTACATCATGAATGTCACTAAGCCCTGGATTGATAGCAAATCTGTTTGATATATAGTGGATTGAATTCATGATTTCCATCCGCTCTCGGGAATGATTCTGAGTATTGAGATTAAATGTTAGACAGAATGCCATTTCCAGACTTTTTGTTTTACTGTGTTACAAGGACCAGTTTTAGAATGTCTGGCTTCTTGATCAGTTACTCAGTGAACCATCAACTCTGTACTTTGTTGACAGTAAATGCCGCCCCTCAGGGTAGGAGAGGAGCGAGGAGATGCAAACCATGGCCCCGCCTCCTCTTTTCAAGGAGTTTAAGATAACCAGTTGGGAAAGCATGACAGATAAAGATATATCCTTGCACAAGAGAGAAATGACAGGTAAGGACGGTGGAGGAAGTCTCACCAAGCCACAGCTTCATCAGTCGCCTGGTTGTTACTCTGGCGATAGAGATTGGAAGGAGATGGAGCCGTAACAGGTTTTCTGGAGCCGAGCCCTGGGGTGAGGAGGGGAGGCACAGGAAGAGCCCACCTTGGGGAGGTGTGGGGGGCTGAGATGGAGAAGGCAGAGCTTCTGCAAGCCTGGACTGTGGAGGGAGCCAGGCCCGGCCTCCACCTCCCCCGCCATCCCCCGCAGCTGAGTTTCTTGGCCTCTGGAACAGAGGCTGAGTAAGATGACCCCTCAGCTTCCTCCCCTAGCTCTGCATTGTCCTAAGAATGGGCAAGTCCTGGAATTCCTTCTGCAAGGAGGTGGAACGATGGTTTTAGAGGACCCTCTTTTCCGACTTGCCATCAGTGAAAGAAGAACACTGGAGAGCACGCCCCTTCCCTCCCTGCCAGCGTCCACAGCCAGCTGCCCTTGGGGACCCAGCAGTGAGCTCAGTGGTCTATGTACACAGGCAGGCTGCGGGCCAGGTGGGACCTATGACTGTGGGCTCCATTTGAAGCTTCCACTTTGGGATGACAAGTCATCCTTCTCCAGAGGCGGAACCCTCTGCCCGACCTCTGCCCAGGAGTGGCCCGCGCCATGGATGTCTAGCTTGAAAGGGTGCCATGTGAATCCTGCCTGTAGAAAAAGCATCAGCCTCACCTTTGCAGCAGATGAGTTCCAAGCGACGCTTGAGGGCTCCCCAGGTGGTCGCTGACACTCAGTCCCGGAGACTCAGACAAATTCAGAGGCAGGCAAACACGGGATAGACCAATGTGCCGCGTGGTTAGACGTGAAGACAGGCTTCGGGTCCCTGCTCTCTACATGGTTCAATGTCATGCAGTGAATCTCGCCTCTGTCCACCTTGCAGTCTGTTGTAAGGGTGTGATCGATGCAAAATAGAAGGGAAAAAGCTTCCCTTTCCAGAAGGTTCTTTCAGCACGAGGGAAGCCAAGTTTGTTAAAGGAACAGAGGAGCTGAAAATCTCCCCCCAGAGGTGACCAATGGATGGGACACGTTAGGTTTGAAGCTGGTGCCAGCAGAGAGAGTGCCCTCCTTGGCCAAGGTGGACCTAGGCTGTGGCTGCAGCTGTCCTTGCCTCCACCTTGTGACCCCATGGTCCTCTGAATCTTTGCCTGCAAAATGGGGAAGCAATTTCTGACAAGGTCGCTGTGAGACTGGACCATCCCAGCCCATGTGGGAAGCCGAACGCCATAGTGAGCATGCCGGCCCCTCCAGTTGAGTCAGGTTGAGTCACGTCTTAAAATACGCACAAAGCCCACCTCACTGGTAGCTGTGCCAGGGTAATCGAATGGTGTTTGTGGTGGGAAACATGTCATTTGCTTCCTGTGGCCTTCCATATCGTCTTCTGCAGTCAGTCAGGTTGTGTGGCTGCCTGCTCAGTGCGATTCTGTCCAGATCATGATCTTTCTCTGCCCTGGAAGGCCACAGTTCTCACCATGAGGGTCAGACCTACCCCAGGAAGCCCTCAGCCTGGCCGCTTCAATGTGCCAGGTCAACACCCTGAGGCATGGTTTGTGTGAGCCCCAAGGAGGGGATGGGGGGCACAGAGATGGGGGCTAGAGCCAGCACCATTGCCTTTGCAAGGGATCGGGCTTGCCTCTCTCCGGACTCTGCTCTACATACCTGGGAGAGCACTTTACAGTTGCACATGCTCTTCCCTTTACATACCTGGGAGAGCACTTTACAGTTGCACACGCTCCTCCCTTTGCATACCTGGGAGAGCACTTTACAGTTGCACACGCTCTTCCCTTTGCATACCTGGGAGAGCACTTTACAGTTGCACACGCTCCTCCCTTTGCATACCTGGGAGAGCACTTTACAGTTGCACACGCTCCTCCCTTTGCATACCTGGGAGAGCACTTTACAGTTGCACACGCTCCTCCCTTTGCATACCTGGGAGAGCACTTTACAGTTGCACACGCTCCTCCCTTTGCATACCTGGGAGAGCACTTTACAGTTGCACACCCTCCTCCCTTTACATACCTGGGAGAGCACTTTACAGTTGCACACGCTCCTCCCTTTGCATACCTGGGAGAGCACTTTACAGTTGCACACGCTCCTCCCTTTGCATACCTGGGAGAGCACTTTACAGTTGCACACGCTCCTCCCTTTGCATACCTGGGAGAGCACTTTACAGTTGCACACGCTCCTCCCTTTGCATACCTGGGAGAGCACTTTACAGTTGCACACGCTCCTCCCTTTGCATACCTGGGAGAGCACTTTACAGTTGCACACGCTCCTCCCTTTGCATACCTGGGAGAGCACTTTACAGTTGCACACCCTCCTCCCTTTACATACCTGGGAGAGCACTTTACAGTTGCACACGCTCCTCCCTTTGCATACCTGGGAGAGCACTTTACAGTTGCACACGCTCCTCCCTTTGCATACCTGGGAGAGCACTTTACAGTTGCACACCCTCCTCCCTTTACATACCTGGGAGAGCACTTTACAGTTGCACACGCTCCTCCCTTTGCATACCTGGGAGAGCACTTTACAGTTGCACACGCTCCTCCCTTTGCATACCTGGGAGAGCACTTTACAGTTGCACACGCTCCTCCCTTTGCATACCTGGGAGAGCACTTTACAGTTGCACACGCTCCTCCCTTTGCATACCTGGGAGAGCACTTTACAGTTGCACACGCTCCTCCCTTTGCATACCTGGGAGAGCACTTTACAGTTGCAAACGCTCCTCCCTTTGCATACCTGGGAGAGCACTTTACAGTTGCACACGCTCCTCCCTTTGCATACCTGGGAGAGCACTTTACAGTTGCACACGCTCCTCCCTTTGCATACCTGGGAGAGCACTTTACAGTTGCACACGCTCCTCCCTTTGCATACCTGGGAGAGCACTTTACAGTTGCACACGCTCCTCCCTTTGCATACCTGGGGGAGCACTTTACAGTTGCACACGCTCCTCCCTTTGCATACCTGGGAGAGCACTTTACAGTTGCACACGCTCCTCCCTTTGCATACCTGGGAGAGCACTTTACAGTTGCACACGCTCCTCCCTTTGCATACCTGGGAGAGCACTTTACAGTTGCACACACTCCTCCCTTTACGTAGCTGGGAAAGCACTTTACAGTTTGCCCAGCAGGTGCTGGACTCCTTGTTCTCCAAAGCACCCTGGGCAGGGGAAGGAGGGGTCTGAGCTAAGAGGCCCCGGCACTGTGAGTGGGGAGTGGGGCAGGACCCAGCTCTCCCGACTGCAGGACCGTGGCACTTTCCGTGATTCTATGGGGGCTCTTTGGGGCTTGGGGACCCTCCCACCACACATTTCTGCTGCCCGAAGCATCAGGGTGCCCTGAGTTTGGGGTCTGGATCCAAGAGGATGTGTCCTGAGACCAAGGCCAACTCCTGAGACCTCCCTTGGGTCCTTGTCACTTATTCCCACCTCTCCAAGGAGAAAATTGGTGCTGTCTGTGGCAGGGAGGAAGAGGAGAGGCTGCGTGATGGGGCAGCGGGGGAATCTTGGGTTGGGTGACGATGGCTAAAGGGAGAATGAAGCAACATCAGACTCTCCTAACCCTTGCAGAGCCGGTGCCCCAGTGTGTGATGGATTTTGTGACACTCCCTTTACACACTGTCAACGCACCTCACGTAGAACACACAATCTGTGTTTTAAAAGCTTGGCCTGGTGTCCTAACTGTGCTGAGGAGGACATGGAAAGGAGAGTGATGTGGGGTAGAATGCTGTATATGTGCATGTAAGCACCCAGCCCCTCTCCACTCTAGGGGCCCGGTGCTGATGGGCACATATACAGCATTTTATCTGCACATGTGCTGAGGCGGTCAGAGGCTGGCCTCTGCATAGGGCCACTGGAAAGGCGTCTGCCACACCAGCTGGAACAGTTGTGTCATGTTGAGGGCAGGTGACTCTCCAAAATGATGAACAACCCCCAGAGATGTTTGGGACAAATATATTGCACACGGTTTTCTGTGGATCTACTCGGTGGTTCCATGCTTGGGAACATCAGTGTGTATTCCAGCCAGGTACCCCAGAACCCCAGGTTCCTATGCCGGGCGGAGGAGGCCCTATGGGCTCCAAGCGTGTTGGTTAGCAGGACTGAGCATTGGGCTGGGTGGGAGTTCACAGAGCAGAGCCCCTGCGGGCTGCACACCTGTCCTGTGCACAGCAGGACCTGCCGCGTCCATCCTGCCTCATTCTGTGAATGTGAGGAACGCCTGGTCTCATCCTAGACCATCTGAAGGCAGCCTTTCACTCAGCACGAGCCTCGTCCTACGTGTCCACATGCCTCTTGTATGCGGAAGGCCCAGCCTTCATCTGAGTCTGTGCTTCCAGGGTCTGCTGTAACATATGCTGTAACGCGTCACCTCCAGGGCCTCTTTCAGCTCCTGGCAGCTCCAGGTGCTCCTTGCTTGGCTTGTGATCTCATCACTCAGTCTCTAGCAGCATCTCCACATGGCTGTTGCCACGTGTCTGTCTTCTAAGGACACTTGTCATTGGATTTAGGGCCCGCCTATATCACCCAGAATGGTTACGCCCAGGCCCAGTGTGCTGGGAAAGGCAAGTCATGGCGAGTTGGGTTGGGCAGGCCAGAGAGTTGGGCTGGGGCAAGGTTCCAGGAGGCCTGGGGGCTGCTGTGAGGATTTGGGGTTCCTTCTGAGTATGCTGGGGGTCACGGGATACACTGAAGAGAGGTGTGATCTGGTCAGGAGGTACTGGCTTCTCTCTGAGGGCATTCTAGGGGGAAGACAGGAGGCGATGGGGCCAGATGGGGCATGATGGCTTGTGGAGAGGTGAGACGCAAGCCCCACAAGATCATTGGCTGTGGAGTGAGGGCGAGAACCATCTACAGGGTCCCTGAGGTTTTGGTCTCAGCAATGCTCTTTGGCTGAAAGGGGTGCATTTAATTGAGAGGCAGAAGCTGGGGAGCAGCCCCCTTGGATTGGAAGAAGCCCTTGTGGTGGGACCTTCACCCATGTCACATGAGCTGCCTTGGCAGCCATCTGGTGGAGCGCCAGTGGGCACTCCTTGGATTCCTGTGTCTGCCACTTGAAGGCTGGCGCAGCCTGGAGTAGAAGCTCAGGGGAGCCTCGGTGTGCGGAGGGTCAGGAAGGCCGTGAGGACGGTGGGGACCACTTGGACTAAGCAGGGACTGCAAGAGGGGAAATGAGGGCTCGGTTGGGGGTGAGGAGGAAGAGCCAACCAGGAGGAGGCTGCAGGAGGAAGCTGTCCGCAGGGCAGGGAGGGGCCCTCATGGCAGAGCTCCCGGAGGCAGAGAGAGGCCAGTTCTGTGAGGTAGAGGCCACTGGAGACTTGGCAAGGGGAGAGTCCTGCAAGGGCGATGGGGGCAAGGCGCAGGTGCAGCTGGTGGAACTGAGTATTTTGAGGAGTTTTGCTCTGCAGGGGTTTGGGAAGAGGGAAGCTGTAGCTGGAGGATGACAGAGTTGGATGAGGACTTCGAGTGTTCCGTTTCGTTTTGATTTTGTATCATGGGAATATTCGGGCATGTCTGTCTGCCGATGCGAATGACCCAGTAGAGAATGGAAACGGACGATGTGGCGGGGACAGTGCAGAAGCCAAGCCTTTCAGGGATGAGAACCAGCCTGATGTGTGTTGTGGGAGGCTGGTGTCTGTGCACGGGTCGTGACGACGAGCCAAGCTTGCTGTAGAGCCCTCAAGAGGCGCTCCAGAGAAGGCTGGTTTCTAAGTTCTGTGTTTCACCTGAAGGTCAACCTTTCCTCCTTTTCCCTTATGAGAATCAGTGATAATTGGAGGACTGAAATTTCATGAGAGCTAAACCGACATGGCCCCCACCCTTGCTGGGCAGCCTCCCAGGGCCGGTGGACAGGAGCAGGTACACACAGAAGTCACATGTGGTGACCGTGGCACCTGCGGAGGCCAGGCGGAACCACGGGCGGGGGTGCTGATGGCAGCCAGGCCAAGGAAGGCTCATGGAGGGGGCCATTTGAGCGATGTCTGACTGGAAAGGAGGAGGTGGCCAGGGGAGGAGGTGGGGCCGGGACCTCCTGGGGCTGCCCGTACAAGTATGAGGACTCCTGGGAGGATGAGGTGGGTGTGGGAGTAACACAGGGAGGCCAGTGGGCCAGGGGCAGGGAATGAGGTTGGGAGCCTGCCCCGGCAGAGGAGTCAGGCGCTCCCTACCTTCAAACGTGAACTGTGGGAGGACGTGTGTCCCCAGATGTGCAAGGTTCTGTGCCCATTTCTGTCCCCTCTGGCCTTGGTGGCATACCTGCTCCCACCTATGGCCCCTCACCTGGTCGTGGGCTGGAGATCCTCACCATGTCACAGAAGAGGTCACCACCCTGTACTCCCATGTTCAGCTCTCTTTTCTCTGAAGCCCCTGGGACCTCCCTGCATGGTCTGTCTTCATCGACTGGCATTTGCCATGGTGTCCCTCATGTACCGGTCACCTTCACTTGCCCAGAGGTGGGCCTGCCTGCCCCTCCCCAGCCCCTTGCCAACATCAATAACCGCCAGTGTCATCTGCCTGCACGGTGCTTTCCACAGGCCGTCACCAGCCCGGGACTCCTCGAGGGGCAGCCACAAAACCTCCCGGCCTCAGGTCCTATGCCTGCTGTGCCCCTGGTCCCAGAACCCTCCCTGACCCACTGCCAGCTCCATAGCCATTGTCCGAACAGTGTTTTAAAATGCAACTTCTGGGCTTCGCGACTGCTGCAGGCAGTGGGTTCCTAAGTGCTGAAAGCCACGCAGACCTTGCAATCTTTGCTGAAAGAGAAAGAAGAAATGAAAAGAAGAGCCAGGGCGACAATGTGCTGTGCTTTTAAAAGTCACTGATGCCCACAGTGAGGGGGGTACAGTTCTCCACGAGCACCCTCCCCTCCTGCTCCAGACACAAAGCTGGGCTGCAAATGCTGGCCTGACACGGGTGGGCCTGGCTGGGACACACTGGCTGGCTCTGGACTGCCCACGCTTGTGCCTAGAGTAAGCAGTGAAGCTGCCTGCCAGCCCTCAGGGTCCAGGGAGCTGGGAGTGCCAGGGGCGTCAGCTCCTCCAAGGCTTGCTGGTCCCTGGGCGTTGGATGCAGACAGCGGCCTGCAGCAAGACCCTCTGACCCAGGCAGAGGAGTAGCAAAGCGACCTCCTGCCCAGCAGGCAGGAAAGAGAGTTTCAGGGTCCCTGGAAGAGGCAGATGTGCATCAGGTTAAGTGGCTGCTCCAGTGGCACTGACTCTGGTGTAGTGGGGAGGGACATGGCGGGGGTGGGCCGTCTGGGATACTCGGCTAAGAATCCCTCGTCCTCCCATGCCCCATGGATGCCCCGTGGAGCTCACGGACAGAGCTGTGGTCACGGTCCCCCTGGTGCCTGGCCAGGGTTTGCTTGTGACAGATGATCAAAGTACGTGTTGACTAGGTACGTGGACTCCCTGTTCACACCTGCCTCCCCTTCAAAAGGGGCCTGAGGCCAGGAAAGGACTCAGAATGTCCATATGTCACCCTAGAGGCCACCAGCTCATTCCTCAGGTGGCGGGGTTTGCTCAGCCAGTGGAACTGGGGCTTCCTGTGCCGGTGTCCTGTGCTGCCATAGCAAAGCACTCCAGTCCAAATGTGTCCTCCACCACCCTGGAGGCCAGAGCCTGAGGTCAAGGTGTCAGCTGCCTGGCTCCTCCCGCAGCCCCTCTCCTGCCTTGTCCTCACATGGTCGTCCCTCTGCGTGTCTGTGTCCTCATCTCCTCCTCTGTAAGGACACCAGTCAGCAAGGATTAGAGTCCACCCTAATGACCTCATTTAACTTTAATTACTTCTTTAAAGGCTCTATCTCCAAATGCAGTCACACTAGGGGGTAGAGCTTCAACACACACAGTTTTGGAGGCCACAGCTCAACCCATAACACCTCCCCACCTCCAAGGGCCGTGCGCACTGGGAGACTGCATCGCCTGGGATGAAGCAGAGGGTCCCAGGAGACCTGGAGTCCTCTCGGGGTGGGAGAGGAAATGGAGCTCCATCACCATCCCCCCACCTGCCCGTAGGAATGGAGACAGCTGGGCAAAGGGGCGGGCCCTGAATCCCTTCAGGCTGCCATGCTTGTAACAGGGTGTTGTGGAGGGTGCCACCTGGGAGGCCGTATTGCAAACTCACAGTGGCCGGGGTCTGTGCATGTGGCATTCCAACCTCATCCGCTATTTAGGGGGACAATGCTTGACTAATGGCACAATTTAGGGAAGAACTGACCCCAAGAGTCCAGTGGGGTGAGCGGTGTCTGCTTCCAGGAGTTGTGGGGAATGGGAGGTTTCTTGGGGACACAGGTTCTCCTGGGATGGCAGCAAATCTGGGAGCTTGGAGGAGATCTGGAAGGGGTATCTGGGCAGGAGGAAGAGGTCAGGTTCTGTCCCCCCAGAGAAGGTGAGTTTTGAAGCCTCAGCACCCACTGTGTGACCTTAGTGAGGTGACAGTCACCTGGCAAATTGGTTTTAAAAGTACATTTCTGGTCCCCACTGTCCAGAAACCCTGATTCAGGCAGAAGGGGTCCAGGAAGCTGCCTTCAGAGGCCCTGTCTTCAGCACGTGGGTCTGGGAGGCAGAGGAACAGCTGCCGAGAGCCGGAGGCCTGCGCTGCATGGCCAGATGCTGAACCTGGCCTGGTCTCCTGGGTCCCTGGGGGATGGGGCTGCCTTCGTGTCTGGTGAAACAGGACAGAAAACAGGCAGGGAAGAGTGTCCGAGAGGCAGAGGCGTGGGCCTGGGGGAAGCTGAGGGCCAGGCTTTTTTCCTCTCAGTGTTCTCACTGTGGCTTCTGGGGGATGCAGATCCCTGTGTGAGAGCCCCAGGAGCGAGCCCCCCCCGCCCCGCCCCGCCGACAGCGTGCCACCCGTGGCAGCGTGTTGCCATTGCTTCGCAGTTTGAGTTACATCTGTTCTGCCGTGAGTCATGGGCTCAGAGCTGGGGCACACACGCTGTCAGTGTGCCAGGTACCAAGCTCGGACAGGTGAACTGCAGGAGATGCAGGCTGCACCTTTGCAGCCCAGTGGGCAGCAGGGGAGGCCGGAAGGAGCCTCAGAACCTCAGAGCGGCGTAGCCTCTGGCCCCCTCTGGAGCCCCGGGAGTGTGGAGGGCTCCCGGCCCCACCGGGAGCAGGGAGCAGGGGAGCCTCGGAACTTCAGAGCAGCGTGGCCTCTATCCCTCTCTGGAGCCCCAGGAGTATGGAGGGCTCCCGGCCCTCCCCCAACTGTATTTCAGGGGCCCCAGTCCATGGTGCTTACCTCCCGTCCTCTCCTTCAGGGAACGGTGCAGAGAAAGCTAATGTCTCTCCTAAATGGCATTTACTGTCGAACCACGTGTGTCCGGGCCCCTCTGGTTGTGCTGCCTGACCCTGTCTGTGCCTCCAGGACTTGGTCACTGATGTCCTTGACCTGCAGGTCTGTCTCTACAACCATATTCTCAGCCCTGGGCAGCAGAGAGGGACCATGCTGCTGAGGACCACGGCCCTGACACAGGACCCGGGTGCCTGGAAGACTCTGAGGTGGCCCTGGGGTGCCCACCTGCTGGCATTTTCATCTCTGTAGAATCCCCTGCCCTGGAGTGTGGGTGGGGCCCGTATCCCATGGCTGCAGCAGAGGTGATGAGACTCTCCCATGCTTAGTCATTTAAGGCTCCATACTGCTGGCCTGGAGGGGCCCATGTGGCAGGGCCTAGTGGGTGTCCAGGAAGTGAGGGCGGCTCCACCCACAACCATCAGGAGGCCTAGCCCTCAGTCCTTCAGCCACAAGGAAATGAATCCTGCCAACGCCCGGAATAAGCGTGGAGTGGAAACTTCTCTAGCTGAGCTTCCAGGTGACAGCACAGCCCAACTGTAGGGGATACACGCAGCCTCTGAACAGCGGGGCCCTGGGTCCCTTCCATTCCCTGTGGGACCTTGAGCAGAGGGCCCAGTGAAGCCGTAGTCAGACTCCTGCCCACAGAACCAGAGATCACTAACAGGGGTTGTCTCAGCCACTGAGTTTGTGGTCGTTTGCTACTTGGCAAAGACAATTAGTAGAGCCTGGAGCCAGGGAGGGTTTGTGAGGGAATGGGTGGATGCACAGGGAAACCGAGGTCACAGGCAGTGGGGCGAGGTCACAGGCAGTGGGGCGGAGTGTAGAAGCTGAGGGGGCACGGCCTGTGGCAGCTGGGAGAGGAGCCTGGGCACCAGCAGACCCTGGCTGAGCACAGGCCCCTTCTGATGGCATACTGGGGGGGGGGGGGGTTAATCCAAACTCCCTTTGTCCCTGGAGTCCAGGCATGAGGAATGCGCTCCCACTGCCACAGCCAAGTGCACCTGTGCGTTCCCACCCAGCCACAGGCAAGTGCACCTGTGCGTTCCCACCCAGCCACAGCCAAGTCCTCCTGTGCGTTCCCACCCAGCCACAGGCAAGTGCACCTGTGCGTTCCCACCCAGCCACAGCCCAGTGCACCTGTGCATTCCCACCCAGCCACAGCCAAGTGCACCTGTGCGCTCCCACCCAGCCTCGGGGTTGGGGTTGGCATCTGAGTGACTAACGCCTTATAGGCACATGAGCAGCTGTCACAGTCTGCTCTTGCTGTCACCACGGGGCCTGGCCTGCTCCAGGGTGGGCTGTGTACGTGGAGGCAGCTCCTGAATAACCCTGCACTCCGTGGAAAGACAGAAAGAGCAGGACAGACCCTCAGACACAACTGCACAGCCCAGGGGTCCCTCTGCAGCAAAAGGTCATTTTGCAACTTGCCAGAAATTTCTGTCTTGGGCCGCTGATAGCTGGGCCCCAGCTCCTCAGAGGATACGACATTGGCTTTTTTGGTTAGTCGAGTTTTCCTCTACCTTGGGCCTGGGGCTCGCTCAGCCTGGCCCCCTATTGATGAGCTCTCTGTCACTGCTCCCTACTGAAACCAGCCTCCTGTTGCCCTGCACGTGTGCACTCACGGGCTCCACCCGCCCTGGGCCAGCCACCAGACTGCATGTCCATGTCTGCGTGAACCCCTGAGACCCAGTGGGGCCTGCAGACCCTGACGACGCTGCCCACTGCCCTCCTACTCATTCCAGCCCTGGCGAGCTCAGAGCCCAGTCAGTCTTCTGATACATCCTGGAAAAAAAATCATTGAAATGAATTATACATCAACACCAAGAGACAGATTATTAATTAATAAACTCAGCCGTCTCAACTTCCCACAGCCTACCCAGCATCCACAGTGAATGAATAAGCAGGCACAGCCTTACAGCCCAGGATGCAGATGATGTACCTCCCTTTCTTGCGGGAAGGGTGCAGGTCAGAGTGAAGGAGGCACTGGGCAGGGCCCGAGCCCCGTGGGTGCCACTCCTCTTGCAAGTGCAGACCTGGGGCCTGGGGTCGGCTGGCTGGTGCAGAGCTGCCCTGTGAGGCCTGGAACTGCTGCCCCACATGCTTCTGTGCCCTGGCCCTTCCTGGTGGGCTAGGTTTTTGGCTCCTGGGCTCTGAGCTGTGCCTACAGGGTGACCTCAGGCTACACGGGGTGAGACTCTGCTGACAGTTGATCGTCGAAGTGCGCCAGCCTTCCAGTCTGGAGGAAACCAGGGCGAGACCAGGGTGGAGGCAGGGCTGGCTCCTTCTGGGGCTTGGGAATCTGTCCTGTCTCCAGCTCTGGTGCCCTGATGGCTTCCTTGACGTAGAGACACTCTCCACCCTGAGTCTTCCCATCAGCTTTCCTTCGTGCGTGTCTGTCCAAAGCTCCCCCTTTTATAAGGACAGAAGTCGTATTGGGTGAGGGACCACCCTAATTGCCTCATTTTTTTTTTTTTTTTGAGACAGAGTCTCACTCTTGTTGCCCAAGCTGGAGTGCAATTTCACAATCTCAGCTCACTGCAACCTCTGCCTGCCAGGTTCAGGCAATTCTGCTTCAGCCTCCCGAGTAGCTGGATTACAGGCGCCCACCACCATGCCCAGTTAATTTTGTGTGTTTAGTAGAGACAGGGTTTCTCTGTGTTGGTCAGGCTGGTCTCGAACTCCCAAGCTCAGGTGATCCACCCCCTCCTTTGCCTCCCGAAGTGCTGGGATTACAGACGTGAGCCACTATGCCCAGCCCCAACTGCCTTATTTTAACCTGATTGTTTCTTTCAAGGCCTTATCTCCAAATAAGGTCACATTTCACGGGTAGTGGAGGTTAGGACTTCAGCGCATTGGGGGGTACATAATTTATGGGGGTGCATAATTCAACCCATAGTACTTGTCCTTGGATTTAGGGGCCATCCTGATCACCCAGGAGGAGCTCCTGAACCACACTTGCTAAGATCATCTTCCAAACAAGATCATTCACAAGCCTGTGCCTCAGGACTCCAGCATCTTTTGGAGGGAAAAACTTCAGCCCCAAAAGTACCCTCTCTTCCTTCTAGTCCCTATTGTTAAGCAAAACCCCCACGCAAGGACCCGCATGCAACCCCAGAAGAAGGACACCTTAAAGAAACATGGCATTGGCTGGGCGCGGTGGCTCAAGCCTGTAATCCCAGCACTTTGGGAGGCCGAGGCAGGCGGATCACAAGGTCAAGAGATCGAGACCATCCTGGCCAGTATGGTGAAACCCTGTCTCTACTAAAACTATAAAAATTAGGTGGGCGTGGTGGTGTGCGTCTGTAGTCCCAGCTACTCGGGAGGCTGAGGCAGGAGAATTGCTTGAACCCGGGTGGCGGAGGTTGCAGTGAGCTGAGATTGTGCCACTGCACTCCAGCCTGGCGCCTGGCAACAGAGCGAGACTCTGTCTCAAAAAAAAAAAAAAAAGAAACATGGCATTCTGGAAGAGGTCTGCAGGGAGCTCTGCCAGATATATAGGCACTGCCTGTGCACCCGGCAGATTCCACACCTACGAGAATGGAAGTTTCCGGAAGATTTCTTTGACTGCTGGTGGTTTATTTAACATCCTATTAGAGGAGGAGACAGGGAGCAAACAAGCTTGCTGCTGCGTTTGTAGCCAAGGTGTGTTGTAAACTTAGATTTTATTGTTAACTTTGGCTCCTGGGGAAAAAAATAGCACACAGACACGGAAACAGAATTCCAGGCAGAGCGGCTCGGCACAGCTGTTCCAGAGCCGGGCTGAATCTGCAGCTCATCCAGCCTGGAGCCCAGAGAAGTGGCTGCTGGGGGAGCGCCTGCCTTCCTCGCGATCCCTCTCATTTTTACAAATTTTCAGGAAAAGGAACAACACAAGCCATTGCCTCTGCTGAAGCTGGTGCTGGTGGGATTCATTCCTGGAAGGCTCAAGGGGTCTACTGCTAGCCCGGATATCAGGAACCTCTGCGGGGCTGCACCTCCGCCCTAGCAAAGGCATTGTCCACCCCAGGCCGCCTTTTAAAAGCCAGAAGCCTGGGGATAGGACCCGTGTTCCCCAGGAGGAAAACACCAGCCATGTCTGTCCTTTCGCGTTGTGCCACACCAAGGCCCTGTCTGGACCTGCATTTCTCAAGCTCCTGTGAGTGCAGCATGGAGTTGGATACCCAGAGGGGCACTGAACAGACATCTCAAGCAATGCTCAGGCCTGGCCTTTCCCGCAGTCAGTGCTCCAGTGTTCTCATCCCCTGTTTGGCTGGATCAAACTTTGCCTGCAGCCCTTCTTTCCTCTAATCACAAAAATATGTCCCTGCCCCTTTTGGGTATGTCCTCTTAATCTCACTTATAGGCTCAACTTCTCAACTTAAAAGGAGATTGAAAATGCTTTCACCGTGAGAACATTTGGTTTTTGTTTCTATTGTTTATTTATTTATTTATTTATTTTTGAGGAGTCTTGCTCTGTCACCCAGGCTGGAGTGCAGTGGCACGATCTCTGCTTATTGCAACCTCCGCCTCCCAAGTTCAAGCAATTCTCCTGCCTCAGCCTCCTGAGTAGCTGGGATCACAGGCACCCGCCACCATGCCTGGCTAATTTTGTATTTTTAGTAGAGACGGGGTTTCACCATGTCGACCAGACTGGTCTCTAACTCTTGACTTCAAGTGATCCACCTGCCTCAGCCTCACAAAGTGCTGGGATTATAGGTGTGAGCTACCACGCCCAGCCTGATTGTGTTTTTTAAAGTAACTGAAGAGCTGACATTTGCTCGGTCTCCTTCAAGATGTCACTGCCGGGCAGCTGCAGGCAGATCCCCAGCTCTTCACTTTTCTAATGGCCCCCAGAGACTTCAGAAAGTTGTGAACGTTGTGTCTGACAGGTAAGAAGGCCAAGGACTTTGGGGCTTCCTCGGCCTGCAGGAGTTACGGGGACAGCTTGAGAAGGAGGGAGAAGCAGGTGGTTTTAGGGCCTGTGACCTGAAGTCTGAGCTGGTAACACACAGGGTCCCCAGCAGAGCTGGTTCATTCCAACGCAGGATGCTGTACGCAGAGGTGTGGACAGGCCTGGGCTCCGGGCTCCAGCCTGCCTAGGATCGAGGCTGGAGAAGCACACAGGGCCACCGCTGTTTCCCAGCCATTTTTGGAGAAAAGTTCAAGCCAAGCTCAGTGCCTAGAAGAATCGCTCCTGCCCTTCCATCCCCGCCCTGCAGCTCAGGTGGGTCCTGGGAGGCTGGGAGCCCACACCACACTCATGGAGAGGGGCCGGGCCGTCACCTGCAGCCCTCTTTACCATGCTGCCCTTCCCTTGGAGACCCCTGGGTGGCCCGGAAGCCTATCCTTCTGATAAAGTCTGCAGCCTTAGGGACAGACTGGGGAGACGGAAGCCTGTGCCCCACACCCTGGGAGCCCCCTTTCTGAGTGCCAGCAGGATGTGCTCTGGGGAGAGGCTGCATTGGAGGTACAGGGACACATTGCCTTAGGGCTCTGAACATTCCTACAGGGAACGCCTTTCAGCCAGCCCCTCCTGCCCAAAGAGCCCCAGATGTGGGGATAGGGCACGGCCGCTTTCTCCTCTTCCTTCCCCAGAAGAGACTGAGAAGGGAGCGGCTGTTGCTAGGACCCTCCCTCCAGCCTGCTGTAGTGAGGAGGCCAGGCAGGTTTCACATCCCTAATGCCACCATTCTCCTAAGACCTGGCATGGCTGGGGTGTCACATGGGCCCACCTAGGCAAGGCCGCACCTATGGGGAAGGGAAAGGGAGAAATTGTACGTGGATGCTGGAGAGCTCACCCCAAAGCTGCCCCGCCCTGTGGCTCTGCCCTCCCACCTTGGGCCCCTCCCCTCACATGGTCTGCTGGCTGTCCCTCAGTCCCCTGAGCCCCAGAGGCTCAGCTTGGGCTCCTAAGGGGACCCTAGAATTGCACTCTGCCTACCGACAGCCTCTCAGTGCTGTAAGTTACTGTCAAGAAGAGTGTCCCCCGTTCCAGGCCCCACTGTTCCCGAGCAGGCAGGTGAGAGCCACTTTGCAGGAGCCCGGGAGTGAGGGAGTGAGGGTGAATCCACGGCCTTTCTGTGAGACCTGGGGTGAGCCGCAGAGCCCCGAGCCTCAGTGGGCTCCTTGGTACAATGGAGATGGTCTTCCACACGGGGCCCCGCTCAGCTCTCCAGACCAGGGAGGTGAGAGAAGGCTCAGTAAGTTGCAGCCAGCTTCAAAAATTGGAGCGGTTTTGTCCCTTTCCCCTGACGTTCTCGGGAGATCCCTGGAGGAGCTGCGTCTCCAAATAGACATCCCAGCCTGGACTTCTGGCTATGGCCTCGTGTGGTCCAAACTCCCCACAGATGAATGAAAATAGGATTTCTGGACTCTTCTCTGCCCAGCAGGGCATTTCAGAATCTGTTTGCATTGAGGAAAATTAAGAAACTGTAAAAATGCTTATTTCTGCCTCAAGAATCTTTGTGGGATTTTCTGTCCCCACCCAACAATGTGGCCACCCCCCGACCCCTTTCTACTGGGGCTGGGGAGGTAGCAGAACACCCTAGGGCTTGGCTCAGGGTTATCACATGAGTTGTTTTTTTTTTTCTGAGACAGAGTCTCTCACTGTCTCCTGGGCGGGAGTGCAATGTCGCAATCGCAGCTCGCTGCAGCCTCTACCTCCCAGGTTCACGCAATTCTCCTGCCTCAGCCTCTCGAGTAGCTGGGACTGCAGGTGCACACCACCATGCCTGGCTAACTTTTTTGTATTTTTGTTAGAGACGTGGTTTCACTGTGTTGCCCAGACTCCTCTCAAACTTCTGACCTCGTGATCGGCCGGCCTCAGCCTCCTGAAGTGCTGGGATTACAGGTGTGAGCCAGTGCACCTGGCCCCTTCGCATAAACACAATGCTGCCTTCAGATTATCTGCTCACCCAAGATGTCAGTGTCACAGGGGAAACGTGGGTCTGTGCTTCCCCAAGGCTGGATGGCCCCAAGAGTCGTCATTTCCAAAGCCTTGGTTTAGAACCCAACAGAAGCAGGTCACAGGGTCTCGAGGAGCTGCCTAACCTAATCCCATCTGCTTGTTCCGTGGTTCGGCCGTTCATTTATTCAGCTGACCACAGTATCTTGCATGCCCAGTGCCATGCTGGGAGTGGGACCCTTCGAGGGCAGCAAAATCAACTCAGCCCCTGTCCTCACGCAGCGTGCAGTCCGGTGGGGACCAAAGCCAACCGCACAGCTGTCTTCCTGCCCTCAGAGGCCTGCCATCCTTGTCCTGGAAGAATGGGATGTGGAACACAGACCCTGCTCTGGGCGCAGGAAACCCCAGCGGGCCGGCCTTGGAGGATTCAGTGTGTCCTGACCCATCTCTGACCTGGTCCAGGATGGGCCACCCCTCCCCTCATTCTCCTTGGGAACAGGGATGGTAGAAGGCCACTGTGACTTGTGCTATTTCCCAGAGACCAGAGAAAATTCTGGCGTTGTGATCTGCCCACACGCCGTCGTCTGTGTCAGAGCTAGAAATAGAACGCAGAAGATTCTTGTTCTGATTTCTGTGCTCATAATTCTAGGGCAAGATGCCCTTATGAGATGTGGATCAAAGGAGGCAGGGGGTGGGGGGAGCTGAATGGAGCAGTTCAGGCGAGGTGTGTGCATGGCGAGCAGGGCCCCTGCCGGAGCTCCAATTAATGGCTTTTGTAAGCGATCACGTACCGAGTATTGACTTGGCTCAGCCCAGGAAAAAGAGAGCGATTTGCAAAAGGCCTCTTCAATCATGACAATTAAAATCCAAATACAGACCTGCAAGGGCCCTGGACCCGTGCACTTGTTCTGCGTGGAGAAAAAGAGGCGGCACCCTCTCAGATGTGGCTCCTCCTTAGATGAAAGCAGTGCGTCAGCTGAGCCCTGTCCTGCCGCGACTCCTGCCTCCCTGAACAGCGCTGTGTCCACCAGGAGCCAGGTCCTCAGAGCTGAGTTGAATGAAATCTCGTAAGGCCTGGAGGACACAGGTCCTGGGAAGGAGACTTTCCTCTGATCTGAAATCAGCAGAGGCTGAAGCAGAGGCCCTGAGAGGTTAAGTGGCTTGCCTGAGGTCACACAGCCTGACGGGGGTGGAGTCAGGATTCAAACCCTGGCTCCAGGGATGGTGTTTTGATGCTCTGCGCTCATCTGACCGCATCTCCTTCAATGTTCTCCACCATCGTTTGGGTATATGGCATTTTACAAAGTAGGACGTGGAGACAGGGATTGAGGAGTCTGTCCAGGGCCTGCCCATGAATGAATGTCAGGCCTTGTCACTGCACGAGCTTGGACTGTGCTGGAGGTGGCTGGAGTGGCCACCTGTGGGCGATGCTGAATACAATGCATGAGCTGTCTTTTGGGTGGTCTTGGAAGGAAGGAGAAGAGCAGCACCTAAGAGGGGTGGGTGATGGTGGCAGGGCCAGCACCCTCACCGTCCTCTGGGCAGAGTTTCTAAGACCCAGGAAGCATCTTCTGCTTCCGAGGCCCAAGACAGTGGAGTTTCCTCTTCCCCTAGCACTCGGCCTCCATCTGGCTTTCTGTCCACCAGCACAGATGGCACTGTTGCTTCTCCACTCCTCCGTCCCTCGCCTGCAAGCTGAGCCGCGTGATGGAGCTCAGCCCGTGGCAGTCGTCTTCACCTCAGCTTCCCTGGGAGCCATACTGCTTCGCTTACACGTAGGGAGCTCTGCGTGCTTGGTGACTCTTGGGGGTGACAGCTGGACGGGTGAGGGGGCTTCTCTTCTTTGCCTAGGTGAGCTGCACCCCAGTGGCAGGAGCACATCCTTGTAAAAGCCTTCCCCAGCATGCAATGCATGGGGGACCAGGCCTCCTGGCTGCTAGAAGAAGGCAAGGAAAGCATGCTGGGCTCAAGTCACTTCAAAAGCCAGGTCTTTTCTAACATGTCACTCCCATAGGGGAGATGGGGAGAGAAGTTCCTGGAATTCCAACCTGGAGCATGTGGGAGAGAGGGTGCAGTGTGCACCGGTGGGGCGAGAATGCCTATGAGGAGAAGGGACCAGTGTGGGCCCCAGCTTTGAGCCTCTCCTGGTTGAATCTGTCACCCATCCAGTCCTGCAAGAGAGGAGTCACCCATCCAGGGCGCCTGGTGCATAGACTCAGCACCCACTGTCCTGGGCAGGCAGCTTTATTCTGCCTGTAGCCCTGGCCTGGGAGCTCAGCAAGGTTGAGAAAGATAAGACAGCCCGCTGAATAACCGCACACATTCAGGAGGCTGCACAGAGAGGCCTCTCCTCCCACGCTGCCTGCTGTGCAGCGGGCACCTCTGCCTGGTGTGTGATGTGTGAGCTCCTCCCTGCTCCTCTGCTCCCTGAGGCCCTGCCCTGGCTTGACTCACACAACGCAGCTGGCACCTGAGACTCAGTAAGCCCCTCCACTAGCTGCCAGCTCCTCTGGGGTCCCCTCTTCCTGGGAATGGGGCACAGCCTCTGTCACCCCTGCCTCTGGCCTTGGAACTGGCCCCTCTTCCCTATATTACTGCAGCTCATCCCTGGGCCCGCCTCCTGAGGGTCCCCACAGTCATCTTCAGCTCTGGCCACTGCTGGTCAGATTGAGGGGAGCAGAGCTTAGAGGAAGAGGGTTGGCGCTCACCTTCCTTCAGGCCCCAGATAAGCTGTGTACTCGCCACAGTGACAAACTGCCTTACCTTTGTCATCTGTAAAACAGGGGTAAGAAAAATCCCAACTTCCCACAGTTGTCAGGGCAAAAAGTTAATGTTTGTAACTGGTTCGGGATGTGTATTGGGACATGTTAAGAGCTACAGAGGTGTCCCTGAGAGTTTACAAAAATTCGTTTTCACACAGCTGCCACATCAGTTCCGCCAAAGCACAGCGCTGATGTTGCTCCTCCCCTGCTCAAGAATTGTCAATGGCTCCCCACTGCCTACTCCCCTTGCCTGCGGCTCTGTAGACAGCCCTCCCTTTCCCACAGCCTTACCTCTGCTGGTCCCACCTTACCCCCTCCCAGCTCACTCTGCTCCAAAGATACCAGCCACAAGTACTACCCCTCCAACACATCTTCCTCTAATCCTCCGTGGCCAGGAGTAATCTCTTCCTCCCTCAAATGTTCATGCTGCCCTCCTGGTTGTGCTTATATGTATAAATAGCTGCAAAATAAGATGAAAAGTGAGGCCCTGACTCCCTAGCAAGCCTGTAAGCTCCAGGCCAGGGCCTTGATGTGCCCTTTGATTCTTCTGATCCCCCGTATAGCACACTGCAGAGCAATTTGCGCATGTAGGGAGTTCAATATGTATTTATTGAATAAGCAAATGAAAATTAAAACATGAAGATGAGGGCTTATAGCTCAGACTCCCAGTTATCCCAGGGTATCTGGGGAGAACCTGCAGGGGCCGCTGGCAAACTTGGAGTCTCAGCTTGGACGGGCTGTCTGGAAAGAGGGCTTCTACCTGGGCCTGCAGCCCTAGCACTCAGACATGGGTCTCCCAGGCTGGACACTGGCTGCGGAACGAGGTGTGAGAAGTCTCCCTGCGAGGGTTTATTTTCATGCCCTGGTCAAGCAAGAGCCTTGCTTCATCCAGCCATCATCTGAGAAAGAGTTGATTTGGCCGGGTACAGTGGCTCATACCTGTAACCCCAGCACTTTGGGAGGCCAAGGCAGGCATATCACGAGGTCAGGAGTTAGAGACCTGCCTGGCAAACATAGTGAAACCCCATCTCTACTAAAAATAAAAATTAGCCAGGTGTGGCAGTAGACACCTGTCATCCCAGCTACTCGTGAGGCTGAGGCTCCTGAGGTTCAAGAATCGCTTAAACCCAGGAGGCAGAGATTACAGGGAGCCAAGATCGCGCCACTGCATTCAAGCCCTGGCTACAGTGGGAGACTCTGACTCAAAAAAAACGGGTTGAATGAATTAGAGCAACTCTCTGAATGGACCAGGGCTGGCACACTGGCATTGGGCAAAGTGGGAATGATTGCGCCTGTTTGCAGCATTGCGAGTAAAGTGGGATGCTGTGTGTGAGATTGTCCTTTCCCTGCCTGTAGCTTACTGTGGGGTTGTGGACGGGCACCCCCAGGACGGGAAGGCTCTCACCAAAGCCAGCCTGGGAGGAGGCTGGGGCAGAGCAGAGGGTTGGGGGTAAGTGAGGCCCTGAAGGCTGACCTCAGCCTGCCCCTTGGCTATGCCGAGTCCCTGGGCAAGCCCCCATGACCACCCACCCCTCCGCCCCTCACCTCTCTCAGGGAAATGCCACAGTACTGATTACCCGGCAGGGGTGGGGAGGTGTGGGGTGGGCTTTTGTTTTTCACTGGGGGTCATGTTGGTTTCATGGTGTAGCAACAGGACGCGGTGCAAGTGCGAGCAGGGAGGGAGGCCCCCCGAGATCTGTGAGCTCATCCTTTCCTTAGGGCTGTGTCTAGGCATGGCCGGGGTGCCAAGGTCCTAGGATCCTGAGGCCATTGTTGTGGGTTTTAAAGAAATTCTAGGCCAAGCGCAGTTGATCACAGCCATAATCCAGCACTTTAGGAGGCAGAGGTGGGAGAATCACTTTACCCAGGAATTCAAGACTAGCCTAGGCAACAGAGCGAGACCCCATTTTCTACAAAAGCAATTATTTAAAACATTAGCTGGATGGAGCGGCGCATGCGCCTGTGGTCCCAGCTACTCTGGAGGCTGAGGCGATGATGGCTTGATCCCAGAAGGTCGAGGCTGCAGTGAGCCATGATTGCACCACTGCGCTCCAGCCTGGGTGACACAGCGAGACCCTGTCTCAGAAAAACAAAAACCAAAAGCGGCTGCGTGCATGTTCCCAGGGGTCAAAAGAGGCCACACATGCTGGGTCACGCCCCCAGGGGTATAATATACTCATGGTTCCATGTGGATTTTGAAGAAGCCTAGAACTCAGTTTCACAAGAGCTGATTAAACTCCTAAGATGTGCAAAGCATCTGCCTGGAGGAAACAGCTTCCCAGCCTTGATTTTCCCTGGTACTGAGCACAAATTTCACTCATTCTAAATGTTATGCTTCTTCTCTTGGAACCCAAGGTAATGGAACCCAAAGCCCAAGCATCTTTTGAGCATGCAGGCGCCAGCCACATGGCAGGCCATGGACATTCATGATCAGGCATGATCAACACAGTGCGGGGCCCTGCTCTCATGGGGCTGGCAGGCCAACAAGGGTGATTATCTGGAAATTCACTCAAATCAATGTGCAATTGTCAACCATGGTGAGCAAACTGAGTCAATTCTCAATACACAGGATAGCATAAGAGTTTATGCAAGAGGAATGTGGGTTGGCTGGGGAGTTAGTGTGCATGAGGGGGCTCTCTGAAGAAAGGGAGGGTGATGAGGGGGTAGCTGGTCTAGAGTTAAGAGCAGGCACCCTAGAGGGGAGGGAAGCCAGCCCTAGGGCAGGAGTGCTGCTGTTGGTGATAGCTGCTGGCAGGCACATGTGGTGGGCAGGATTAACACAGAGCAGAAAGGAAGAGAAAGGAGAGGGGGTGGGGGCCAGGGCGGGCCCCCCAGGCCATAGCAGCACCTCAGGGGTGTGCAGAGACTGGGAGAAGCTGCTGGAGGGCTTGAGCTGGGAAGCAGCAAGATCTGAGTTTTGCTCTGGAAGGGTTCCCCGGGTTGCCAGATTTAGGTAGGGAGAGGTTGTGGGAGGTAGGGAGCCATGGGAGGGATCCCACTCCAGGGGGAAATAAAAGTGCCTAGGACGTGTGTGGACGAAATGTGGGTGGGGGTCGCCACTTGACTTCGCTCTTCCATGAAGAGAGGCCCTGTCGGAGCAGGAGAAGGGAGAACCGCTGCAAGTCCTGGGGTGCCGGCAACAGGGCCAGTTGACCACTTACCCAGGTAGAGAAGGAGGTGGGAAGGGCGGGGGACACATTTGGGGGTTTGCACACCATGTTCATGCTGGGAACTGATGTTGGGGAGGCAGGGCCCCTGCTTCTCCTTTCTCCCAGGAGATTGCATTTCCCACAGGCACTGGAATTCTTGGTCAGACTTCTGGTACCTGGAGCTAAAGGACAGAGAAAACTGGTGGGGGTCCCACTCAAACACAGGAGGGCGAGCCTTCCCGCCCCAGGGGTGCCCGTCCACAACCCCACAGTAAACTGCAGGCAGGGAAAGGGCGATCTCACACACAGCATCCCACTCTGCTCGCAGCACTGCAGACATGCGGAATCACTCCCACTTTGCCCAGTGCAAGTATCTGCGGGCTTTGGGGTCTGCGGGCTTCGGGGCCGGCCAGCTTGGGAGTGGGTCTGTCCAAGCACGGGCATCTCCCACCTGCTGGCAGCCATGGCCATGCGATGGGTCCGGGAGCCTGTGTTGGAAGAGCATTTGGAATGCAACCCCCCCTACCTTCTTGCTAACTCCAGGTCTCCTCGCTACCTTCTGAGCTTTCTGGGGAAATAAGTCAAAAGTTAATTTGATTTTGAACAGATTCTTAAGTCCGTTCCCAAGAGGCAGAGATCAATTTGCATTCCATCTTTTCTTACTTAGTCATCTTGGCTGGTATTTCACACGAGTTGTTGGTATTTTTCATGTTCTCTCACTGCACAGAAATGACCCTTAGAGCATATTTTTAAAAGAAGAAAGCCATCTGAAGAGGGGGAGGAGGCAGCAGCTTCTGTTTTTGGTTGTTGTTTTTTTCTGTTTTCTTTTGTACTTGTGACTTCTGTTCCTCACGTGGTTGTGGCGGCCCTCACCTGGCATTGAGTTGCGTTTGCTTCTTCTGCGTCCCTCCTGAAGTCTGAGGTTCCATCTTGTGCCCTTGGCATTAGAGCGTCTGATGAGGGGCAGAGCCCACCCAGGCCTCTCCCATCATCTCCTGAGAGGGTCCCTGGGATGGCTCCCCACCACAGCGGCCACTCCCTGTCCAGCTCACGAAACCTCTCATCTTGGAAAGAGAAAGAACCTGAGGGGTGGGGGCGTATCTAAAAGGATTTAAAGTGAAATCTCAGAGAGATGTGTGCCTACCCCTGTTCACGGCAGCGTTATTCACAATATTCAAAGACACGCCACCCAGGCATCCATCTAAGGATGAGCCCATGAAGTGTGGTCCATCCACACAGTGAAATACCCCTCGGCCTTAAAACGAAAGGAAATTCCAGCATATGCTATAGTGTGGCTGAACCTGGAAGATGTGCTGAGTGAAATAAACCGGTCACAAAAGGACAAATGCTCTTGAGATTCTACTCATATGAGGTCCCTAGAGTCACCAGATGCGTAGACACAGGAAGTTGAATGGACTGGGGAGTGAGTGAGTGATGGGGACAGAGTGTCAGTTTGGGAAAGTGAAGCAGTTCTGGAGTCGGACGGTGGCAATGGTCTCCCAACAGTGTAAACATGCTTCATGCTGCTGAGCTATCCATGTAAAGAGTGGCTAAGATGCTCAGTTTTATGTTACGTGTATTTTGTCGCAATTTAACATCTTTAAAAAGAAAAAGGATCTGTCAGAGAGAGTTTCCTGCAGGGTGGGGTCCAGGGTTGGGTCATCTTAATTCATTCCTAAAGTCCCTCTTCCAAAAACCGCCTCATTCTGAGGTTCTGGGTAGACATGAACTTGGGGACACATTTTTCTTTCCAACAGAGGTGTCAGTACAAACTCGGGGTTTCAAGTGCAAGTGCTGGTACATACATTTCCTGGTTCTCCGATTAAGAGGCACTCAGAAGTGAGGCTCCAACAGAGACAGGTGTCCCCAGCACCCGGGCCTCAGTTTGCAGAATTTCTTGGAACCGGGGCTCATTGGGTAAACAGTTGATTCCAGGTCAGGCAGAGCCCACCTCAATACTGGAATACCTTGTTCCAGAAAGTAAGGGAGTGCCCACGGAACTATGGTCACCTGTCTAAAAGACCCAGAGGCTGGCCTAAAGGGGCTCCCGCTGGCCAAATCAGAGACAATTTCGGGTAGAAAATATTAAAATGATGGTTTGACTTACAGAATAAAGTGGAATCCCTGAGTGAATAAGACATGGGAAAGGAAAATTCTTTATGGTAGAATGCCAAGGGATACATGTGGAAGGAATGATGGAATTAGAATCATTGAAGGCATCCTAGTAATTAATGATTAATTCAGGTGAGAGACTGCAGTGGGTTTTAAAGAGTGGGTGAACTCTGGATGAAGAATGGGATGTTCACCTCCAGTTATCTCCTACGAAATGCTGGTTACACAAAGCCAGGGAGTGGCTTTGCCCTGAAGGTCCTCTGCAGGCACCTCTGCCCCTAGTGGTCTGAGTTACTCTCTTTTCCAGCAAAGGGACAAACCGACTTCCTGCACGGCCTGTTCAGAGTCACTGAGAACACAGCACAGCTTCGTGATTTTCTTTCCCCAAATTCATAACCTGATCTGCTCATGAGGAAATGTCAGACAAATCAAAACTGAGGGACATTCCACAAAATGACCTGTCTGTAATCTTCAAAATGCCAAGGTCATGCAAGTCAAGGAAGGGCTGGGAAATTGTTCCCAAGTGAAAGACGAGAGACGCCCATATGCAACTTGGGAGCCTGGGTTGGATCTCTTTGCATGCTTGGGGCCACTGGGGAATCAGGGTCGGGGGGCTCTGGCGAAGGTCTGAGGGTGTCTTTGTCCCTGTCTTTCCTGTTTTCTTGAAGTTTGAGATTCTTTTTTTAAACTGCAATGTGAAATAAACTAAATGATGCAGTGTAAAAGCTGATTGCCTTTTCAGTGCCTCTCCAAGTTGCTCCCCAGAATGCCAGGCACCTATACAGGAAGAAAAATGTGCGTTGGCTTCACAAAGCACAACCCTTTCCCCACCCCAGACCAGTTAGAAAAGAGTTTAGGGGTAATACTTGTACCTTTCCCCAAAAGCCCAGATGTTGACTCAGAAGTTGCTGCACCATGAATGCTTTTCATGCTGTTTCCTTAGGGTGATTGCTTCTGGTGGGGAGAATGTGTGAATGATGGTGATGTTGACACTGACCGACCCACTGGGTCAGATTTCAATGTCAAGTTGCCTGACGAGGTAGACGCAAGTGTGCTAGCATGTTCTGGAAATACCCCTCAGGTCCCGTGTCCCTGTCAGATCCTATACAGATTCCACAGCTCCCTGGAGAATGACTTGGGATCTGGAAACTTGTCCTGCGCCCCCCATGTTGCCCCATGGTGGCTGCAGGGCCATCCACCTCCCAACTGCTACCCTTAAAGGCTCTTGTTGAAATGGGCACATGTTCTCTGCTGGGGACCCGCAGAGTCGTTTTGGCTCTTTCTTGTCACATTATAGGAATTTCATCAGGTCCTAAGGAGGAAATAGGGGACAGAGGCTGCAAAAGCGAAGACCTGAGCACAGAGCACAGATCTAAGCTGGAGGATCAGTGTGTGGTGGGGAGGGCGGGGCCGGGGAAGGAGGGCAGGAAAGGACTCGAGACAGTGTACCTAGTTATGGAAAACAAAGAAGAGGTTCGGAATGGGTGGAGAAACATGGAACTCACTTTACAGGAAGTGCAGCAGCCACCTGCACCTGCTCCCTGCATACTCATTCATCCAAACGTGTGTTAATGTGTGTGTATCTGTGCTCATTCATTCATTCATTCACCAATCCGTCCATCCATCCATCCATCCATCCATCCATCCATCCATCCATCCGACAGCAGGCCAGCAAACAAATGCAGAGACATTGCCAGGAGCTTGGAGTCAGTTGGCCAGAGTGATTTTCTAATTTCTTCCCCTCTGCACCCTTCAGTGAATTTATCTTTTACCTTCTGACCTGAACCCTTAAATACTCTGTGCAGCTGGGACAGATTTGCAAAATCAAGGTCAGGATGGATCAACCTCATCTATGGGAGGTCTCGCCAAGAACAATCCTTGACTTACCTGGTCAGAATCGATTGGGGAATAATTGGCCTCCTGACTTCAGTGATGCTCGCATGCTGATTCAGTCTTGATGATATAATTACGGGAGAAGGCGGGGCTGCAGCGCCCGGGACCATCACCGTGAGAGCTCTCCAGGCTCAGATGGCAGGTTGGGATGGGGAGGTGGACTGATGAAGTGTTTTTATCTGGGAGAGAGCTGGGAGCTATATGAACAGAGCCAGAGGGGATAAAGAGGTCATAAGAGAGTGGGACATCACCTCCAGGGACGTTCGAGTGTGTAGATCAAACTGGCCTTTGAGGGCCTGAGTCATTTTGTCAAGGACAGCAGAGCCAGGCCTGAGCTGGTGCAGCCATGCGTGTGTGGGTTGACCCAGAAGGAGCCTTGGCCACCACGGCGTGTGGATGCCGGGTGCATCTTGTCTGGCGTGCAGCCGTTCCTGCTGCTCGGAAGCCTCACACAGAACCCTCCATTTGTATAATACTCTGTGATTTTTAAAGGACTCTCATGTATTTTTTCCTCTGGCAGATGAGTGGGCTGAGAATGTAAGTGATTTGTCCAAGGTCAATGAATCAATCAGCAGAGCAATTATTAAACTGTATTAGAGAGCATGTTGCTGAGTGCCATGGGGAGAGGCCCCAGGGAGGGATGGAGGACTGGCTGGGCCCCACTGGGAAAGACAGGGCAGGATCCAGATGCAGACCTGCTCACGTGTACACACGCAGGGGAGCAGCGGTGCACATATCCTCACACCCAGCTGTGTGTACAAAACACACGCACAGGCACACACACCCTTGCACATGTCTACATGCATGCAGAGAACACACACGTGCACACAGAGAACACACATGCAGAGAACACACATGCATATAGAACATGTGCACACACATGCATGCAGAGAACATATGCACACACGCATGCATGCATGCAAAGAACACATACATACACACATGCATGCCCAAGCATGCCCCCCATGCCGTGTGCACATAACACACAGGCACATACCCCCTGGCACACATGCCCACATGCGACACAAAACACAGGCACATGCTTGCATGCCCACAGGTGTGGGCACACATACCATGTACACGCAAAGACAAATATCAGACAAGACATGCCTTGCCCCTGCTGGTGTCACTGTGAAGTGTGGCAGACAAGCAGAGGACACACATCCACTTGGGTCAGGGGCTTCAGGAGAGGGGCAGATCTAATGGGGCCGGATTCGGGGCTGGGCGTGCCAGAGGAGCCCCAGGGGCCACCCACCTCCTGCACTTCCCTGTCCTGGAGCCAGTGGTTAGGCCACTGCACCCAGGAAGGAAGCCCTCAGACAGCGTCCTTGGAAGGAGTGAATGAGCCCATCCCAGCAGAACCTGCAGCTGCTCTTCCCCTCCACAGCTAGAATTGAAATAATCAAAATAATCACATGCGATCATGCTAAATACCAGTGTGCAATGATAAATGGACATCAGAGATACCGTCGAAGGCCTGGAGTTTGTTGGAGAGTCTAGGAAGACAGTTTCCCAAATGAGTTGTTTTGGGGCCCTCCCACCTCCCCCGGCACCGAGAAGGCTGTCGTGGGCATGTATGCCCAGGTGCACTGGGTTCCATCCTCAGAGGGCGGGGACGGGTCTCCAGGGCTCTGCTTTCCTCCCTCGTTAGCAGCCTCAGTTTCCGTCCACACCTTTGGGAGGAATGTTGCCCTGCCCTCCAGCCTGGACGGCAGGCAGGGCTGTGCCGGGCTCCGATGAGGAAGGGATAAAGTTCAGCCCCATGTAAGGAGAGGCCTGAGGTTTAAAGCCAGCCTCTGTGTTCTCCCCTCCTTCCATGCAGACCACTTTACCCTCCTCCGCTGTTCACAGTGCCCTTCTCAGACTGGCTGGTGCTTAGGAATGGATTATGCAGGTCTTGGGGCTCCCAGAGCACAGAGGATGGGAGATGAAAGGCCTCCTCTGAGAGGTATGAAACACCTTGTGCATTTGGCTTTGAGTCTCAGTCAGCGGGTCACATGGGGACAGTGGGTGGCATCTGAGCAAAGGAGGCTGCTGGCTCCTGGGCAGCGCTTCCTCTCCGAGGCCAGCGTCCTGATGACTCTCTGGTGTTGGGGCAAGTTGACGGCTTTCAGTGTCTGGCTGGGACCTGAGGACGCATGGCGGGAGCATGGGTTCTGGAATCAGGCTCCACCACTGACCAGACTGCAGGTAAACTGGACTCATGTCTCAGCCTCTCCCAGCCTCCCTCTGCTGTTTGCAAAATGAAAATGGTGAGGCTGCATTGGGTTCCCATGGCTGCTGTAACCAAGTTCCGCAAATGGGTGGTTTAACACAACAGCAATTTGTTCTTCCATAATTCTGGGGGCCGGAAGCCTGAAAGGCAGGTGTCCTAGGACCATGCTCCCTCTGGAGGTGCCAGGGCAGGAGACTTCCTCGCTGCTTCTGGCTTCTGGGGGCTACCGGTGTTCTTTGGAGTGTGGCTGCATGACCCCAATCTCTGCCTCCTTCATCACGTGGCCCCCTCCTCTATATCTGTGTCTCAAATCTCCCTTGTCTTTTCTTATAAGGACGCTTGTCATTGGATTTAGGGTCTACCCTGAGTCCAGGGCAATTGGGATCCATAGCTAATCACATCTGCAGAGACCCTCTCTCCAAGTAAAGTCCTGTGCACAGGTACCCATGCCAGGACGTGGCCTTACCTTTTGGGGAAGGGAGCACTGTTCATCCCACATCGCCCAGCTTGCGAGATGGTGACTGTAGCATGAGCAGGGCCCCTACAAATGCTAACCCCGTACCAGCATCTATGCAGCTATCACAACCATCCAGCAATTGACCACTCCAAGTGCCTTCTGAGGCTGATGTCACACCATGACCGGAAATACGTTTTAGGGCTTAGAATGAAAACGTGTCCTACTTAGTAGAAATGGCTGCTGTGGAATTCTGTTCCTTGCAGCTCAGTAGGCAGCCTCGGGGTGACAGAGGGCACGGAGTGAACACCAGGCTTCATGGTTTGCCCGCCCATTTGCGCGTCCTAGATTGGCCTGTATGCTCCCGAGCCTAAGAAACTGCTTCCCCATCGTGGGGAATTTGGTTGACCAGGCAGCCAGTGGAACGACATTTCCTGGGTGTTCACCAGCTGCCTTGGGACCCCGCGCTGCAGGGACAGTGGGTCTCCATAGGTGGGTCGAGGTAAAAGAACCAGATTAGTCTGCAAAGAAGAGATTCATTCACTCTGTAGCCCAGGCAGATCAAGGCTGCGTTCACGTGGGGTCAGCTGTGGGAGGACACTACCATCTCGACCTCCATGCAGACACAAAACCAGGTGTCAGCCAGAGCCAAGGGAGACGGGCGTGGCATCCAGGGGAGAAAAGGAGCGGAAGATGTCCCACAGAGGGGTCTGTCCTTTCAGGCTTGCTGTGGCGTCCTTGGGCTCACTCCCTCCAGGAGGGCTCCAGCACACCCTGATTTGGCCTGCACTCGGCCCTCTCTACCCACCCACACCCCAAGACACCCGTGGCTGCTCCTGAGCTGGCCCCCACTCCTCCAAATGCCCTGCCCCTTCTCCACCTCGCCCCGCCTCTGTTGCCTGTCTTAGGAGCCCTCATTTGGCATTGTTCTGTCTCTTACTGGCCTCCTGCAGGCCCCGGTCAGCCGGACCTCCTCCTCCTGGGGCTTTCAGGTCTTTAGGCTTCTTTCGAAACCCCCACCCTCCAGCACATGTGAGGTCTAGGGTGCCACCCCCTCCCCTCCTAGGCACTGAACCATCCTCTGGCTTGACCCTGCTGGGCTCCATTCTACCTGATGTGCAGAACCTCTGCCTTGAGTGCAAGCAGCTGCCTGCGAGCCACACATTTGCATGGAAGGAGCGGATAGCTCACACTCAGGCTGAGTCCGTGATTGCTGACCTCAGAAGAAAATGTCCTTCCTTGGCCGGGTGCGGTGGCTCACACCTGTAATCCCAGCACTTTGGGAGGCTGAGGCAGACAGATCACCTGAGGTCAGGAGTTTGAGATCAGTCGAGTCAACATGGTGAAACCCCATCTCTACTAAAAATACGAAAATTAGCCAGGCGTGGTGAGGCACACCTGTAATCCCAGCCACTCTGGAGGCTGAGGGATGAGAATCACTTGAACCCGGGAGGCCAAGGTTGCAGTGAGCCGAGATCATACCACTGCACTCCAGCCTGGGCGACAGAGCCAGCTCCATCTCAAAAAACAAACAGCAAAAATACTTTCTTCCTTGTTCTCTACCCCAGGTCCCGCCCACTGTGTCCCAGCACCCAGATTTTGCTGATGGGTACAGCCCTACACAGTGACTCCCTGGTCACCCCTCACCTGACCTTAAGAGCCTCTGCCTCTGGCCTCTTCCTTGCCCCTGCATCCTCCCCTCCCCATCCATCAGCCACTCCCTCCCATTGACCCTAACCCTAGAAGACCCTCCCACGGCCTCTGTCCCATCTCGGCGCCTCTGCTGTGTGGGGTGCGTGACGTGTGTGATCCCGTGTGTTACAGGCATGATTGCCTGTTATTCAAGCTGCCAGGGTGAGCTGAGTTGTGTGTGCGTCTCTGGTCAGCACCTGCAAGAGGGAGGCATTGCATAAGAGTCGGCTTCTGTGACTGCTGGTCTCAGCATTGTCCTCAAGATTGGAACAGGGCTCTGTCCTGGCGCAGTGGCTCACGCCTGTAATCCCAGCACTTTGGGAGGCTGAGGCGGGCAGATCACCTGAGGTCAGGAGTTCAAGACCAGGCTGACCAACATAGAAATACCATCTCTACTAAAAGTACAAAAATTAGCTGGGCGTGGTGGCAGGCACCTGTAATCCCAGCTACTCAGGAGGTTGAGACAAGAGAAGCGCTTGAACCCGGGAGGCAGAGGTTGCAGTGAGCTGAGATCACACCACTGCACCCCAGCCTGGGTGATAGAGTGAGACTCCATCTCAAAAATAAAAAAAGAATGTAACAAGGCTATTACAAAAGAAGATGGCAGGGCACCCTGGAGTGTTTTTGCCCTTCTGCCATGTGAGGATACAGCAGAAGGCACCATCTTGGAAGCAGAGAGCAGCCCTCGACAGACCAGGAACCTGCTGGCACCTTCATTTCGGATCTTCCAGCCTCTATAACTGAGAGAAATAAGTCTGTGTTTATAAGTCACCCAATCTAAGGTGTGAGAACCGCAGGAGTGGACTGAGCCTGGACTTCAGCCTCTCATTTCTGGTGGGCACGGTTCATCCAGCAAGTGTCCCCCGAAGGCCAGGAGCCTGCAGTCCAGCTGCAGTGCCCACCTCGTTCCAGTGTTTTAAACACCGTATTCTCTTCTGGGTGGGAAAGGGCCTTCTGTGAGCTCACACAGTGGGCAGGGTGTGTCCCACGCAGATCCCTTGGGACCTGCAGATGCTCTCAGGACAAAACCATGTCAGTGGGCACACTTTCCACAGACGTGGAGCCAGGCACCGCCTCTAAGTCTTGCTCTGCTCGAAGCTGAATACCTGCCCTTGCAGAAGCCACATTGTTCCTGGAACCTCAGGCTTTACATCTGCAAAGTCAAGACGTGTCCCACTCACCCTGTCACCCATGGGGTTTCTATAAAGAGCAAGACACGAGACTCTGTGATCCCAGATGTGTGGGATCCCCGCATGGCTGCAGCTTCTTCCACGTGCTTGTGTGTTTTATAACTTCCATCTTCTCCATTGCCAGCTCTCAGGGGATGGGCAACCCAGCACTCCAGGGACATGGGGAGGCACACTGTGGAGGCCAGGGGAGGCAAGAATGGGGAGGACCAGGAGAAAACCAACCAGTGTACGTGGCGCATCTCCCTCATCTTGGAGCTGTGCACAGAGGGACACAGTGACTCCAGCTCCTTAGTGGCAGTGGTCCTGTGTGCCAGAGACTTTGCATCCAGGCAGGCGTTCCAACAAAGGGGTATGAGTGAGCATGTGCCAGTGCTTGTGCCTTTAAGGTGTGCTGTGTGTGCACATGCATGCAATTCTGTGTGTGCACCTCCACCTGTGTGAGCCTGTGGGTGGGTTTGTTCATGCCCATGCATTTGTGTTTGTGTGTCCGTTTGTTAGTGTGTGTGTGTGTGATATTGTGTTCATATATGCTAGTGTTTTTGTGTACACATGTGTCTTTTCATGTGTCTGTATGTGTGTTAGTGGGCATGCGTGTGTGTTCACGTCCTTGTGTTTGTATGTCCATGCGTGCACATGTTCATGTGTGTGTTTGTGTCTATATATGCCAGAGTGTGAGGTTGTGTTTGGGTCAGTATGTGCTGGTGCATACGTGTTTGCATGTGAGTGGGTGTGTGTGTGTTTCTATATATATGCCGGTGTGTGTGGCTGTGTTTGGGTCAGTATATGCTAGTGCGTACATGTTTGTGTGTGCATGTGTGTATAGGTGTGTGTGTGCATTTGTCTCTGGCCACGTGTTTGTGTGTATGTGTGTCTCTGTGGATGCCCGTGTGTGTGTGTGTATTTGTGTCTCTGTGTGGATGCCAGTGTGTGTGTATTTGTGTCTCTGTGTGGATGCCAGTGTGTGTATTTGTGTGTGTTCATGTGCAGGACAGTGTGTGTGCATGTGTGTGTAGGCGTGTGTGTGCATCTGTCTCTGGCCACGTGTTTGTGTATATGCGCGTCTCTGTGTGGATGCCCGTGTGTGTGTATTTGTGTGTGTGTTCATGTGCAGGACAGTGTGTGTGCACAGCACATGCACTGGGGGGTGATGAGGTGTGAACACACTTCTCACTGTCAGTGCCGGAAGAGCCTGGCTGTTCACTGCTCTGGAGACCTGCGTGCTAAAAATAGGAGTCGAGGGGTGACACAGAGCCCTGCCAGACCACCTTGTCATCCTCAGCTGTTCTGAAAATGGCTTGTGAGCCTGAAGTGAAGAGTGAATGTGGCAGCCACAGCCTTTGCAGACACAGCAGACCCCTCCACCAGGCTGGGTGAGTGGGTTCCCTGGGAGCAGGGCCAGAGCAGGGGTGTGCTGGGATGGGCACGGCGAGCCTCAGGAATCTTCATTGCCACACCCTCGTCCTCCACCACTGTTAAAGGATGCTGCTGTCAGCTTGGGAAGAAGACCGGGGGTCCAGTTTGGTCTGATTGGATTAGAGACGAAGGCATCTGACCTTCAGAGAAGGAGGAGGGAGGAGGTTATTCTCATCTCCAGCAACACCGTTAATTGTCTCAGGGAGCCGGTGGCATACTAGATGGAACTGCCAGGAAGCAGGGAAAACACACCCAGACCCCTGACCTGGGCTGGAAGAGCCAGTGGAAAGGTCACCTTCTCCCAATCCCCAGCTTAGAATCCAAGACTCTGAGTGGTCAGATGGTCTCTTTGGCAGGTCACCACCTGATAGTGACCAGCCCATGACTGGAACCATCTGGTGGCCCCAAGACTGCCTCCTGCACAGCTCCCAGTGCTTCCCACTCTCATGGCTGCCTTTGCAACCTATGCAGACACCCATTTCTCCCCCTCAGTTTTGTCTGGAGATGATGGCACCATGCCTGAACCCGCCAGAGCCTTTTGTGACCTGGGAAGGATCTAGCATTGGCCACTGGACACCTTCATCCAGAACAGCCTGTGCCCTGGTGGAGGTGGCCACTGGCAAATGTTCCAATTCCAGAAAGTAGCTGATGCTTCCTGACTTGGCAGGGCGTAGGAGCTAGCAGAGAGGGCCCAGCCCACAGCCAGGTGTGCCCCAGCAAGGAGTACTGAAAAGAAAGGGAGGCGCCTGGAACCGAGTCAGATGCCGTCTTCACTCACTTGTTCAATACGTCATTCATTTGCCAAGTATTTATGATGCGGCTGCCACTCTGGGGGCACAGCCTCTGCATAGAGCCCACAGTCTAGCAGCTAATCCTCCTGGCTGTGCACATTCTGTCTGAGAGTTGTCGTGTCCACAACTTACTTTACCCAAGACCCAGCCAGGGCATTGGAAGAGCAGAGAGGCCTAGTGGCCACGCCAATGGTGGTATTTTGCCCAGGAGTACACAGTGCGGTTGAAACACAAGCCAAGGGAGGAAGCATTCACGCTCTCTCCAAGGTGCATTTCCACTTTGTGTATGGTAAGATTGGGTCACGGGCACAGGAGCGGCCAACACAAAGGCAGGGCCGGAGCAGAGGCTGAGTTTACACATGACTCTGGACACAGCAGCTGAGGAGTCGAACAGGGGACACTGAGTCCCTGTCCACCCCCCACAGCCTAATGCAACCAGACCTCTTCTTATGCCAGGCACCTGGCGTCTGGCTGGCTGGTAACAGTGGTGCCCTCAGGAGTGAGTTAGCTGGACAAGTGACTGCAAAGTATAAGGCTCAGGTGGATGGAGGAAGCTCCAACATGAGAAAGGGAAGCAGTAAAGTCACAGCATGCTGTTAAAGGAGGAACAGAGGAAGAAGAGGAGGGAGGAGGGAGAGGAGGAGGAGGGAGAAGGGGAGGAGGAGGAGGGAGAGGAGGAGGAGGAAGGAAGGAGAGAGAGGGAGGAGGGGGAGAGAGGAGGTGAGGAGGGAAAGGAGGAGGAAGGAGGAGAGAAGGGAGAGTAGGAGGAGGGGGAAGGGGAGGAGGAGGAGGGAGAGGAGGGGGAGGGAGGAGGGAGAAGGGAGAGGAGGAAGGAGGAGAGAAGAGGAGGGAAAAGGGAGAGGAGGAGGAGGGAGAAGGGAGGAGAGGAAGGAGGAGGGAAAGGAAGAGAAGGGAGAAGGGGAGGAGGAGGAGGGAGCAGAGGAGGAGAGGAGGGAGGATGAGGGAGGAGGGAGAAGAGGAAAAGTGAAAGAAGAGGAATGAGAAAGATGAGGAGGATAGAAAGGGGGATGGGAAGACACTGGTGACTTGTTTCACTGAGATGAAGGAACTAGGAAGGAATTGTTTGTGTGGTTGAGGAACTTGGAATTTCTCCAGGAAAGATGTCCAGTAGACAAGAGAATGCAGAAGGTGAGGGATCTGGGCAGGAGAGGATGTCAGGATCGGTGATTGCTCTAGAGATGATAATGGCAGTGCCCAGAGTTGATGGGATTGCCCAGGAAGAATGCCCATGCCTTCTCTGTGAGCCCCATTCTGCCTTACGAGCTGTGGGGACTGAGTGGTCCACCTGGCTTATAGCAGGCTCTGAACAAGTAGTAGTGTCATGTCACGGAGTTTAAATTAAATCAGCGGGAGGGAGCACAGCGCAGCTTCCGGCATCAGCTCTGATGAAGGTCGGCCTCCCTCCTTCCTTCCCTCACTTTGGTGCCACTATCTGCTTCAGGGACCAGGGCCTTCTTGCTCCCCTGCATCTCTTCTGCCACAAGGAAGTAACCCCAGACTCCTAAGCCCACCCCCACGCTCCAGTTACACTGCCATTTGAATAATTTGTTCTTCCAAGGAGACTTTGCTTCTTGAAAGACAACTACAGAACCAGGATCCAAGTGGAAAAATTCAAGGCATGAGACAAAGACTGGGTCCTCTAGGGAAAAGGAGGCCTTGCAGAACCCCCAGAGACACACCCTGTTTTGCCAACTCCTCACCTTTTCTCCAAACTTCCTGCCAACCCTCCCTGGGGTCCTGGCGCCCCTGGGCCACATGGTTTTGTTCTGGACTGTCCATTGGGTCCCCTTCTATGATCTTCTCTCCATCAGTACCATCCCCGCCTCTAAAGATGAATCTTCTCCTTCTTCTACAGCATCTTACATCATTGCTGCTGGAAGGGCCCTGTGCACTAATCAGCCCTGAGATTTTCAGTTCCTTTCAGCTAAATCTTGCATCCCCAACATGGAAAATAGGTTGAGGGGAGACAGCAGTATATGGAGAGTGAGTGGGTGCCCTGGGGCTTCCTCTTTGCTTCTTCTCCAGCCCCAGGAAGCCACACCATTAAAGCCCAAGAGAACAATTTGAGGCTGATCTAGGCCCAGTTTCCCGTTACACAGATGGGAAAACCAACACCCGAAAAGGAAGTGAACATTTCCCAAGGCTGATTGCACCGGAATTAGCAGGAATCAACTCCATTTCCTTCAAAAATATTCCCATGAATTATTCATATATCAATATGTAAATTATTCATATACAGTATTTATATATAAGGTAGTATTTATATGTGTCCCAGTTCTCTCTTGAAATTCTCCATCTTGTAATCTATTTTCATTAATATATTAATTGCTGGGTTTTTTGTTTTAGATGGAGTTTTGCTCTTGTTGCCAGGCTGCAGTGCAATGGTGCAATCTTGGCTCACCACAACCTCCACTTTCCAGGTTCAAGTGATTCTCCTCCCTCAGTCTCCCAAGTAGCTGGGATAACAGGCATGTGCCACCACACCCAGCTAATTTTGTATTTTTAATAGAGACAGGATTTCTCCATGTTGGTCAGGCTGGTCTCAAACTCCCAACCTCAGGTGATCCACCAGCCTCGGCTTCCCAAAGTGCTGGGATTACAGGTGTGAGCCACCATGCCCAGCCTGATCACTGTTTTAAAGTTGGTGTCTGATAACTCCAGTACTTAGTTATTTCATAAGACTATGTGTTTTGTATTTTTTCTCTTTGGTTTTTGTTCAGTTGCTTCTGTCCCCTGGTGTGCCTGGTAATCTTGTGTTGAATGCTAGACATTGTGCATGAAAAGCTATAGAAATGGTTCATGGCTCTACATCAGAATTGGCAAACCGTAGTCCATGGGCCAGTCCTGCCTGGTTCCTTTGTGTGTACATCCTGGGAGATAAGAATGGTTTTCACATGTTTAGAAGGATGAAAGAAATCAAAAGGATAACAGTTTGTCACACATGAAAGTTATTTGAAATTCAAATTCCCGTGTCCATGATTAAAATCTTCTTGGCACACAGCATGCTCGTTTGTTTGCATTTGTTTGTGACTACTTCTGAGCTACACAGGCAGAGGTGTGTGGTTACTGCCAAAGCTGTATGGTCTGTAAAACCTCAGCTATTGACCCGCTGGCCTTTGGCAGGAAAGTTTGCCAATTCTTGCTCTCAAGGCAGTTTTGTCTGTAGCAAGGACTGACTTTCCCTTCTGGCTAGTGAGAAAGTGAGTTTCCAGCCTACCAAGCAGCTCATTCTTGACAGATCCAACCTCTGTTCCAAGCTTCTCAGCCTATGGCTGCCTCAAGCAGCTGCCACTCTGGGGATGAGAAGACAATCTCTCTCACATCTTCTAAACTCACAGGGAATTCCCAGCTTCCGATTTATCAAATTGAACCTGAACGTTTGTCTATTTGTTTGTTTTTTGTGATGAGGCCTCAGTCTTGTGCTTTGAAAGGCCCTGGAAACATGGATTAAGATGTGACTGGGGCCAGGCGTGGTGGCTTATGCCTGTAATCACAGCACTTTGGAAGGCTGAGGCAGGCGAAACATGAAGTAAGAGATCAAGACCATCCTGGCCAAAATGGTGAAACCCCATCTCTACTAAAAATGCAAAAATTAGCTGAGCATGGTGGTGGGTACCCCAGCTACTCAGGAGGCTGAGGCAGGAGAGTCACTTGAACCTGGGAGGAGGAGGTTGCAGTGAGCCCAGATTGTGCCACTGAACTCCTGGGTGACAGAGCAAGACTCTGTCTCAAAAAAAAAAAAAAAAAAAAGAGGATGTGACTGGGATTCCAGAGCAAAGTGAGGTGTGGCCGTTTTTCGGTGGCTTCCTTATTCCAAGCGAGCGGCCTGCTCTTGCACTTCCCACTCCCTTGGGCCCTCCTTTCCGCTCTCCTCTCATCCCATTCTGGGATATGGTGGGGACAGTGCTCAGAGCCGCCACTGCCTGGGTCTTTCATGTCCCAACTTGCAACAGCCCACGTGGGCAGGATGCAGGGAGACCAGCCATGCCTGGGCAGGAAGCCCCAGCCAGTCCACCAGGCGTCTCTGCCTGGGATTGGGTGATACAAGCACAGAGATTCTCAGCATGTGACCTCCCTGCAGCCCATGGAGCCATGATTGGATGGCACTGCCCACTCCTGTGCTGGCGGGAGTACGGGCACCAGGTGCTGTCCAAGAGCAACAGGGAGGGTATGGGGGTTACTGGGGCATCTATTTATCTGTTTATTGCTTTTAATAAAATGGCTGTTGGTGTCATAAAGACAGCCTCTGTTATTGAATGTAACAATATTCTGTAGCAGAAAGCCTTAGAAAGCACTCAGAGAATCCCTGTGGGAAGAGGGTACAGGGGGCTCTCACGTGTCCCCCTCCTCTCTCATGCCACCCCACACTTAAAATTGCATTGCAATTTCCCCACTCTCTGGCTGCATAGAGGTTTTAATGAAACAAGGGCTAAGTGTCTCCCTCCTGCTGGCTCTGTTGACACTGCCAGTAGGTGTTGAAGGCAGAGCACCCTGCCTGGTCACAGGGCTCTGCTTGCAAGCTTCTGGCCTTGCTCCAGGGAGGTGAAGCTGGCACCTCCTGCCTGCCCATGGACTCAGTCTAACCCTGGGGGTTTGACTCAGACCTCGCTGGAAGGCCTGATGTGGATACTAAAGGAAGAATTATTCAAGGACACTTCTTAGAGCACAGTAAGGAAGACCTTCCTTGGGGCCATCGCAGCAAGTACATGGTCCACACAATAGGATCTGGTGATGGGGGAGAGAGATTGGGCTCAAATTCGAACACAGCCTGGGCAAACGGGAATTATCAGCCAAGGGGCAGGGCCAGGGGTTCGTGGATGGAAAATGACTAGGAGGAAACATCAGGAGTGAGGGAAATTCTGGCTAAACCCACCTAACAGGGTTCTTGGTTCTTGCTGAAGGCAGACCAGGGTGATGAGACGTCACCTGGGAAAGGGTGAAGGATGGCAATCAGAGCAGAATCCAGGGTGATCAGAAATGGAGGGTGGGAGTTTTGGCTAAACTCACCTAGCAGGGTTCTTTGCTAAACATAGACTTCAGAAGGAAGTGCCCAGAGGAGGCTAGGAAAAGGAGACCCCTAAAGAGAGCCTCTCCAGGCAGAGGATCTTTGTCGCTGAGTTTGATGGAGTTTGGCAGCTGCGTCTGTGGGCACCTGTCAGCCCGGAAATGGAAGTGTGGGCCCCTTTTCACACCATGGACCCCAAACCAGAAGCAGCCCATGGAGGTAAGGGGCTCGGCCCTGCTGAAAGCAGCTCAGGGAGGGCTGCAGGAGTGAATGAGGCCTCTGTGTCATGGGGTCCCCAGCTGGGAGCCCAGGACCATAGCACAGGATGCCCTGGGCCCGGTGTGTGGCAGTCTCAGGGCGTGGCCTGCCCTTTTCTGACCCGAACTCCACAGCAGGGGCTTGTCTGTACTAAGATTCAGCAGCAAGTCATGACCTCCTGGGTCAATGTGTCCCAGGCTGAGCTCTTTCTCTGAATCTCACAATGTTTAGAGGGTCTAGGGAGGAACAACTATGGCTGGATTTGGAAGGCCTGCCGAGAGTGGAACAGGGAGGCTCGCTCCTCTCACTGAGCCTACGTCCTGATGGATTCATGGAGGATTTGTTTGGCTTGAGTTCAGACGCTTAGGTTCTGTGCAGGAAGAGTACAGATGCCAAATTGTTTGTGAGATGCTGGGTTGAGCAAACCTTATGAAACAGGCTTGTTTTCTGGAGGCCTCTCAAACCTGAGCTTCCTGAATCTCCAGGAGGGAGCTAAGCTTCATGCACAGAATTCCCACACTGATTTGAGCAGAGAAGGCTTGTGGGTTTTTTTCCAGAATGCTGAGAAGGGTCTTTAGGGGAGGGTAGGGAGCCTGCAACCCCCTCTCCAAGTGTGGAACCTCAGGCTGCCCCCAGCCCTCACCCCCCATCTCTGTTATGAAGCCACACCTGCCTGCCCCCCTGCCCCCTGACCCTTTTCCTCCATGCCTGTGGCAGAGCCTGGGGTTCCCTGGAGTGAGATGAAAGGCTGACACAGAGGCTCACTCATGAGTCACTGGGGAGGTGATGAGGGAGACAAGGCAAGGCTGGGCAGATCTCATGTGGCTCCTGGAGACATCTGATTCTCTGTGTCAGTGGAAACTGCCCCACCTCTGGTCTTTCTCTCAGCAGGCCCTTCCCTTTGCCTTCAGCACAGACCCCTCCCCTTTTCACCCACCCTGTCGGTGAGCTATGCCTCGAAATACCACAAACAGCACCAGACCTCGGGGCAGGCTGTGTTACCAGTGTGTTGCTGGGGTTCACTCACATGCTCCGGGGTGGCCAGCTGGTGGCTGATCTGGGCTGGCCTCGGTTGGGGACCAGGACTGACAGTTGTGGCCCTTGGGTCTCTCAGCCTCCCATGGGCTGGGCTGGGCATGTTCTCACCATGATGGCAAATGGGCAAAATGGCCAGCCTCGTGCACTGCCTTGCTCCCAAAGCTGGCCCAGCCTGGAGACAGCTGCAGGGCATCCTGGCCTTGAGTGTGGCTGGAGGGGGTGAAGATTTGGGATCCCCGTGGAAATGCATCACAGGTACCGGGGGAGTGGGTCTGTTACAGGCACTCATGGTACCTCCTATGTGGAGGCTCTTGTCACAGGTGCACCTGCATGTGTGTTTGTGATTGGTTGGTTGGTGTCCTCATCACCCTTGGATTGTAGCCTATTCCAAATAGGGACACTGCCTGCTTTTGTTCTGCTGCTGCAGCCTTTGGATCTAGCCCCGCGCCTGCACATAGTAGGTCCTGAGTAAGCAGCTGTTGAATGAGTGAAGAGCACTTTTCTATGATATATGGAGGCAAGGTGTATGATATGCTTTGGCGGTGTCCCCACCCAAATCTCCTCTTGAACTGTAGTTCCCATAATACCTGTGTTGTGGGAGGGACCTGGTGGGAGGTAGAATTTAATCATGGGGGTGCTCACCCTCATGCTGTTTTCATAATGGGTGAGTTCTCATTCTTACGAGGTCTGATGGTTTTATAAGGAGCTTTTCTCGCTTTGGCTCTGTCTGCACTTGTCTTTCCTGTCGCTATGTGAAGAAGGACGTGTTTGCTTCCCCTTCCACCATAATTGTAAGTTTCCTGAGGCCTCCCCAGCCATGAGTAACTGTCAGTCAATTAGACATCTTTCCTTGATAAATTACTCAGTCTCAGTTATGTCTTTATTAGCAGTGAGAGAATGAACTAACATAGTGTGTCACTCTTCAATCATGTCTGCTTGGGAGACTGTCAGGCCCTATATGAGCATGAGAAAGAAACATCAACATAGGAATTATATTAGTCATTTCTCACACTGCTATAAAGAAATACCCAAAACTGGGTAATTTATAAAGAAAAGAGGTTTCATCAACTCACAGTTCTGCATGGCTGGGGTGGCCTCAGGAAACTTACAGGCATGGCAGAAGGTGAAGAGGAAGCAAGGCACCTGCTTCACAGGGTGGCAGGAAGGAGAAGTGCAGTGCGAAGTGGGGAAGAGCCCCTCATAAAACCATCAGATCCCGTGAGAACTCACTGTCACGAGAAGAGCATGGTGGAAACCACCCCCATGATTCAGTTACCTCTACCTGGTCTCTCCCTTGACACGTGGGGATTATGGGGATGACAACTCCTGATGAGATTTGTGTGGGGACACAATGCCTTACCATCTCCGGAGGTCCTATGGGCACAGCATGGAGACACGAACCCACCCCACTACATGCTGGAGTGCATGGTGCACATGTCAGGCTGCTGCTCGATTGACAGCACAGCTCCCAGGACAGCCAGGGTGCAGAAGAGCTGAAGGCAGCTTCTTGGCTCTGAGTCCCAGACACTGCTCTTCCCTCTACCCGAGATCCCAGGACAGAGCAGATCACTCACCTGCCCAGATCTGGATGCTGGGTTACAGGCTTTCTGTGTACTCTGCAAACTCCAGAGTACTTCTGAAGATGGGCTACACCAGAGCTCAGGTGAGGAGGCAAGTCAAACCAGCTCCAAACTTAGTCAAGTCCCTTGGTCATGGCCCCGTGGCTCTTTCTGTCTGCGACCACTGAAGGTAAGGAGCCTTCTTGCTGGCCTGCCTGGCATACCCTCTGGCTGGTGTCGGAGAATCCCTTGCTCCTCCTTCTTGTGTGTTGACTCTAAAAGGTGTGCATGGACCTGCTTCTCTTGAATAGGGCTCTGGACAGGAACGTCAGTCCTGAACCAGGGTCCGCACTGAAACATCATTGAAAATAAGGCTGTGATGAGAGCTTAAAACACAGGGAGGCAAATGTCTGAGTTTCCATTAGTTTCATTTGCTAGGTGTCTGGGAGACAGGGAGCGTGTTTTGTAAGACACTTCAAAATAAAAAGACTGGAGGAATCTAACCTCTGGGGCTGGATGCTGGATGGGCTAATGTTAGTTCCAATTTGCACAATGTCTGGTCTGGACCACGCACTGCACTGGGTGTGCCCAACCCTGTCTCTTCTGCTCCAGGGAGCTGGCTCAAGCCTCTGCATAGACTCTGCAGTGACCCTAACCAGGGTGAGAGGCCACTGTTCTGTGAGGACCTCCTGTGTGGGGGCCCCAGAACTGGGTGCCTTCCTCCTGTGGCCTCTCCCACCTACACCAGAAGCATGTCTGCTGATGGGAAATGGTGAGGCCACAGCATGCCTCCAAGGCTGAGGATCAGGCGGGCTTTGTGGAGAGAGAGCCTCTTAGAGGTTCGATGCACTGACATCTTATAGGCTGATCGTAGGCTCTGTCAAGACAGTGTGTGCGGGGGTGCTGGCGGTGCTGGGAGTGGTCAGAAGGGACTTTGCAGCTAACATGCAAAGTCCTCCCACCAGGGCTGGCTGTGGATGGAGCATCTTGGCAACAGCAGGCCCCTCAGCTGGTCCAAAGCCTACCTGGCCATAGGGTATCTCTTCCTCGAACCCTGAAACTCTCCTTAACACTCAGCGAAGCCGACTTCCTTCCCTGGGCACTGGCCTCCAGAGCTGCCATCCTCTGTGGAACATCTCAAATGATAGTGGAACTTCAGTGAAAGAAATGAGTCATTTCTGTATCCGCCACTGAGCTCAAAGCTGAGTATTGATGGCTTCTGTTCATACACAAGCCAAAATTTCAGGCTGTGTGTGTGTCTCTGAGTGTGTGTTCATGTGCGTGTTTATGTGTGTATAAGCATGTTTGTGTAAATATGAGTGTGAGCCTGTGTGTATGTATGATGTGTACATGTGTGCATGTATGTGTGAACATGTGTGTGTTGTGTGCGTGTGTTCACGTGTGTGCATGAGTGTGAGCATGTGTGAAAGTGAGCATGCATATGTGTGTGCATGTGTGAGCATGTATGGGTGCATGTGTGTATGAGTGTGTGTGTGCATGTCTGTGTGGTCTGTGTATGTGTGAGTATGCATGTGTGTGCATGTGTATGTGAGCATGTGAGTGTGTATGAGTGGGAGTGTGTGTCATGTGTATGAACATGTGTGCATGTGTGTGCATGTGTATGAATATGTGCATGTGTGTATGTATGAGAATGTGTGACTGTGTGGTCTGAGTATGCATGTGTGTGCATGTGTATATGAGCATATGTGTGTGTGCATGTTAGTGTGTATGAGTGTGGGAGTGTGTGTGCATGTGTGAGTGTGAATGTATATGTGTGCATGATTGTATATATGTGTGACCGTGTGTGTGTGTGAGAGAGAATGTGTGCATGTGTGTGTGTACATGTGAGTGTGCTCATGCATATGTGCGCTCATGCTTTGGAAGCTGCCCTGGAATCCCCGAATCCTCTTTCTGAGGGGTGTTCACTTTTCCCAGGGCTGGACTTTCTGCTCCAAAGAAGATGCTGCCTACCACAGAGCAGATCTGGTTTCCCCCACCCTGGAGTGGCCCAGGGTCCACGGCTAGGGAGCCACGTTTCCCCGCCACAATGCAGCATTCTGGTCCCTTCCTGTCTGCGGGGCCGTGTTCTCTGAATGCAGGTCAGATGGAGCAGGTGGACGGGGCCTGCCTTCCACCTGTAACCCATTTCGTAATCATTACATTCAGTTCAGCAGTGTGTATCATAGCATTTCTCTTTGCCACAGGAGTGAATGTGCAGGCTTGGTCTTCACCAAGGTGTGTGGTAACACCATGAAAGGGGCCAGTGAGCAGATGTTGCCCATCTGTGCCCCCACCAGTCATGCCACACACAAAGTGCCCACTCTGGGATTCTTGGGGTACGGTAGGCTAGGAGCCACAGACCTTTCCTAAAGGGCAAGATGTACGTATTTTAGGTTTACAGGTCTTGAAGTGTCCGTGTGAAACGTGCATTGAAATCATGGCTCTGAAGTCTACTGTTGGGTGGTTCATGATCTTGCAAACATAAGGTGAGGGATCTGTGCCCTCTTGACCCTAACGGAGCCCCCAGGGTGCCCAAGCCTTTGGAAAGCCTTTCAACTCAGAAGGTGAATCTCGCTGCCAGTGAATTCATTTCCCAGGCTCTCCACCCACCTCGTCCTCACCACAGTCCCAGTGCCTCTGCTGAGAATCCCAGGTTCGAAAGGGGCGGTGCTGAGATTTGGCCAAAAAGATGGCCCTGAGAATGGAAGATGGATTCGTGCCTTGTTAGGTTTGCAGCCAGGCGGCAGGGGCCTTTCTAGCCAAGACTTGTCCCCTGGGCTCTCTCTGACTCCTCTCTGTAGCACTCTGTGTTCCCAAGTTCAGAGCAGTCTGCAAATACAGAGAAACCCATGGGTGACACTGGTAGCCAGTCCTGGGTTCAGGGGTCGTGAGTACAACTTCAGGTCCCTCCTGGAGACCACAGCCAGACAGATTTTTATGGAGATCTCCAAGTCTCTCTAGACCGTGATGCCACGGCCATCGGCCATGCCAGTGCAGAGAACACCCAAATCTGTATGAATCAGGGTTCTCTAGAGGGCAGAACTAATAGGATTGATATATATTTAAAGGAGAGTTTATTAAGGATAATTGACTCACACGATCACAAGATGAGGTCCCACCATTCCTACAAGAGGCCATCTGCAAGCTGAGGAGCAAGGAAGCCAGTCTGAGTCTCAAGGCTGAAGAACTTGGAGTCTGAAGTTTGAGGGTATGAAGCATCCAGCTAGGGAGAAAGAGACCAGAAGACTAAACCAGTCCAGTCTTCTCACATTCTTCTGCCTGCTTCGATTCCAGCTGTGCTGGCAGCTGAGTAGACTGTGCCCACCCAGATTGAGGGTGGGTCTGCCTCTCCCAGTCCACTCAAGCAAATGCTCATCTCCTTTGGTGGCACCCACAGACATCAGAACGACACTGCACACCCTTCAATCCCATCGAGTTGACAGTATTAACCATCACAAGTCCACCCCTTGTCAACTTGGACACATACACATCTCCCGAAATTATACATAATCTTCAAATACAGACAATAACAAGGTCTTTTATTTCTTTTTCTTGCCTGATCACTCTGGCTAGAACTTCCAATACTATATTGAATAGGAGTGGTGAGAGAGGGCATCCTTGTCTAGTGCCAGATTTCAAAGGGAATGCCTCCAGTTTTTGCCCATTCGGTATGATATTGATCATAGTTTTGTCATAAATCACTTTTGTTATTTTGTGGTATGTTCCATAGATACGTAGTTTATTGGGTAGACAGGACAAAGAAAATGTGGCACATATACACCATGGAATACTACACAGCCATAAAAAATGATGAGTTCATGTCCTTTGTAGGGACATGGATGAATCTGGAAACCATCATTCTCAGCAAACTGACACAAGAACAGAAAATCAAACACTGAATGTTCTCACTCATAGGTGGGTGTTGAACAATGAGAACACGTGGACACAGGGAGGGGAGCATCACACACTGGGGTCAGTTTTGTGAGGGGGTTGGGGGAGGGACAGGAGGGGGTGAGGAGGGTGGGGAGGGATAATGTGGGGCGAAAGGCCAGATATAGATGATGGGGAGATGGAGGCAGCAAACCACTTTGCCACATATGTAGCAACCCTGCGTGATCTGCACATGTACCCCAGAACCTAAAGTACAACAAAAAAGAAAGACAATAGCAAGGTCACCTAACAGAATGCAGCTGTCCTTTATACAACCCTCCGAAAGGCTGTGCAGTACAGCAGTGAGGGCTGAAGCTTGGAGCACGCCTATTGAATCCCATGCCTGCCATGTCTCAGCTGTGTGTGCCCCATAGGGTTAACTTTGCCTAGAGAAATACCCTCAACTCCTAAGCCGGTGGAATGTTAGTGTCCAAGAGTGTCTTTCTTTGTCTGGGGGCTTTGGGCCTGGCCAGAGAGTACAACAGTATGACTTATGGTGGGAACCTTGAGCCGTGGGGTATTGTGGCATTAGTTAGCTTGACCTTCAGAGGGGCTGGAGACCGCGGTCAGCCATGCCGAGGGGCAGCCCGAGCTATGTGGTAGAGCCCAGCATGAGTTCTGGGCATCAAGGCCCGAGAGAGCCTCCCTGTTTGGCGATTTTCATGCGTATTGTCACACAGCATTGCTGGGATGAGACAGTGCTGTCCACATTTCTCCACTGCAAGGGGACATCTGGAAGCTCGTTCCTGGTCTCCCCTGACCTCTGTGCTCTGCCTCTCTTCCCGGTGCTCCTCCTTCCGTGTGATAAACTATAACCGAGAATGTAATGGCTTTCTGAGCTCTGTGAGTCTCCCTGGTGAATTACAAAGCCTGAGGGGGATTGTGGGGACCCCAATGGCACTGCACAACCTTGGGAAAATCCATTAACCTCCTTCTGGACTTGGGAACGTATCTATGCCCACCTCGTGGTGCTGTCACGAGCTGTGAATGCACTAAGTCACTTGGCATGACACTTGGCACGCTCTACCAAGAAACTTGGGGTGACTCCGTGTAATTGATTGACTCTGCAGTGACTCCTAGACATCAGTCCCGACCTCTCTCCCCGCCCAGGTTTATTGAAGAAAGCTCTGGAGGGAGAAGGGTGTTCAGAGGAAACAGCCAGGGCTGGGCTTACATTTCACCCTGTGAGGCACACTGGGGGTGACCCTTCAACCCGAGGCTTCAGCTGCAGTGACATCTGTCCTTGGGCTGGCCTTGTGCCTCGGAGGACATCTACCAGCATCTCGGACCCCTGCCCACTAGATGTAGGTTGTGACATCTAGTCTCTTCTCCCACAGTTGTGACAACCAAAGGTGTCTGCAGACATTCCAGATGTCCCCAGTTGAGGATCACTGCTCTGCCTGCCTAGACCCTTCAGGGTGATTCCCTGGGGCCTGCCCTTCACTGTGAGGCTGTGACCAAGCTGAGTGTGTGAGATGCCAGCACAGCATTTCCGTAGGGGGAGTTCCGTTTCTGTAGCATGTGATCCTGTCCCAAGCTGGAAGGACTTCGGATGACAGGAGACTTTCTCTCCATGTAGTGTTGGCCTGAAGCACTTCCCTGAGCCTGGCCGTCACCCCTGTGATAGTGAATTTTATGCATCAGCTTGACTGAGCTGAGGAATGCCCAGATAGCTGGTAAATGGCTTCTGGGTGTGTCTGTGAAGGTGTTTCTGAAAGAGATCGGCACGTGAATTAGTGGACTGCGTACAGAAGATCCCCATTCAGCCATGTGGATGGGCAGCATCCAATCTGTTGAGGGCCCAGATAGAACCAAAAAGACAAGAGGCAAATTCTCTCCTCTCCCTCTCCTTCCCTCCTCTCCCTCTCCCTCTCCTTCCCTCCTCTCCCTCTCCCTCTCCTTCCCTCCTCTCCCTCTCCCTCTCCTTCCCTCCTCTCCCTCTCCCTCTCCCTCTCTATCCCTCCTCTCCCTCTCCTTCTCTATTTCTCCTCTCCCTCTCTATCCCTCCTCTCCCTCTCCCTCTCTATCCCTCCTCTCCCTCTCCCTCTCTATCCCTCCTCTCCCTCTCCCTCTCTATCCCTCCTCTCCCTCTCCCTCTCCCTCTCTATCCCTCCTCTCTCTCTCTATCCCTCCCCTCCCTCTCCCTCTCTATCCCTCCTCTCCCTCTCCCTCTCCTTCCCTCCTCTCCTTCTCCCTCTCCTTCCCTCCTCTCCCACTTCCTCTCTATCCCTCCTCTCCCTCTCTCTCTATGCCTCCTCTCCCTCTCTCTCTCCTTCCCTCCTCTCCCTCTCTATCCCTCCTCTCCCTCTCCCTCTCTATCCCTCCTCTCCCTCTCCCTTTCCCTCTCTATCCCTCCTCTCCCTCTCCCTCTCTATCCCTCTTCCTCCCTCTCTCCCCATGTCTCTCCCTGCCTTTCTCCCTCTTCCTCCCCACTTGCCCTTTCTCCCCTTCCCTCCCCCCTCCTACTTTCTTCCTCTCCCCCACCTCCCTTTCCCTCTCCTTCTTCTCTCCCTGTTCCCCTCCTTCCACCTCCCTCTCTCCCGCTTTCTCCCTCTCCTTCTCCCCACACCTTCCAAAAAGATGGAATAATAAGGAACCCTTGTGGGTTTTCCATATTTCAGCCTGCTTCCTACAAATGTTATTGGGACCACATGTCAAAAGGCCCAGTCTTTGTCCAACTCTCATGACCATAGGGTCTGCAGTTTATTCTCAGAGAGAGAGAGATCAATCTGAGTTGGGACATCTCAGATGATGCCCTTGGACTTGGACTTCCGAGCCCCCAGTTCTTGGGCCTCTAGACTGTGGTACTCACACCAATGTCGCTGCCTACTGACCTGAACGGCCTCTGGGGTTGGGATATCTAACTGGAGCTGGCACGTCTGTCTCCTCCTGCCTTTGGCCTTGGACTGAATGACACCACCAAGTTTCCTGGTTCTCCAGCTTGCCGGCAGAAGATCGTGGGATTTCTTGGCCTTCATAATCACATGAGCCAATCGCATCACAAACCTCTTCTCATAATCTCTCCATATTTTATGCGTTTCGTTTCTCTAGAGAACGCTGACAAATACAACCGCCCCTTGGAAGACTCTGCGAGTTCACTCAGGACTCAGCGCTTTCCTTTCTGCCCCTGCCATCAAAGCTGGTGGCCTTGTTCTTCTGTGAGCTTCCCAGTTTTAGAAGACGCATGCTTTTTCTTAGCAGTCGGTTCCCAGGAGGTCAGCAACGGACTCAGATGGAGCCTAAACGCTGGGGTTCCTCCAGCTCCAGCAAGTCAAGCTGCCTCTCATCTGTCCACTGTGAGGCACTGTGAGTTTCTCCATAGTCAGGCCAGCGTGTCCCGAGATGCTTTTTCAAGGGCTGCAGCGAAGCTGACATTTTGCAGGTCTCAGTGGGGAAGGAATGGCTGTTTTTGGGGATGGAATTGGCACTTTGGGTCCCAGTGTCACCTGTCATCTGTCAAATGTACCCTTGCACAACAGACCTCTTTGTGTCCAGTGACCACGGTTCTTTGTTCACATAATTCAGACACTCTGGACTGCTGCGTTGTAAAATCAGCTATGACATGCACAGCAATGTCATCTGTTTTCCTTGGCCAATTCCAGGACCATCACTCCTGTCCTCATCCAAGTGTGCCAGTCACATGTGCCCCACATCCTAGAAAGAAAGCCCCTGGTGGGTTTGTTTTTGCCATGGACAGTGGCCCGTGTTTGATTCAGCTTCCTTTAATAAGACCTTGTTCAGACCCAGAGATGGATTAGAAACTTCCACATCAATCTTCAGGGCCTGGTCTTATTATAAACCACCACAAATATAACCATGAAAGCCCTATTGATTGATGCAGGGCTCGGTAATCCATCTGTCCCCATCCATTATTCTGGGGATAATTTTTCATTATCTGGATGGCAGCTGATTCCTCGAGCATTAGTATACAGTGGCAATTACCAGAAGCAGAAAAAGCCCCCAAATTAGCAGGAACAAGAACACCTGTCAGGAAGGAGAAGTAAGAATTCCCACACAGCGTGCTTCCACGCTCCGGGACCAGGTCTGAATTGCAAAGAGTTTGAAGATGGGATGCAGTGTTGACCTTGGAAGTGGAGAGGGAAAAGTTTGCTTGTTTCTTGAGGGCATAGAGTGTGTTCTGCCTGTAGGTGACATCATTGTCAGTCCAGTCATAGCCCCTGGACAGCTGACGTGGAAGCCGTTCCAGGACTGCTCAGGGGCTGCAGGCTTTATGAGACAGGTGTTCCTGCCCGAGGTAACTAATAGCCACCAGAGACTTGACCAGAGGGAATGTTATTTAAGGTGAGAGTATTGAATGAAGAAGGAGAAAAGAAAAAAGTTGAGGCCTTCTGAGAATGGTGCCATTTGCATAGTGTGGGAAAAGTCCTTTCTAGAGACCAATAACATATGGTCTCTCTCCACGCAGTGATTCCATAATCTGAACATTCTTGTCTTTGGCAAGATGCTGTTTCTTTTTAACGTGGAAAAGTTGAGATGGACGTGGCTGAAATATTTCTAAGGGGCATCGAAGGAATTTCCAAAAATCAAAAATCCTGTGTAATTGACTTCTCAAGGGAAACTCCATGTAAAGTAATCTACTATCAAGTGGCTTCATATGGATAAACCCAGCAAGATAAGGCCACCGCTTCTGGCTGCTAAGACCCAGCCATAAATTAGAGTCTGTGGGTCTCTCTGAAACCAACTTGGCAGTGACCAGTGAAGAGCTTGGCACACAGCAAAGCTTTGATGGCGGAGCGGGAAGGTTCTAGTCCTTCAAACTAAAAGATTGCAGTTTGAGTCCAAGCATTAACCCATCATCCAAAATAGGGACATGCTTTTATTTAATCTACAAGCAGAGCCACCTTGAGCTACTCACCTACATCACGAATCTGTAAACCGTGGTCCGTGGGCCAGACATGGCCACTGCCTGTTTTTTACATAAAGTTTTATTGGAAAACCGCCCCATTTGTCCCTCTGCATATTGCTTGTGGCTGCTTTTTTTGCTACTATGGAAGAGTTGAGTAGTTGGGACTGAGGCCATACTGCCTGTTAAGCCTAAAATATTTGCTATCTGGTCCTTTAAGAAAAGGTTTGTCTACCTGGGGTCCACAGGGAGGAAGCTACTCCTGGCTCTTGGGGAGAATAAATGATGGGACAGATGCTGTAAACACCACACAGATTCTCTCATGTTCTTTTGCTTTCTTCTAAGTGAGCAGCCTTCCAAAGACAGGAAGCAGTGAAGAACCCTTGGGAATTTTTCCTATTTCAGCCTGCTTCCTACAATATTATTGAGACCACACGTCAGAAGGCCCAGTCCTTGTCCAACCATCATGAGGGTCTGTAGTTTACTCTCATAGCTGTAACTTCCTATGCAGGAGCCCAGGAACCCATCAAAACCCACGCTCCAGGTTTTGAAGCACAGGGCTATTTACGTTGCAAGAAAAGCCTGTGCAGGGCCGGTCAACTGTTGATCTGGAACTTCTTCAACAACATAATGTGGCCACAGGTGTGTGGAATTTGGATTTAGATGTCTGGCTTTCCTGGGGACTCTAGAGCAGAGAATTGCCTTTGTCCAGGCTCTGCTGGCTGACTAAGGAAAAGTCATTTTCCTTCTTTAGTCTCAGGCACCCAGTTGGTCAGACAGATAAAAAGAAATGCAGGGTGAAGATGGTTAAATCAATCCCAGGGGTGAAGGCTTGGCTGGTGCCTGCATTGAGGGGTCCTGTAGAAAGCATAGCTGTTGTATTGTTAGTATGTGTCTGCCCAGACCCTCTTAGCTGATGATTAGCCCACAGTGCACCCGTCGCATTTTAATGTGGGAAGTCTAGGAAGAAAATTTATACAGAAGGCAGGAGAAGGGGCTCCAGGGGAAGGCCAGCATCAGAAGTAGATCATCACTCTTCCTTCTGTTACCTCGGTTTCTGATTTTTCACCTCTCAGTTATAAGTTTAATATTATATCATGCAGCTAAGATTACCATTATCATCAGCATCACCATCATCACCATCACCACCATCATCACTATTACCACCACCATCTTCACCATCTCCATCACCATCATCGCCATCACCATCACTATCACTGTCATTACTACCATCACCATCTTCACCATCACCATCATCACCACCATCACCATCATCATCACCATCATCACCACCATTGCCATTATCATCATATCACCGTCACCACTATCATCAACAGCATCACCACCATCACCATTACCATCATTATCATCACCATCATCACCGTCACCATCACTATCCCTATCATCATTATCACCATCATCATCACCATCACCACCATCATCATCATTATCATTACTGTCCTCACCACCATCACCATTATTATCATCATCACCGTCACCATCACTATCACTATCATCATTATCACCATCACTATTATCGTTACCGTCCTCACCACCATCACCATTATTATAACCATCACTGTCACCATCAGCAGCCTCCTTCTCCTCACAAGAAGCACAGACATAGGATGAACACATACACTTTGTGACAGCATGACTTTCTCTTGACTGGGTCAGGGGGGAGTGTGTGGGTAGAGAGCAAGAGAAGACTCAACAGGCACCCCACCCTCCACAGCTGTCCATCCTTTTCAGTCCTTCCTCTGCACACGAGGTCTGAGTTTGGTCTCGGGAAACTTGGCAGGTAGATGGAGATTACTAGGGCTGGTAGTCACTCCATTGTGGGTGGGATTAGGGGTGGTCCCTATGACATAACTTACCTTTCAACTCATTAGCAGACCAACTTGGCAGTCCCAGAGAAGGGACTTGCCCAGAGGTCTACAGCAGATGGCACAGATTGGGCACAGGTTTATGAGAGGTCATTGGCCAGAACTGCAGTGAATGCAGCATGTTTGTACAGGGGCACCAGAGCAGCTGTTCCCTGTGGGTGAGCAGTGTTAGCACTGCAGGCACACAGTAGGTGCACAACAAACAGCTCCTGAATCAATGGATGGGGGAGATCTACCACACATGTGTTTGCGCCACTGTTTGCCTGGTGCTGCTATTCTGTGGGTCCTGGAGGGAATCCCTTGTGACAAACAGCAGTCACCCCCAGAGAGGGGGAAACAGGAAGACAAAGTTTGTTTTCTGGCTGTGCCAATATTTAATCATTTATGAACAATTTCCCCCATGAGGATCATATCCAGCAGAGAGCTAACATCTGTGTAAGAGACTGTCCTTGGGAGGCCGCCAGAAAAAATGTGACACTGAAACCTGCCGTGCTGAAACACGCACATGCAGTATTCTCACGCCAGCAGCCCAAGAGCTTGCTCACGTATGAGAGGCAGGCCTCTGCAAAGCGGACACCAAGATGGAACCCCAGGCGAGACAGGACAGTTGGTTGCATCTCAGGCAGAAGGACTTGGGGGAGACAAGTAGAAGTGGGTGCTGCCACCTGTGGGCTTGGCGGACTGCCTTGATCTTCCAGCTTCTCAGGTGCTGACGGGGACCTTCCGGGTAGACCTGGTTGTCTGGTAATGTCAGCCAGGGGATGTCCCCAGCATCTGTGGGATATGACAGACGTGTAGTCAGGAAAGAAGGTGGTGTGGGGCGGGGACCAGAGGCAGGAGCTGTTGCAGGCCTGCCCTCCTCTCTCCCCAGTCCCCTGTCTATGGTTAGAAGCAAATGCCGCAGACGGTTTTGGGACAGAGGGAGGGGATGGGAGAGAGTCCCTGCCTTCTGCCGTCGTGCGTGTGGGTGTCAGCAGGCAGCTGTTGGCGGGAGCTCTACCTGCCCCACTTCTGAAGTGGCTGGTCCTTCTGTCCCTGTCCTGCCGATTCCAGTGCCCCCACCTCCCCATTCAGGGATTGGAGCCAGGGCAACAAGGTAGACCATGCCTTCTCTTCTGGGGCTGTGGGAGGCTTCACCGCTGGCCTGAAACTTCGTTCCTGGAACCTCATGAAACACCAACTTCTTAGCGAGGATTCTGGAAGGAGGAAGATGCCTCCCTATGATCCGAGTGCCCTGGGTCTGGAAGGGCGTCACCCCACGTGCTCCTCTTCCTATCTCCCCAGTACATCCTGGCCTATCCTGGCGCCTCCTGGGTCAGGCCAAACCCTGCTCCCACTCACAGGCCAGCAGCCTTGGCGCTCGCAGTTCCAGAATAGAAGAGCAGAACTGGGGAAGGGTGAGAAGGGAGAAAGGGGCCATGGGGAATATCTCAGCCAGAGCTGATCTGCTGCCGGGTAGAGGAGGCAAGTAAAGGGCCTGGTCGGTGTGAGAAAGAACACAGCCGTCTATGATCCAGGTCACAGTTTGGAGGCTAACAGGGTGGTGGAAGCAGAGCCCAGAGCTGAGCTCCCTCTTCCTAGAACTCAGGTGAAAACAGCCTCGTGCCCACGGGCTGCAGTGGGGGAGGAGCGAACTGAGCATCTGTCACGCTGCCCCAAGTTCCCTGCCGTGGATGGAACCTGGCATCCACAGCGGGGTTGGGGGGACACGCCTCCACCCCTCCCAGCGCCCCTCTCCTGAACCTGGTTTCACGGGCTCCCTCTTCCCTCTTTCCTTCTTTCCAGGTCTGGCTGTCCATCAGATCATCACCATCACCGTCTCCCTCATCATGGTCATAGCTGCTCTCATCACAACTCTTGTCTTAAAAAATTGGTAAGGCTCCTAGGGCCCTTCTGGCCCAGAAATGGGGACTTTAGGGGACCCTGGGTGGTGAACACAGAAAGGCCCCCACTTTCAAAGCCAGCCTGCTCTGCTGGCTTCTGCCCCAGGCAGCTCACCTGCCACAGCCTGCCCACCCCTCTCCCGGTTTCCCTGCTGGAGACCAGTGAGCCCAGCCTTCGGACAGAGTTTCTTGGGGTATGCATGGTCCCGGGTTCCAGATTCTTTCTCGGGACCCAGGTGTTCCTGGGGATGCTGTCCTCCCAGAGCAGTCCCTGTGTCTTGTCTCCTCTACCTTCCCTGAAAAGGTGGGGGCGGGCCCTTCTGCCAGTGGGATCGCACGTCCCTCACTGGGGCTCGGCAGCTGGTTGCTAAACCAGCTCTGTTTGTTTTCTCCGTTCTCTCAAAGCCAGTCTGTGCTGAACTAGGTTACCGCCTTCCTCCAGGCAGCCTGCCTTTGCCTACTTCTCCTGGAAATTGGCCTACTTTGAGGCTGGCCTTGCTGGGTGGACACACCTGATAAGCCCCCGCGAAATCGGGGGACTGCTGGGAGACCCTGCTGCTCAGAAGCGCCTTGGGGACCTCACCTGCCTGCAGCCACTCCTCCAGCAACTGCGCCTCCTCCTGGCATCCAGGCTTAAAACTCTGTCATAGAGTAACAGACCCAAATGGTCCCCTTGCTGCCTGTACACAGTCATACATACGAATCAGACAGGCTGATGGTGGAACCCTCATCGGGGCCTCAGATTCACAGGGAAACATGGGAGAGTGAGAGAGGAAAGACCAGGTCTGGGATCAGAGGAGGTGGGACCGCTTGGCAGGCCACGGGAGGGTGGGGGATAGCGCAGCCCCCCAACAGACCTTTCACTCGGCTAGCGAGGCCTCAGAGCTACCTCCTGACAGGGAGCGAACTGGAACCCCGGGCATTTTCTGGAGGTGATGAGAACAACACATGTAGCTCACAGTGGGGCTTCTTAGGCAGGGGCTGGCCAGAGAAGGGGCCTCGGACCCCCATTCCGTGTGGATGGTGGAAGGACAAATCCCACTGGCCACCTCGACAATGTCTCCCCAGAGACAGGGGACTTTGTAGCCTGTTCGGTGACAGGTTGATGCCAAGCCTTCATCTTGCTTTCCCTACACTCGAGCTTAGAGCGGACCTTCAAAGAGCACTTTGGGAGAGCAGCCCGGGAGGGTGGATAGCAAGGCCTGTGAACCTGACCTCCCTCTGAGGAAGACTTCGGGGCTGGGGCTGCCTCAGGGTTTGGCATTCACCTTCTGACCTTGGTTTATGATAGAAGGGGTTTCTGCTCCGGGAATCGAGATTCCTCCCATTGGGAAACCACAGCAGGGAATGACCGAGACTTAGAAGGAGATGGAGCATCCCCGGCCCTGGCCCTCCAGCAGCCCCTTCTTCCACACAGGCCCTGAACGTGAAGGGGAAGGGGCGGGAAAGGGAAATGGCCCCAATGAGGGGAGACGTCCTCGGCTCCCCATGCAGCAGCGAAGAGTCCTCCCAGCCGCTCCTCTTGTCCTTCCTGTGTTCTCATCATAGAAGCGGCATCCGAGGGCCCCTGATTCTTGCTTTGTCAAATCTCTGGACTGGCTGGGGTGGGAGTCCCCTGGTCATTCTAAGCAGCTTCTGGAAGCCCCTGTGGTTCAGAGGTTCTAGACCATAGCGGGCAAGGCATGCAGGACACTTCCCTCTGCAGACTTGATCCAGGGCGACAAGCCACTTGTCATTTCCAGCTTGTGCATGTGCCCTTGCAGGGGGAGGGGGGCTGAGGACAGGGGCTTTCTCACTCATCAGCTTTCCCCAAAGACAGGTCCATAGTCCATTCTGAGATGAAGGAACGGACCACCCCAACCTGTACCCAAAGGCTTCCACATGCATCAGGCCCCTCTCGAAGAAAGGACCCATCAAGGTTCTTAGCCGTGGAGGAGTTCATGGGGAAACTGAGTCAGCACCATGATCTGGATGATGCTCCTTAGTCAAGCAGTCCCTAGCTCGGAGATCACACAGCTCACCACTTACCCCTCATCTTCCCCACTGCAATAGCCACGTTTAAAGCTTAAATTTCATTTTTTTTTTTTTTTAAAAGAGTTGATTGCTTGATTGTAGTTGATCTTTCTGAAGAGGCTAGGAATTACCTTTTAATATGGAATGATGCGTAGCTCAGGCCTGCAAGTGAAAGGCCCACAGTGGAAGCTCTGGAGCTGTGTTGCTGGGTCTTAGACCTCTGTCCGTCTCCCCACCACAACCTCTTTCTCTTCCAGCTGTGCCCAAAGCGGGAACACTCGTAGGAACAGCCACCAGCGGAAGACCAACCAGCAGGAAGAGAGCTGCCAGAACCTGACAGACTTCACCTCGGCCCGGGTGCCCAGCAGCCTGGACATATTCACAGCCTATAACGAGACCCTGCAGTGTTCACACGAGTGCGTCCGGGCGTCCGTGCCCGTCTACACTGACGAGACACTGCACTCGACGACGGGGGAGTACAAATCCACATTTAATGGAAACCGGTAAGCTTGGCTCTGCTAGACCTTGCAGCCACGAAGCTCTTGGCAGTCCCGACCTCAAGGGTTGGTGTGGCCCAGCGGGGAGCTGCTGGTTGGTTTAGGTCTTACCCAAGACCACTTTGGGGGGCCCGGCCAAGGCGGACAGCTGATTTGGCAAAAAGAGAGAGGCAGGGTTGATAGCAAAGGCATTTATCTGCTCTCAGAGCACACAGTGGCTGGAATTTCCTTCCAGACCCCTAGACTTGGCAGTGTCGGGAAATGGATATTCTCCTGGCCCTCGCTCTGAGCTGCCATCCTTCACCCCGGAGAGTGCAAAGGCCAGCCCCGTGGTTATCCGCCTCCTAAATATCAACAGATCACAACTGCCCCCACCAGAGCCAGCGTCTCCAAGCCCCGTCAATAAAATATTAGCAGCAGATTTCACAAAAATATCAGATACCCACCAGACTCTCAGGCCAGACATTCGTTACTAAAGCTCCTCCTGTTTTATTATTCATGTGTAATCCCTCCAAGAAAATGAACCCCACACCGATCCCTGGGAATATTTAAGAAGCCCTTGAGTCAGCTTCCGAAGGGTTGTCCAACATTAAATTGAAATATCAATAAGCTTTTTTTTAAGTGAGCATACAAATGTATGCATCATTTTGTAAATTAAATAAACAGTCTCCAAGAACTTGAAGAAGAAAGGAGGAGGCTGTGAGCCTGCCTTGAAGGGGCCACAATGGAATTAGCAGCCAGGGGACACTGCCCCAGGCCTCCTGAAAGGGCCCCCCTGGAACTCAGGGCCTGGCGACTGGACGTGAGTCGTTTTAGAAGGGGCTGGCTGCAGGCTCCCTTTCGTTCTGTTTGCTGATTTTTTCAGGGGCCCTGGTGAGTGAGGGCTGCTGGGGCCATAGTGTCCATAGTTAACATGTCTTTGTCCTGCTGACTGGAATGAGCAGATGTTCCTGAAACAACTTCTGGCTGCGCCTCTTCTTGGATGTCCATGTTGCATTCTGCAATCTGCCGAATTCTGTTGTAGACATTCCCGTCCCTTCCAAGGGAGGATGGTGGCACTCAGAACCTCAGAGCTGTTGTTCTAAACCTCAATGGTTTCACACTCAGACATTTGGGCAGCTCATGGGTGCCGTTCCAGACTTCCAGAAGGCTGAGTTCACAAATAACTGGCTAACAGATTTCCAAACCATTTCACTGAGTATATGGATGTTGGCTTGGGTATGAATCTGGGCCAGCCAGTGCTTGGGCCTTGTGTGGTGGGTAGAGGGCAGAGGGCTGTGGGTTGGCCTCTGTTGCTTCTCTTTTCCCACCTCTGTGCTTGTGTTGTGCGGGGAGGTGGGGTGGGGGTTGTCCAAGTGCAGGGTTGGCACAGCTGCTGCTCTCAGGCCCTGGCACGGCAGCATCAGATGAAGCGAGTTCTTGCCCTTTGGCCCAAGGTAATGCTCTTTGGGTTTCACTGGCCTTGGAAAATGGTAGCTTGGTCTCAAAGGTGACAAAATATGAGGGAGAGACATTTTGGGAGCCATATTCTGTCCTTTCTGTCATGTGCAATAAAGTGGGTCAAATCTGCCATCAGAGGCAGAGACCCCAGGCTCTGGGCTAATCCTGCATATTCAAAAACGACAGTCTGGAGATGGCACAGCCTTCCGGCCTGCACAGCAAAGTGCTCCTGTGCCCAGATCCCTCAGTCTGTGTCCTCCAAAGCCTCCCAGGGTAGAAAGCATTAGTGCGTGAGGACTTCTCCCCAGCCACAGGGAATGGGGGACGTCCCTTCCTGGAAAAGCTAGGGTCCACATCGAGCGCCTCCTCTCTCAGGAAGCCAGTCTGCACTGCAGGCCTACCCCGGCTTCCCTGTCCTGTGTTCTGTGCCAGCATGCAAAAGCCCATTTTTCCGTCTACCGCAGACCCTCCTCTTCTGATCGGCATCTTATTCCTGTGGCCTTCGTGTCTGAGAAATGGTTTGAAATCTCCTGCTGACTGGCCGAAGTCTTTTTTACCTCCTGGGGGCAGGGCAGACGCCATGTGACTGTTTCATGGTAGGTACTTCTCTTCAGACATCCTGTTTTCTTTCCCTTTCCTCCCCTCCCAACCTTCCCTGCACTTTGGGATAATCGAAAGTCCTCCTAGATGTGGTAGGTGGATTTCCAATGGCACCACTCCTCTGAACTCGAGCCAGGGAGCTGGGCTTTTGATCTTAACGTTGGGTTTGTTAGAAGTGCCCTCCTCGTCCTGGGGAGGAGAGGGACAGACACTCATGCACCCTGATGACACGTCCTGACTATTCTTATCGGTGCCACTCCTTCCGGCAGGAAGGCCACCACACATGTGGCCTACATGGCAGGGAAAGTCATCCCCTGAATCAAGTGACAATTACAGCTCTCATTTTCCGAAACAGGAAGAGTAGGGCAGCGGCCAGGGAGGCAGAAGTCGTGCCTTCTCCGTCACGTGTCTTTACATCGGGGAGGGCATGAGGCAGAATTAAAATACAATTTTGAAATATAAAAATAAGAGATAAGAAAGAAAATGATAAAGAAAGAAAGGGAAGAGTTGAGACATCTCCTAATTTGAAGCCGGGAACCGGCACCCGGACAGGATGAGTTTTCCATGCTCTGCTGGATGGGAACATTTGGTTTGCTTTCAGTGATATTAACTTTACCACTGACGTTAAATTGCCTCCTTCTGTGCAGAGTCTCTGAGCACTCGGGCTGCTGAGGGGAAGGAGCATTTCGCCCTCCTGACTGCACATCCCATGCGTTGTATAAGCACAGCCCAGCGGTGCAGCAGGAGGGTTTCCTATTGTTTTCATGGTTCTTTTCGATGCTGGGCTAAGTAAGCATCCTCACCGTGCCTCCTTCCAAAGGTGACCTCGGATCCCTTTCGTGAGCAGGGAGCCCTATTTCTAGGATGCACTACCAATATTTGAAAATATTTCTTTCTCACATTTTGTCCACCTTCTGCTATGGGGGACTGAAGGGACTGTGTCCTCAGGGCCCGGGGACAGGGAAGGTCTTGAGGACTCAGCGGGCTCCACCTAGCTTGGGGCGGGAAGCCGGCTGCAGTCAGAGAGGGGAGTGAATCGGTCAGTTCCTCATCCTGGCATTAATGAACCCCATGTTCGCTCCAAATCAAATCTCCAGCCCTCACTCCCTATCCCGAAGCCAACATGTTCTGCCAACTGGCAAAGAAACATAATTAGATTAGAACGGGAGCTGAGCCGCCCTGCAAGGGCCTTTGCTGCGGCAGGTAAGAGGCAGCTTGTCCCCACCATTCAATGTGGGATATGTGGCCTGGAGCCTCCGTCAGAAGCCAGTGCCCATGTCCACCTCACCGCCATTCCCCTGGTGAAGGGAGCCCCTTTTGGAGTGCCAGCCAAGCTAGCCACAGGGAGCTGGCTTGCTAACAGTGCAGTCCTCTAGCCCCCAGTTCTTTTGTAGAGACTGGGTTCTGGTGGTGGCCAGCATCTCCGTTATGATTTTTTAAATTCGTTGATGCATAATTTATTGACCTGGGAGATGCTGGGCCTTAAGATCAAAGACCCTCACTTCTTCCTGCCAAGAGCCACAGGCCCACAGAACTGGAGAAGTCAACTCCAGGGGAAGCTCCCTGGAGCACTTTTTATGTGCTCAGTGCTCCCAGCAATCCCTTTTCCAAGTGGGGAAACTGAGGCAGTGGAAGATTAAATGACTTAGCCAAGGCCAGTTCCCTAGGGGAAAGGGGACAGCTTCCTAATGTTCACACAGCAGCTTGTGGGGCACTTTTTGTTTGCTCAGTGCTCCCAGCAATCCCCTTTACAAGTGGGGAAACTGAGGCAGTGGGTGGTTAAATGACTTGGCTGAGGCCAGCTCCCTAGAAGAAAGGGGGCAGCTTCCTAATGTTTGCACAGCAGCTTGTGAAGCACGTTTTGCTTGTTTGGTCCTCCCAGCAATCCCTTTTCCAAGTGGGGAAACTGAGGCAGTGGGCAGTTAAATGACTTGGCTGAGGTCAGTCAGGTTGTAAGTGGTGGGGCTGGATCGCCCGATGGCTGCCTGGCTCCCAGACTTCCCCTGCCGATTCCAAAGTCCTGACTGAGCCCAGGGATCCGTTCTTTCCATTAGAACCGGAAGCTGCAGCAATGACTTTCCTAAAACAAGATGAAATAGGGCCAAAAAAAAAGTGTTTTTATTTACTCATCTTCCCCATAAAACCTTTGTGTCTCATCAGCCTGGTCCTCCCCTTCCAGCAGCACGGGGCACTAAAGGCCCCACAGAAACACTATTGGTGGGCCAGCCCTGAGCTGCAGCCCCAGCAAAGGCAAGAGATATGGGTTCCCCTAGGTGGGCCCCAGGTGGACCCCACTTACCAACTGTGCCCAAGGAGCTGTTGTTTCAGGACCACCTGCATTTATGCAAGGAACATCTCTGCATCTAAAGAGCTCACCCTCTCCCCGTGGCTCTCAGGTGTGTCGTCTGCAGAGTTCCAAAGAGCCTGTGAGACTTACTGCAAGCCAGCTGCGCTCAGCCTCCAAATCTGCGACACGAAGCCTCGGCTCACTCCTGGTGGCCTCCTTCTCAGTAGCCGCAGACCAGGAGGGCCACACACACAGCCTCAGTAGTCCTTGATAAACACTGAAAGATTCCGTCGCCGCTTGCAGGAAGACCGTTTATCACTTGCTAGCATGAAAGCGCTGGGATCCTAGGTATCTACTGAATCTCACAGTTAATGCCTGGATGTGAGCGTCGGGTGCAGAATGGCCAGAGAGATGTGTCAGAGTTGCTGGGGCACTTATTGTCCCTGAATAAATAGCAATTAATACTAAAACATTTAATTAAGGTTTAAGAGCCAGCGGAGCTGTTTCTTGTGCGTCACTGGGAAGCCTCTCCAAACGTGTCTTTAGTGAAGACAAGCCCGTTTCTTACCACACTGCTGTCTCCACCCTCCAATTCGTGAGCACATTTGAGGCCACGCAGCAGCCATGTTGGTTTTCCTGCAAGTGGTTGTCCGGGATGCCAGTGGCTCCGGGGCAGATGTGCACCCTAGATTCGGCCTTCATGAGAGATTCCAACACATTCTTGCCTCAGAACACCTTCATGGTGGGGCCAGATTGCCCCGCATAGAGACAGAATGAAGCCGGCCCTTATGCTCCAAGGAAGGGCCCTCGAAAGCAGGCCTGCACTGGCTCTCGCACTAACTCTCTGCCATCTTCCACACAGCAGGTATGTCGGCCTCTTTCCCTTTGCCAAGGCCGCTTCATTCTGAACGGAGCCTGCAAAGTCATAAAAGCTCTGGAATCTGAAGCCAGGGAGAAATAAATCGTGCATTATGGTTATTTGCAAAAACACATGGAAGACACCACTAATCAAAAAATACGAAGTGCACCTGCGCCTTCCCGCTTTGTTCTTCAAAAATATACGTTAATAGAATATCAAACTCTTGTTATTCAAAGGAGCCTATTTTTCAAAGTGGCATCCGGACCCTCTGGAAGCTGTGCTCTCTGAGCTGAGAACAGCACCATGAACACCTTGGGGGAAAGTAGCCAGTTCAGATTGCAGAGAAGTTCTGCCCTGCCTCAGGGGCACCTGCCAGCCTGTTTGCTCTTCTTGTCTTTCTGGTAAAAGCAGACATTGGTCGTTACACCCAGTGGGGCCAGGCCGGCCCAGAGTCTCCTTCCAGGCAGCAGAGGGCAGAATTTACCCCAGACCCTGATCTGGAAGATGGCTTTGCCAGACACACACAGTTTCCCTTTCGGGCCAGGGAACCCTGGTGGATGTCCACCTTCAGCCACGTTATTCTCCAACAATGGACTCCAGGGATCACCTTCTCCATCTTTCCGGGCTGGCCTGGAACCCTCAGTCCCTCTCTGGGCTTAGTGCCAAATGAGAGGCCCATGTACTTAGTGTGGCACAGAAAACCCAAGTAGCTGAAGTTTGAGCAGCAGGACTTTGGTGGAGCATGGGCAACCTCAGACCCTCCTCCTCGGCCAGGGCTATGATGCCATCTTGGTCTTGCAGGAAGCCTCTCCGCCCTCTGCAAAGCCAGTGTGGCTCTGGAAATGGCCATTCGAGGTGCAGAATTGGCGCCATCTCTCTCTCTCTCTTTCTCTCTGTCTCTCCCCCCTCTCCCTTTTCTCTATTTTCCATCCTGAGACACAGAATAGAGAGATGCCTGTAGTCTTGGAGAGGCTCCTTCCCTGTGTGGCTGGGGATGCCTGGTGCTCAGGGCACAGGCTGCCACCCACAAATTGATTCTGCACATCGTGTCTCTGGCTCCCTGCATCAGCATCTATCTGCATCCCCGGAAGTTGTTTCCAGCCATTAAGGGTGAGTCTCAGGGACTGAAGACAAAGCTGCTTCACACCCCTGGGCCTCCTCCAGCATTGATTCCCTGCTCCGGGGCAGGCAGAGCTGGAACCTGCATGGACCCCTGGTGAACGGGCAGGAGACCCCATTCTCAGGGTGCTATCTTGCCAGCAGGGGGTGCTTCGCCCACCTGCCCAAATAAAGCTCGATGCAGATTGTCCCAGGCCTGAGATATCACCGAGCCAGTGCTCCAGGACACAGAAGTAAAATAGAGGATGTTTGCAGGAAGGAATGGAGCATGCAGGAAGGAACAGATAATCCAGAAAGGCCTCCCCAGGGAGGTGATCTCTCCAGCCAAAACCTGAAGGATTTGAGGCTTGAGATTTGCAACTTGAAATCAGGGAACCTGGAACATAGAGAGGAAGAAGAAGAAAAACAAGGTGGAGAGGCAGCCAGGACCCAGGGCAGAAGGAGCTCATGAGCCAGCGTAGGAAGCACGGGAGACCTTTTTTTTGAGACAGAGTCTCGCTGTGTCACCCAGGCTGGAGTGCAGTGGCTCCATATTGGCTCACTGTAACCTCCACCTCTGACTTCACATGGGAGACTTTCACGTGGGAAAGTGGCAGGATAATGTCTACCTGGGAACACCTCTAGTGCATGGCCGGACACACAAAAGGCGTGGAAGCTGCTCCTCCCACCTTTACTCTCCTGTTTAAGATCAGGATCAAGGATTGGAAAGCAGCCGGACCATGGTTCCTGCAGAAAACCATTCTAATTAAGGTGGCAGCCATGTCACTTACCGTCCAACCCCGAATACATTCAAGAGAGAAAGTTGTGGCCTTGTGAATAATCAGTGATCAGGGAATGCAGGGACAGCAGCTTACACCGGTGACCATCCTGGGTCACCAGGACCCAGTGCAGGGTCTCCAAGCCCAGCCTCTAGTGACCCCAATATTTTTATCTCCCTTTTGAGAAAAGTTTTAATGGTGGCAAATACACATACCATACAATTGACCATTTCACCATGTATGCACTAGTTCAGTGGCCTGAGTGCCTTCACCGTGCTGTGCAGGCGTCTTCACAAGCCAGCTCTTCACCTCTTCCCACCACCCCATATTAAATCTCCATACCCAGTGAACACTCACCCACCGTGTACCCCAGCCCTGGTCCCCCATTCTTCTCTGTGTCTGTGGATTCGGTGACTCTTGTACTTAGCATAAGTAGAATCATATGGCATTTGTCTCCACATTGTTTAACTTTCAATGGCAATAGCAAGATGGACCTATAAGAGGGATATTTCCCTCTGTGTTGTAATAATTAATTCATTTTTTAGGCCTCTCTTCCCCAAATCCTGGGAATGTGGAAGACGTGGGTGGGGGTGGGGCACAGCTGCAGTCAGGTTTCCAGGAGTGACCCGGCGCTGAACCAAAAGCATGTTCTCCTCTTTTTTTTGAGGCAGAGCCTTAATCTGTTGCCCAGGCTAGAGTGCAGTGGTGCCATCTCGGCTCACTGCAACCTCCGCCTCCTGGGTTCAAGCAATTCTCATGCCTCAGCCTCCAGAGTAGCTGGGACTACAGGCATGCGCCACCACGCCTGGCTAATTTTTGTATTTTTAGTAGAGACAGGGTTTCACCGTGTTGGCCAGGACGCCCTCTTCTTTACATGCAGTGACCCCTGTGTCCACAGCAGCTTGTCTTCCCACAGAGCCTAGCAGACACTCCACTTAGCTTCATGGAGTTTTCCACGCTGGTGTCATTTGAAGGCAGCAGGCAGGAAGGTGACACTCAGGGTCCAGCCTCTTGTGCCGACACAGAGGGGTCCAGGGAAAGAACCAGCCCCACACCCCCACCTTCAGATGAGTAGAATCTGGTGCACTGAGGCTCCTGGAGACAATCAGGGACACGGTGCGGCACAGGAGGAGCTGTCCCGCAGCCTGCCAGCCTCCCCGGCCACTCCCGGGATGTGTCCTGCAGACAGACAGCAGGCGTGTCCCACCTGGGGCCCCTCTTCCCCCGTCCCAACCAGAATCACAGCGACCGGCTCAGTTGATTCAGGAGGGAGAAAGCCACACCCTCGTCTTTGAGAAGAACCGGGGAATGGACCCAGGACTGGCAGTCACAGAACTCACCTGAGGAGCTCTGAAAATCCCTTGTTCACAGGCACTACCCTGAGAACCTGATTCCAGGTCTCCAGAGGTGGGCCTGGGAATCTGCCTTTCTGAAAGGCTCCAACGATGGAGCCAGTCTGGCAGCATGCCATGTCTGAAGCTGCTGGAAAAACTATAGAGCTGCCACTGAGTGCTTTTCCAACTTCATTTTGGGATCAGCACAAACACCTGCCCCCTCCTGCCGCTTTCTAATACATGTCATCTGCACAGATGAGGACGTGGTGGCATTTCCTTTCTATTATTAAGAGTCCTAGTTGCCTGTAGTTGAAAGGAACTCTGAGTGACAGTGGAGGGACCCAGACAGCACCCCATTCCCATGACAGGGACACAGCTTTGAGCAGAGGGTCCCTGGGTGGGGCCATGACATGTTCCAGCTCACCTGGCCATGCCCAGGATGACTCCCTGAGGGATGGTGACCTACTGGGGGTTCTCACTGAGCCGGGGACACTGCCTTTCCCATTTTCTGAGGCTTCGGCTGGGGATGGGTGGGCTATGCCCCTTCTCAGTCCACCTGCTGAAGGCAGCAATTGCAGTCAGCCCACCTGACCTGTTCACAGGTGGGACACGCCTTCTCTCTCTTCAGCAAGCTCACCTCCAGGGAGATGCAGGAAGTGGGTTTTCTGATTATAGTCCGTTCATCTCTCCTGAGTCCTGGCCACAGGGAGCCTGCAGCTGAGCAGTGATTGGAAACAGGTGCCCCATCTTCCTGCAGCACAGGAGTGGAGCTGGCCCCACGCCACCACCCACGGACAGGGAGGAAACGCTGGGCTGCCACACTCAGGCCCTGATGTGCACACCTGGGACCCGATGCCCCACCCCAGCGCCCTACCATGAGTTAGTGCAGGGAGTGGTCCCAGCCCCTGGTAGCAGGTTCAGAGCTCTGGTCATCTGGATCAGAATTCACACAAGCTTCAGGCCCCCACTTCATGCCGCAGGACTCCCAGGGTTTCTTCCAGTTCCTGCTGACCAGTTCTAGTGAGGCCTTGTACTCTCTTCCAAGGACTCTCCATGTCAGTGAACCCATGAGGGCGGCGATCGGGCTCTGCACACAGGGGTACTGTGTGTGGGGGCCCCGTGCGACCCTGGGCCGCTGCCATTTAATCTCCTCTTGTTTTCTCTCCACACAGGATTCCGTTGGTGAACCTGTAAAAACAAAACAAACAAAACAAAACAAAAAAAAGACAAAACCTAAAACTGAGCTTTCTAAGGCGGAGGGTCCCCGCACCTGCCACTTCTGTTTGCCGGTGGGAAACTCACAGAGCAGGACGCTCTAGGCCAAATCTATTTTTGTAAAAGTGCTCATGCCTATGGGTGACTGCCTTCTCCCAGAGTTTTCTTTGGAGAACAGAAAGAAGCAATGCAGGAAAGGAACCGGAGGCAGAGAGACGAGGACACCCAGCGAAAGGGCCGGAGGAAGCGTCTGAAACCTAGGATTCGTCCTACGATTCTGAACCTGTGCCAATAATACCATTATGTGCCATGTACTGACCCGAAAGCCTCGGCCGCAGAGCCGGGGCCTAGCGAATCACGCGGAGAAATCTTACAGAAAACAGGGGTGGGAATCTCTTCCGATAGAGTCGCTATTTCTGGTTAATATACATATATAAATATATAAATACAGACACACAACACACACTTTTTTTGTACTGTAGCAATTTTTGAAGATCTTAAATGTTCTTTTTAAAAAAAATTGTGTTATAGGTCACAAAATCTGATTTATTTAACATGCTTAGTATGAACAGAATAAACCAGTGTTTTTTACCTTGACAGCTCACGTCACACACGTTACACACATGTGCGCACACACACAGTACACACACGTGTGCACACACACAGTACACACACGTGCGCACACACACAGTACACACACATGCATATATTTGCATCTATTGGAAATGCAGTTCCACAGGTGAGCATATTCTTTCTGGTGACCTGGTGTTCCATCACCGTTCACCCAGGGAGGGGACAACGTTGACCCAGATGAGGAGGTGCTTAAATCACACCTCCTGCATTTGCTAGACATTCGGTGAGTGGCATCAAATGTGTGACTTACGATCTTGGGCTAGAATAAGGAATGCCATGGTTTTATATATGTATATATATATGTTTGTGTGTGTGTATATATATATATATATATATATATATATATATATACACACATATGCATAAATATGATTTTTTTTTTCATTTAAATGTTGGAAGATGCTGCCTAACAGCCACGTGCACACTGACGTAGCTGGTTGCTTACAGACAGGCCTGAGGCTCGGGTTGGGTGGGTGGTGGATTCTTGGATGTGTGTGTCATACAAGCATAGACTGGATTAAAGACCTTTCCAGTTCCAAAAATTAAAGGAGTATATCCTTACAACGTGTGTGTGTGATGTCAGGGCAGAACTTAGATATACGTGAAGGGCCCCAGTTGGTGTGAAAATGAAAAATAGTCATTCTGTGTGCAGACCACGCAGGCTGCCCCACCTGGGCAGCGCCCCAGCCGGCGCTGCGTTGCCTTCCTTGGTGCAGGTGGGCAGATGTTGCTCGCTTTTTCTAGGGCCCATGGGTGACTTGGAATCTTGGGGGAAGCCTTAGCAAAGAGGCTGTTCTCCCATCAGCTTCCAGTGGCCGACGGATGTTTCTCTTTTGTCATTGAGAGTCCTACTGTAGAGCTTCCCAGTGGAAACAGGCCAGACCTGAGCCTCAGTACAGAGAATCCCAACCACACACACTTTATAAAAAATACTGCCATGCCTCAGGGCCTCCCTCCCAAGCCTCGTCTGAAACGGGCTCACTGGTTTCCCAGACGTGGGGTCAACGGGGTGCTGTAGGGATGTAGGCAGGCATCTCATGGCCGCACTGTGCCTCCTTAGAGGACGTTTCCCGTCTGTGGAAGATGCCTAAAGTGGTGTGGATCCCTGTCTCCAAAGACTATTTCTCACACACAGCCCCTGTGCAACTTTGATTTCAGTGGTAGAGCGGAGCGCATGTGAAATGTCATAGGCCAGGTGAAAATGTGAAAGACCACGCAGACAGCTGACCTCTCTCTCCTCACTTGCCGGGCTGATGACCTTCTGATTCTTCCCTTGGGCTCAACTCAGTCTCCCTCTAAAACACCTTGAAATGTGCTTGAACTGTTCATTTTTATAACTCCTGAAACATGCGAGCCTAGAGGAATGCCTCTGAAGGGGAAAGCATTGTTTTTGTGAGGTCTGTATCCATGGTATTGCTCATGAATTAGGAAAAGTTGTTCTTTAGTTTCTGTTCTGTCATTTTCCCCCAAGCTTTGGCATGTACCGAGACAGTGCAAACATCGGCCACTGGCGTTTGGCCGTCTCCAGGCTCCTGGCATTCACCTGCATGGTGCTCCAGCCTGCAGCCCTCTCCGTGCGTGCATCATCCCACCTCGTCCACCCCATTCTCCTCCACCCACTCCCTCCTCCTGACTCCAGGTGAGTACAGAGGGTTTGAGTGCGCGGTGAGGGCTGTCCGCTTTGTCTGGCAGGCAGTGGGGGCTGCTGCTCTGGTCTTTGACATTCTGAGCTCAGGTGTGAGCCCAACTGAAGAGGAGGTGATGGCAGGGGGGCCCCGTTGGTTCACTGACCATGAGAACCCAGGATTCCCGAGGGACTCCTGGTATCTGCTCTGTCATCTCCCTGCAGCTCAGGCCTCTTCCCCGACCACGGGCTCCACCCTGGATGCCCTCAACTCTTTCCTGGGTCCATAAGACATGGGGCCTTGGAAGGAAATGTAAAGCAGCAACCCCCTTGTCCCGCATCAGGGCCGCGGAGTCAAGGCAGGGCTGTGAGACCCACACAGGCACAACCACCAGACAAGCAGATGCATGCACATTCCACACCCGAAAGTCTGCTTCTGCACCAACATGACATCCATCAAAATAAATCCATGCGGGCAAAGCCTGCTCTGCCCGGATGTATGTAAAGATGTGTTCTCTACTTTTTAAAATGGTTATCTGCTCTCCCAGACCCTTCAACTGGGATCATCATCTAGATAAGAGGAGGTAATGACTGAAAGTAAGTGGACCCAGGAGACACAGCACCAACCACAGTGAAGTCTGCGCCGGAGCACAGGGCTTCCCTGCTTCAGGCCACATGTGTATGTCATGCCCATGCACGTGGTGTGTGGGTGGCTGCTGAGTTGACCCCATCAGTCCTTCTGCAGCCTTGGGGTAGTGCTTCAAGCTGGTTGGTGTCCTCTTTTCTCTACTTGACCCCTGGAATTCAAAGTCTAATAGCAGACACTTCCCTTCCCTCACCCAAGGCCTGGTCCTTACCTCTGCTCGAGCTTTCATCCCTCAAGGAAAGACCTCCAAGGAAGGGTGACCTGGTTTGTTAAAGTTCCCCAGTAAAATTTGTCCACTTCCATCTTACTACTCATGGAGTCTCAGAGATCCCACAATCGCAAACCCCTCTGGCAGCCTCCTAGTACCTGGCATTTGCCTTTGAAGCTTTAGAAACAGCTGGGAATCCGCTCCTTGTCATACGGTCAAGTCCATTTCTAGACAAAGTCGCTCTGAATCTTCATGCACTTGACATCACTTTTGTCTGATTGGAAGATGCGTGTAATTGCTCTGGCTTCCGAGTTTGGCGTGAGAAATGCAGGGTTCTCTGGGCAGGGTCGGGGCTTCCTCGCTGTTTCCCACTGGGCTCAGATTCCGGCCACCACCGAGACAAAGCCAAGCCTTCTCATGCAACGTAGAAGCGTAGTGACAGCCTGGGGAGTGTGGAGGGGGCTGTCAGTGTTCCTAGTTACTGCCCTCCCTATATACCGAAGGGAGAGGCCACCTGGGGACCTTCTCTTCTCTGTAATATTTCTAGTCCTTCCCAGTCTTGAGTTTGAGCGGACTTCTCATATCACATTCAGCTCCCACATATTCACTCCAGTCCTTCCTGGAGCGTCATGAAATTAGAAACCCAGACTCATCAGCAACCCCAGCCACTCTTTGAATCGGGACACTGGGAAACCCCTCATTACTGATGTGATCTTACCATCTTAAATCAGTCCTTTCTTTAAAAAATACGTGACACTTTCACAGCCATATTTTAGCACCAGGAAAGCCATGCTTACAGGGTTCTGTCTTCAGAATTGTGTGTGTGATGCTCAGCCTGTAGGCCATATTAGAAGGTGAATGCACTAAAGGACCGACCCTGCCACCTTGGATGGTCTCCATTTTGACCCTGTTGCCCATGGAGAGGTATCTTACCCTTCTGCTCTCTTGCCCAGGTGGTCCAGGATTGTCTGTAGCTCAGGAAGCTGGGCTGATCCCATATCTTGAAAGACAAGACCAGGAACCAGGGGTGAGGCCGGGACTCTCACTCAGCCTTTTCACGGTCAGGCTGGGCCCTCACATACTTATTTCAAGATGGCACCAGAACACACGTTCTTTTGTTCATCTGTTGACACTGTCACCCTCTTTCATCAAGGTGGTCTCTTTTGTCAGGGCGTACGTGAAATTGGATGCTTCACTGGGCTGTCTTCTCCCCTACACCTGCCCCTGCCACAGAGCCACTTCTTAAGTCACAGTAGGAAAAGATGCCAAGACGTGCCATTCTTGTTTCAGTATGTGAGTTCTTTAAGACACGACTCACATACGCCATTGGAGAGAAACAGCCTGTTCTGGATCACCGTAATGCACGGATCAGTCAGTCATCCTCTAATTCAACAAAATTATTTGTGCAACTTCTACCACACTGGCAATACAGTCAGAGGCAAGGTGGGCACAGTTATGCCCTTGTGGGTTTCACGTTCTACAGTGGGAGGAAGCAGATGGTTAATGTGAAAGCAAACAAAAATAATTCCCAGAGAGAAAAAGCAGTAGGGAGAAAAACAGCAAAGCGACGGGGTCGGGGCAGAGAAGGAGGGAGGGGAATGGGGAGAGAGTGGGGGGACTGAGGGGGAAGAAAGAGAGGAAGGGTTGTCTGCATCTCCTCCTCCTGCCACACATCACCTACTGGGGAATTACCACTTGCTGCCTGAGGATGGTCTGGTGTGGGATGGAGCAAGAAGGCCTTAGTCTTAGCTCTTGGATGAACACGCAGTGCAGTGCTGAGGATAAGACATTGCAGTTGTTACAATGCCTGGTTCTGCACCAAATTCCTCAGCCATTCCAGCAACAGTGGAAGCAGAGGGGCAGGGGCAGGATGAGGGCTGCTGCCCTGGTGATGAGCTTGTCCATTCCTGGGCACTGGCTGGCTCTGCACCAGCCCCTCCCCTTACTGGTCTCATCTGTCGGCTCACCAAGCCAACCAGGTCTTAAGTCAGCCAAATCTCAAGGAGGATAAGGGGGTTTGAGGACAGAGCCTTGGCCCTCAGGGCACGGGCACCTTGGGGGTGCCATTCCTCTTGATGCCAGAAGGCAGCTGCCTCTCCAGAAGCTCCCCCAGCACTGAGCATCTGCTTTTAAGTAAGCAGCGATTCCTACACACGCCGTGATTCATGTAATTTTTGAGTGGTTACTTTGGTGCAGTTTGTCAATTTGCTCTGCCATACTGTTTTTTGATTGTTTGTTTGTTTTCCAGTGTAAATAGCACAGCCCACATAAATGAGCCAAACTCATCATCTGAGGATCTTTGATTATTCTTCCCCACTTATTTCACATCGACGTGCTGCCTGCTAGGAAGATAAACTCCCTCTTCTTTGCTCACTCTGAGCTGAGTTCTCTGTGTTAGTTATACTCAGCCTTATCTAAGGGTTCCAGAAAGGTCTTAAATGATTGTTTGGGGTTTCGAAACATGCCACCAACCCTTCCTTCCAAAAAGCATGAAGCATAGAGCTGCGTTTTTGTGTTCCTGGGTTTAGAGCTTGTATTTGGATGTAAGGTGTGACTAAAACAGGTCTAGGCAGAGAACCTCTGTCTTTTAAATCACCCAGCCATCAGTCAAACAGAAAGAATGAGCTTCTTCTGACTCAAATCATTCTAGAAAGGTCTCAGCTAGTGAGCACGATAGCCAGTCTCCAGAGTTCATGTTGGTTGCCATGTGGCCAAGCCATCCCTAGCTAGGAAACTTAACTCTTTGCACTACCTCCCTTTATACTGAAGGACCCGCAGGACCGTGGGAACACTTGCGCTTTGTCTGAGGAGTGGCCCCACCCACCTTCCCCCAGAACTTCCAGCCTCGTGCAGAAGCCCTCAAACGTCCCATCTTCCATCTTCACTTTGGTCGTAGGGGGTTAAATACATAGGCCACAGCTGACTGTGGCCCCCAGAATATCCAGGAGCAAGACAGGTAATGTTAGTCTTGGGGTCCCTAAGGCAGTAGAGTGTGAGGAGGGCGGTTCTCTCCATCGATTCCCAAACACACCAGCCATGAGTCCCCACCCCACACCTGTAAACGCATAGCCGATGCCCCGTTGTAAAGGTGACTGAAGAGAATGGTCAACTCCGTGGTGACGGGCCTGTCTTGGAGCTAAAAGCATGAAATGAGTCCTCCCTGTAGCTCCATAGCCTTTTCTTCTTAATGGATTCCCTGCTAAATGTTCTAAGAGTTACTATACATAGAATCAAGAGAGCCATTTTGAATGAGCCATAAATCTAAGTCAAATGTAAGGGGCATAACATAAATTGGGCCAAGCTTCCCCATCCGGGACACACATGTTTATAGAGTTTAAACACTAGTCACGAGTGGGGGAAGGGAACAGTGACTGTCTGTATTAATGGCCATATAAATGATCTACATGTCTTCTCATGTAGGCTGGAACCAGAACCTACGTATGCCATAGAAAACAGTCGATTAAATGGGTTAATGTGCTAAGCCAAGAGAGTTCTTAAGACATGTGCATGGGACTGGATTAATTCTTGTCGATATCTTGGATTCCACAGTAAAACATCTGTTGAGTTATGTTTGGCAGGAGAGGATGCAGGGAGCACTGGACTGTAGGAAACTCCTTTATACAGGATAATTAGTGTTGTCTCTGGTGGCTCTCTCTTCAAACGGAATCCCCCGGAGACCCAGGTTTTCAGGTTGTAATTCCACACCCAAATATTTGCGACATGAAACAACAGCTCCCCAGAGACTTCAGTCTTGCATGGGTACAAGCAGCTCACACTGGTTAGCTTTGGTCAGAGTTCATCATTTCTGCAACAGAATTTCTTAGTGTTGATGTTGATAGCTTCTGGGTTGGCAAACTGGCAGTTCACTCTAGTCTTACTGAACTTGGCAAGTTCTTGTACCCAGAAAATTAGGGATAGGTTTGGCCATGGGAGGAACAAGAACACTATGCAGTCCTAAGCGCTATTTTTTTCTTTTTGGCATCATTGAGTACCGTGAAGACTCACAGCCACTACTAATGCAGCATAGGAGACACTTTGAGGACCCCCAGCATAATCGTTTGAAATCATCATACAGGGAACTGCAGGGACAAACCCCACTGAACAAATCCAGGGGCCAGTGTTTCATTTCCTGATAGAATGATCCCATTCCTCTTCACTCTTCAGTTGTCCCAAGCCAAAAGGGAAAATTTGAAACCCACTGTGACACCCCAACCCTAATTTCCAGCCTTTGGAGGGCTCACCTGGGGCATGAGGGAGAAAGGGCTTTGTTGAAGTCTCAGGCTGCTGAGAACTATGTATAGGAGCAAGCCCCGGCATGGCTCTTGACAAGGTCTTCGGGGGAACAGCAGCTGCTGCTCCCAGAGGAACCCTCTCCTTTTGCCTCCACAGTCTATTCTGGGGTGGAAACGCCATTCTCTATTGTTTCTCTCGCATACTTGTGGATTTCTAATACCAAGTTCTGTGACTGCCTAGACCACTTACGGTCTATGAAGCAATATGGGAGTCTCTTTCCTGAGTGTGCAGCACGTCAACATGAACTTGACCCTGGAAGCTGTGGGGAGCAGGATTCTCTAAGGTGCTCTTAGATATGGTGTCACTTCCACATACAAGCACAATTCTCCCAGTTAAGGGACTGGAAGACAGCGGGGGCAACTGGTTTTGAAAAGCCCGTGGGCGTGCCAGACAGGGTGTCTGGTCACATCCTCCTTTAATTTAACTGCCACAATCTGTCTGCAGACGTTTTTCATTCCATTTCTTGTCTTTTGCTTGTGGTTGCGTTGCTCCCTCTGAAGCCAGAGGGTGAAAGGCCCTGGCAAAGTTAGTTATCAGTCAACTGATGATAACTGTGGTCCTTAAAGGTGAATTCCTAGCCTTAGGTGACACACAGAGGCTCTGCGAATGTCTCAGGATCTGTCATATGTCATGTTGTTGGTGTGAAGACGGAAGAACAAAGTCCATGTCAGTTTCTGCTTCTTCAAACAGCGTGTTGATAGGAAACATTGGGAGCTGGCAGAAACATGTGCCTAGTTTGCAGCACCAAATAATGGTCTTCTCAGAGTTTTTTTTTCTTTCATTTTTAAAAAAATTTCCCCTTCTGGCAGCCCCATTTGGATCATTCCCTCTCTTTCTTTCCTGGAAAAACAAGATGGCAGGTGCTGGAGCCCAAAGCAGGGCCACCCTCCAGCTAAAATGATTTAAACGGTAAGGAGAATGACAGCAAAGCCCCACGTGAACTTTAATGGCCTTATCGATGACCTTTACTGACTTACCATTGGTACCTGGATTGATCAGAGACGAGTGGGACTAAAAGCCAGGGTCAGGTTGCTGCACGCATTTGCAGAGCAGGAGTTCTGGGAATGTGCGTTAGACCCAATTGCACTGGGCGTTGAAGGAAGCGTGAGGCCATGCATTGATAAAACTTTTAGAGTCTTTTACATTATTTTTTCAAAAGAGCCACATTTACTGCAAACCATTTACAAAATGCCAATAACCAAACAGAAGGGAAATGTCTGAAACCTTCCAACTGTTTAATTCTGTGGAAATTGACCAAAGACCGAATGCATGGGGACAAGTCACAGAGATCTCACCATGCTTAGCACCAGGGACAAGTCTGGCTCCAATGTGTGTTCCATGAAGTCTGATTAGCTTTCAACTGCATCTTTGCCAGCTGAACTTGTCATGCATGAACTTCCCATTGATCTTTAGAGTGTCCGTGTTCCGTGGGAAAGGCGGTCAACCATTTGGATGTTTCACTTCTCTCAACAACAAGCCTTGGCCATTGGGCACATCTGGGCCTTGATGTGGAATACACAGGATACTCAGAGAAACATCCAAATTATTGACTGGGGTTTTCCCACGGGGCATCTATCTAAGAGTGACAGATCTGAGAAACAGACGGACCCAGGTACAAGTTGATGCTCCTAGTGTGTTCAAATAACTCTTGAATTCACTCATTGCGTTTATTGGGTCTCATTGCGTTTATTTAAAGATGGAGCCCATTGTCCCCTCCTCCTCCTCCTTCTCAGCTCGCCTATGGAACTAGAAATTCATGAACCGGAAGCTGGACCACAAGACAAGAAATTGAACAGCAACGGCCACACGGCCTGTTTCTTCACAGGCTTTAGAACCTTGTCCCTGCAGCCCCTCACTCATGTAAACCAAAACTGGGTTTATTTCCATTTTCCTAAATTATTTTCTGATACAATAAACTGTTAACTGTTTATTTATACTTTTACAAGGAGCACTTGTTATTTTTCAAAAGGAAAGCAAAAGCCTCTCCGTTTCCATGTTCTCCGTGTATCTCCACCACACCGTCTGTATAGACACGTGTATGTATCATCTTCCTGAGAGGGCTGACCTCCTGTAGCTTAATGTTGTGGTTCTTTTCTTTAGATGCATATCATAATCATGTTAATAAACAAAAAAATGACACAATATATGTGGGTGGGGGGCGGGGCAGGTGGCTGGGTGTGATTTCCGTACAGGTGAACTTTTATTCCAGATTTTTTTAAGTTGTTTCTGTATTTCAAAGCTATGTATCTGGGAAACGTTGTGAATGAAACACCTATATTAACTTTCTGTGTATATTTACTACTCTGATGTTGCTATTAAAAAAACATAATATAAAAAAAAAGAAGAGAAAAAACAATGACCATGAGTGCAGGCCATGACCTCATAAGGACTTATTTTTATGTTATTTATTTTTTCAACAGTATTACCTGAGACCCCCTCTTAGAACATGGGCATTGTTTCCATGCCTGTGGTTCAGAGTCCAAGATTTCCTCCCTGAATCTTCATGACTTCCACACCAGTGCTTTGCCCAGTTAAACAACTCCAAAAACACTTTGGGGTCTCAGTGTCTGGGCCCTGGGGTTGGTTTTAACAGAGTCGGAGTTAACCAGGCAAGGTCTACCACATTGGATCTGAGACCACTCAGGCCCAGAAGCTCAGGGCTGGGGGGTTCCAGCAAATGTCTTGCAAAGATTTCCTGCAGAGGAAGCAGTGCCCTGGGGCAAAGGTGGGCCCAAGGTTTGCAATTGTGTGCTGGTGCCAAGGCAGGACATTCCAAAGGGCCTCCAGGATTGGAGCCAGGAGACTCCTCACACACTCACAATATTTGCAGAGTGCAAAAGAGAGCTCTGTCCACTTCAGACAGGCTGAGATCAGGCAGAGGAAGCGGGAGCAAGGCTCCTGCTTCTAGGCCAGCAGTTGTTCATGTGGGGTGATCCTCACTGCCCCCCAGCATTCGGCGATGCCTGGAGACATTTCTGGTTGTCACAGTGGGGACAGGGATGCTACTGGCATCAGTGTGAAGAGGCTATCATGCTGCTAAGCACCCCACACAGCACACAACAGCACCCAAACACAGCCATGCAGCCCCAGAGGCTGAGGTTGAGAAACTCTCCCCTTAGACGGGGTGGGATGTTGCACTTGGCTTTGCCCCTCGTGGAAGTAGGATGTCTTTTGCCCTGATGTGGATGTAAAGGTGGAGCCTTCACACCAGCTGTCTCTGAGCCAGCTGGAGCTAAACCTCAGGATATGAGAGCAAGGCTGCAGGGTAGCCTTGTGTTCTAGTGAACCCTGCTCTTGGCCCCAGGTCTACTCTACACCTGCTAAGCACCTTTTAGCCTGTCAATGTCTTGTCACATATTTGAAATTACCTGAACATATCACCAAGGTCATATGCATAATCCATGTGTGACTTTGCCTCATTTGCCAAAAAGGGCAGACCAAGCAACACAGGGTCATGGCTGGTTAAGGGTCCCTAGGCCAGGAAGGGGGTCCCAGGGGACCCAGACCTCACCTAACCCACCTTGGCTGCAGCCACAGCCTCACACACCTCCAGAGACATCCCCAGCACATGCTTAACTCCTCTCTCTCTTTTCTTTTTCTTTCTTTCTTCTTTCTTCATTCTTTCTTTTTCTTCTTTCTTCTTTCTTTCTCTTTCTTCTTTCTCTTTCTTTTCTCTCTCTTTCTCTTTCTGTCTCTCTCTCTCCTCTTTATTCTCTTTTCTTTTCCTTTCTTTTCTTTTCTTTTGAGACAAGGTCCTGCTGTACCACCCAGGCTGGAGTGCAGTGGCACAATCATAGCTCACCACAGCCTCAAACTCCTCAAGGGCTCAAGCAATCCTCCTTCCTCAGCCTCCTGAATAGCTGGAAATACAGGTGTAGGCACCACACCCATCTAATTTTTAAACTTTTTTATAGGAACAAGTTCTCATTCTGTTGCCCGGGCTAGTCTTGAATGCCAGACCTGAAGCAATCCTCCTCCCTCAGCCTCTCAAAGCACTGGGTTTCAGGCATGAGCCACCACATCTGGTCTGGCCCCTCTTCTTTTTTAAAGCCATTGTCAACGGCAAGGACTAGTCGCAGAAAGATGAGGGGGAGAGGTGAGTCAAAGCCACTGTCATGGTTTTGGTCAACACCAAGAGCTGATCTGCAGGTAGGAGACCAGGCACCCCGAAGGCTGGCAGAGCTGGAGATGCGCAGCCTCGGCCGCCTCCGAGACACAGAAGTGCCGAGGCCTGAACCCAGAGTGAAGCGCCTTCCTTACAAGCCTGGAAAAAGCAGCATTTCCCCTTAATTAGCTCCAGAGAGCAGGCGACGCTCCTCCCCAGCCCCCATCCTTCACCTGCCACAGAATTGATGGACAGTGTACCCAGTGCCTCATCCAGCACCAGGCGCAGGGCACTGGTGACAAGAGCACTTCGTTCCAACCTCCTGGGCATCCTGCGGTGCCTTTGTCATCCTCCGGATCCCCATCCTGGGAGCTTCTGCTTGTCCGTGAGGCCAAGGGCTGGCAGAGGGCTGAGGTGACCGCTGGCTCCCCAGGGCACACCCCCTCCTGAGTCAGTGAGGGCCCTAATGTCCTCAGCCACACTGAAGAATGGGATACATAACTGTCTCTAACAAGCAGAAACAAACAATACCACTTTGGTCATTTAACTGATTTAGACAAATCAACAGCATGGTTACCATTAAAATAAACTCAATTTACTCACCAGTGAGAGGGGAAATTGGAATTCTAGTATCCATTTGCTGGTGCTTAGAGTGCTTGCCTTTGAACTGAAGCCAATACAATAAATACAGGGTCCCAGTGTGACTAAGTTTGGCAGAGCTGCGTGCGGTGGGCTTCAGAACACACACGCAGAACAGAAACCCGTGCACGGAACGAGGCTGTGGAGACTTCCCTCCAGCATGGTGAAGCCAACTACAGGTTCTCCCCAGCAACTGTCCCTACCAACTGTAGGTGAGGCACAGAAGGCAAGAAATATGATTCTGGGGAGCTAGGGGCTCCCCACATCCCTCAAGAGAAGACCATTCAATAGGCTAAGAGTCAAAGTTACACATTGGGTCTTGTCCAAAAACCAACTGGAAACAATGACCCAGGCTGGTGCCAAGCTGGAAGGGACCCTGGGACTCTGGATCCTGTTAGTCTGCAGACTTATTACCCGTCTGCGTTCGTCATGACGGGTAATAAGTGCTTGTTCAAACTGACACATCTCCTGTGCTTTATTCATGGGCGTTAACTTCGGAGCTGAGAAATGGAGTTCTAAGGTGTGAGGACAGGTTCCTTCGGGGCAGCGGTTCTCAGGGGAGGACTTCCTGCCCAGAGAGATTGAGCGCCGTCTGGAGACATTTGGATTGTCATAACTAAGTAGTAAGAAGGGCACTGACATCTAGAATTTAGAAGCCAGGGATGTCATCACACACCCTGTTTTTCACAGGACAGTCCCACCACAAAAACAATCCCGCCACAAATGTCAACGGTGCTGACGTTGAGAACAGCGTTCTCGGAGACACTGAAGTTGACCTGCTTCATGCAGAGGGCCATTGGGAATCAGCACCGCTCATCGGGTCTTCCCCAGGCCAGCAGCTTCCTTAGGGCTCAGAGGGTTATCTCAGGAGGCAAAGTGTGAGCTCTCCTTCCCCAGGTTTTGGTTTCGTTTTGTTTGGTTTGGTTTTAAGCCTGGGTGTACTGGTTTTCTATGGCTCCTGTAACAAAACAGCACAAGCTGATGACAAAACCGTGGGAATTTGTTGCATCACCGTTCACAGTTCTGTCAGCCAGCAGGCGGAGACCCAGAGGGACAGAGCCAGGCACCCTCTGAAGGCACTGGGGAAAGGTCTGCTCCAGGCCTCTCTCCTGCTTTCGGTGGTTACTTGGCATGTGGCAGCCTCACTCCAACCTCCACATGACACTTTCCCAGTGTGTGTGTCTCTGTCCACATTTCCCCTTTTAATAAGGACACCAGTCATACGGGACTGGGGCCCAGCTTTCTCCGGCAGGACCTCATCTTATGTGTTCAGACTGTCCAGACTGTTCTCTGTGTGTCCTCTTCTCCAAAGTTCTCTCCATCTTAACGAACGGCACCTGCAATGTCCCTATTTCTAAATAAGGTCACATTCAGAGCTGCTGGGGGTGAGGACTGCAGCATGTGCATTTGGTTTGGCAGTGGCGGGGCGGGGGGGGTTGACACAATTCAACCCACGACACTGGGGAATCAGAGATCCCATCACTTGTATTGAAACCTGCCCCACTTTTCTTTGTTCTGCATCTATCCTGAGAAAATGTGAAGGACCTCAGGCAGCGAGGGGTGCAGAGTGCTCAGAAAGGAGGTTCATATTCCTTCTCCTCCCCAGACTGAAGCTAGGGGGGCTTGTCCAGGAAACTGGGGATGGTGGTGGCCTCATCCTTTAAAACCAAGGCAGCTGCTCTTCAAAAGGCGAAGCAGCTTCTTCCTAAAGTGACTGTCCCCAGAACAGTGTTTGCATTTTGGTTTCAGGTTGCCAGATAAAGGTGAAGCGGCTGCCGCGGTCATATGCCGTCATAAAACTTAGAAAAAAGGGAAGCAGAAGACATAACTCTTTGCATAGAGAACAGCTGCAAATGCAGAGCTTTGCCTCTTTTTTTTCTTCTTTATTTGCATCTGTGATTTCTTATTTCTGTTTCACTTCTTCCCTGAATTTCTGAGCTTCCAATCTGGCTCTGGCGCACTTCATCTGGCAGCATGAGGACTGCCCCCCCAGTCAGGATCTGCCGCACTGTCAGAGGGAAGGAGGCCGCACCGCTGGAGAGACACTTGGCCCCTTGCCTGTGACCCAGTGGGCTAAGAGCATTCCTTCACCTGCTCATCTTTAGCAAAAGAGTCTGGGTTTGCAGAGGAAGCCTCTTATCTACCCAGACTTCGTACTCTCTGTGCCCTCTTCTCCAAAGTTCTCCCCATGTTTTCTAACTCTTCAGCCTTGAACTTGGCAGAAGTGATGCAGCAAAATCTCTGCCCCCTCCCCCACCGCCCCAAGGCTGCGCCCCTCCCCCACCCCCAAGGCTGTGCCCCTCCCCCACCGCCCCAAGGCTGTGGTTCTCTAGACTGGCAGCATTCCTAGGAGTGAGGCTGTAGGCACTAATGCGGGAGGCAGGGTGGGATGGAGAGGAGTCAGCCTCAGCAGCGGGGGGCAGAGTCTGGTTGTCCTGCTCTGGTGCTGGCACCTCCGCCCACAGTCAGGTCCAGAAGCCTGTAGGTCCCCAGAGTGTCCTTGCTGCTGGAGACAGCAGGCTCAGTTCACTTGTTCTCTTTGGAGCTCTTTGGAATGTGTGGACCTCCTGCTGATAGTTTTATAGACAATCACCCAGAGTGTGGTCGTTGAGAGCAACTCTGAGCAAACCATCGCTTCTGCAAAGCTACAAAATAATGAGCTTTTGATAATGACACTGAATGAGCCGTGGACACAGACTAGACCTTCCTGGGACCACAAACTACCTCCCATTGATGGATCCCATTAATATCCATGGGTCTCGTGTCATCACCAAAGGCAGCTGAGTGGGGCAAGCGTCCTCAGGCTTGAGAACACGTGGTGTTGATTTCGTTAAAGCTGTGCATTGAGCCGGTTCCGCCTGAGACCCGGGTTACCTCATATCCTCCCCAAGTCGGCAGGGGACCCCACATTATGCTGGGTTGCTTTGGATCAGGGAGGAAAAACAATAATAAAGCCGTATTTTGGGCATCTGGCTGAGCTTCCTTCTTCCTTTGAGAAAGGAAGCCATACCACAATCGCCCCAAAGATGAGGCAGACACCTGATTTCCTGGACCAGACCCTTGCTGGCTTGGACGCTGTGCCCTGTGGCTGAGTCATGGCTGGGGAGTGAGTGTCTCTCAGCCCAAGATCTCATATATAACATTATGCAGGAAAATAATGAGAACTGTTGAAAGATGTTGCTCACTTTGGGACTGAATTGCCACCTAAATCAAACTGACAGTGGGCAGGGGGCTTGTGGAATGAAATTAAGGAGGAAGCTGTATTTCAACTGGGAAATGGTAGGTACTCTCCAGGAGAGCAAGGCTCCTCTAAATGAAATACAACCCTGAGCTCCCGTCCCATCCTCTGTGATCTATCAGAACCGAGGAGGCTCATTTGAATGGTTCTGAATGTTATTTTCAAAAGCAAATGAACATCTCATTCTGGAATCAAGACACAGGAAACTGTCTCCGGAGGATCTGGTACTGGGGGAGACAGGAAGCAAGGCTGGGTTCTTCTGTTTTTAAGCTCCAGTTCAATGCAGGCTGGAGGGACACACGGAGGAGGGAGACCCTCAGGTCTCGGTGGGGAGGGGTGACACCTAAGGCTTTTTCTCTAGTGTTCATGGGCATTAGACTCGTCTTCTGTGGTCAGTGTGTGGTGGATATAGGCCAGAGGTGGAGGAGCAAGGGTGAGACACCCAGGGAAATGTGGGAGACACCAGCCCAACTCAATGCCCCCTTCCCCGGGTGGGGCCCAGACCACACGGTGTGAATCACTCCTTCCCCTCCTCTTCCTGCCTGTCCAGTCCCAGGTGGCAGAACCTCCACTGTTCAAATCAGAATCTTCACTAGTGCTACTAAAAAGGAGGTAAAAGATGATGGCCTTTCAGTTTGATATGGTTTGGCTCTGGGTGCTCACCCAAATCTCGCCTGGAATTATAATCCCCATGTGTCATGGGAGGGACCTGGTTTTCTACCAGTGCAGGGCCACTGGGAGGAGCAGGAGGAAGATAAGGGCTGATGTCCTCCATGATGCATTTGTATCCAAAACCCGGGGGCTGGTATGTCTCCTCTTTTCCTCACCCTCTTTCCACATGCCACCTTTTCTCTACGTTCGCTCCTCCCTTCTCCCTCTCCCCCACCTACTGGAATCTTACCTTCCCTGGTTTGAATGGGGCCTGCCTTTTAGAGCTTAAAAAGGGAAGCCCTGGCTGGGTGCAGTGGCTCGTGCCTGTAATCCCAGCACTTTGGGAGGCCGAGGCGGGTGGATCACGAGGTCAAGAGATCAAGACCATCCTGGTCAACATGGTGAAACCCTGTCTCTACTAAAAATACAAAAAATTAGCCGGGTATGGTGGTGTGTGCCTGTAATCCCAGCTACTCAGGAGGCTGAGGCAGGAGAAATGCCTGATCCCAGGAGGCGGAGGTTGCGGTGAGCCGAGATCACTCCATTGCACCCCAGTCTGGGTAACGAGAGCGAAACTCAGTCTCAAAAAAAAAAAAAAAGGGAAGCCCCAACGCCTCCTTGAATGGAACCTTTCTGCTTCCCCTCTGGGCTTTGCTAGGAAAACACAGTGTACCTGCTGGGCGAGCTGCTGGAGGTGAGGAGGGGAAGAGTGAACACCTTGAAGCCAGAGAGCCTGCAGCTTTGTAGGGAGATGTGAGTTTCCTCCTCCTCCTCCATGGTGGCATCACAAGGGTGCAAGCCCTTCCAGACCACAGACCCAGCACCAAGTGGATGGCTTGCATTGCCTCATTTATTCACCATGCTGTGAAGCAGGCATTACTATCATCCAGCTCTACAAACAAAGAACCTGAGTCAGAGAGAGGTTGAGGAACTGCCCTGGGTCACACAGCCTGGCCTCCTCAGCGCCCACACGCATCCCCTCTCTGCTAACTCCAAGCCAAAGGCCCACCCTAAAATGACAGGTGCCGTGGTGGCTGGGTGGCTTCTGGCCTAGTCCTCTAGAAGAGGGGTCATCTTCCACCAGCATTCTTTGAGAACTTGCAAGTTCTGGGAAGAGTATCATCGGGAGAAGGAGGGAAACAGAGTCACATACGTAAACAATACAATACAGCATGTGACTCATGCACATAAAAGTTACAGAGGAGAGAGCCTGGGAGCCCCAAGGGGATGGAACCTATAGGCCAAGTGACCAGGGGCCCCATGGGAGGGGAGGATGCTGCACCTTCCCTTCTGTATTTGCCTTTGTAGGACACGCCATGCAGACGATTGACTGGAACAGTTGATGCCCCTCCAGGAAGGTCCCCAGGCACCAGACTTGTCCCTAAAGACCAGAGAAGAGGCTGGGCTCTGGTGGAGAAATCCTCTGTGAGCTTCATCACAGCCCCCGTGGTGGAGGTCAGGCCCCTGAACAAGCTGTTTACTGGGCGGCTCAAGCCACTGTGTCTACCCACTGCATCTGGACGAGGCTTCATTCGATACCCCCACCTCCCATCTTCCACCCTCCTTGTCACCTAGGCTGTGTGAGATGCCCCAAGACCTGCTTGGCCCTTACACACATGGCTGGCTGCAAGGTCAGGGTGTGATACAGTCGCCGGCTGTGAGCAGACAGTGAATGGCCCGGGCCTGTGGCTCACCCTGCACGTTGTGTCTGGAAGCTCCCTCTGGAAGCACAGGGCTCAGCTTCCCCAGAGGGTGCCACACTATGCCAGGTCATTGAAACTGAGGGGCAAACTTTGAGAGAAGGGAAGAAAGAAGGAGCTGTGGATAAATTATTCTCCTTTCCTCTCCCTAATGGATTTCTCCAAAGAGGCATTGCTAGGTGGTTTCTCTGGAGAATTCTAGCCTGACCAAGCCAAGGTCACAGGGAGGCTGTGGCCAGCACAACTAACCACTGCCTTGCATCTGTTTTCCTCCACCCCTACTCCCTTTCCTCCAAATGGGTTCACTCCTAGAGTTACACTCCCCGCAATAAAGCATCAACATGTAAGTCCTGCAGGGCCTCATATTCACACTAGGACGGGAAGGTATCCAGGGACATCGTGGAGGGTCGTGATGTTAGGAAACTGGAAGGAGACCAGTCTGCCACAGAAGTCTGTTTCTAAGAGGCTACTGGGATGGGTCAAGGCTGTGAATGGAAGGTCTTGATGTTGAGCTCGGACACTTCAACTTCATTCTGTAGACCAGCGGGTACATTCTGTAGACGAGGCTTCATTCGATACCCCCACCTCCCATCTTCCACCCTCCTTGTCACCTAGGCTGTGTGAGATGCCCTAAGACCTGCTTGGCCCTTACGCATGTGGCTAGCTGCAAGGTCAGGGTATGATACAGTCGGGTCAACTGGATGAGAGGCTTGCTTCAGATTAGATGGTTCTCATGTTAGAGGGTGTCCCAGATGGCCCACATGTGACTCACTTGGGCAAAATCACATCTTCAGGAGTAGAGGGGCCCTTTGTGCTTTTAAGCAAGGCAGTACTGTGTACGGGGCTGAATTTGAAGAAAGAGATGCAGGCAGTGGGTTGAGTGTGATGCTAGACCAGAGCCAGCAGTCCGGAGAGGAACCTTGAGAACAGGCAGCCAGACCAACAGGCCACTTGAGGAAGACCCGTGGCCAAGGGGGAGGACATGTGGGAGGAGCAAAACACATGGCTGTTTCCACAGCCAGCCGGGGTATTCACCAGGAAGCCAGATGTCTGTGCTGGAAAATGTCCACACACGGCTGCTCGGAACCCAAGCCAGGGCCTGGCGGTGTGTATACAAGTCCCAAAGACAGTGGGGCCGGGCAGGCACAGAAGGTCTTATGGTGTGATCTCGGGAGGAAACAGACACCTGGATCCTGGCCAGGTCAAGACAATCCCATTACCCCACACTCTCCTCCAGGGTGGCTCACCTCTTGCCCACCATCCACTGGACTCAACACAGCAGTCATCTCTGCCTCAAGCTGGCAAGAAGGCAACCAGACAGGAAGAGACGCACGTGCCGGTGAGTGAAGACAGGAGTCGGAACAGAGCGTGGGAGCTTCCCAGTCCTATAGAAGGCAAGGGGGACCACCCAGGCATGAAGACATCAGCACTGAGGAGGCCAGCACTCCACACAGGTCAGGGATCCCCCATCAGAAATGGCTCTGAACCCTCCACTGTCTCCATCTCTCCCACATTGCTATGGTTTGAATGCCTTTGTCCTCTGCAAAAAGTTTTGCTGAAACTGAATCCCCAGTGCAACGCTGTTAGGAGATACAGCCTCTTGGGAGGGTTTGGGCCATGAGGATCTTCCCTCATGAACAGATTTACGGTTCTCTAACAACAGCTTGCAGGGTGGGTGGGAATTCTCTCTTTTTGCTCTTCTGCTATGTGAGGGCACAATGTTCATCCCCAATTTCCCTCCCACTGACTGTGTGAGGACACAGCAAGGAGGCTTAACCAGGTACCAGATGCTGGCACTTTGATCTTGGACTTCCCAGCCTCCAGAACCATGAGAAATAAATGTTCTGGATTTTGTAAAATACATAGCCTGTGATATTTGCTTGTTAACAGCACAAATGGACGAACTCACATGCTGTTCTGATCAAGTCTCACTAACCTGTACCTGGTCCATCTACACCATGGCCTTATTGGGGTGCTCACCTCCTCATCTCTTCTTCAGACTGCCATCTCAAATATGACCTATAATATTCTCTGCACAAAACTTCCCATGGCTCCCTATTGGTCCAAATGCCTTAACAGAGCTCTAAACCCATTCATCTTCTTTCTTTGTGACAGTCCTGAGGAAGGGCTGCGGTTCATTTCATCCACTCACCCAGGAAATAGACACTGTTGAAATCACTTTTTGCCAAAAAAAAAAAAAAAAAACCACAAAACAAAACAAAACAGAAAAACAATCCATTGGAAACTGACAACTGGTGGGGATGGGAGGGTATTTTATTCAATCAGTGATAAAGCCAATTATTTCAGGAGGATTTCCATCTTCCCATTTGTGAGGGATTCCCACTTTTGTTTCATCCAGGCTTTTTAGGCCCTCTTCAGTTATGGTCAGACAGTGGTTCCATCCCAAAGCCATCCTCTGGGTGTCTTTGAGGAACTTACCAGAGTGAAACCCACCACTAAAAGGGGATTTCCTTATTTATCTTTTATTATGGTTTGGCTCTGGCTGGTGATGGGTACCAGAATATCAAACATCACAGAAAGCATACACATCAGTCCACGGAGGCATTGTGGGCCCTTTGCTGGACACCCGGGAGGGGCAGCCTGTCTGCCTTCTGCTCTGCCCTTTCCTGCTGCGTTCTGGAAGCACTGGCAAGCATTCCACAGCATCTTGCCTGAGCTGGGGGTTCCTGCCTGCAGCTGGGGATGCTGAGCTGAGCACACAAGAAAGAGATTGACCAGGAAGACCTTCCAATCTCAACTTCTAAAACTATGGTGGAGCAGTGGCCAAATCTGGATGATATCTTTTATGGATGTAGCCCTTCTGTTAGCATCTAATAAATCCTCTGTTCACTCCTGAGATAAAGTGGGAGGGCCATTACTCTTGCTTTCGACACCCAAGTAAGATAACTCACACAGTCTGGGACATCAGAGAAGAGCCAAAAATAAGGAGACTCCAGAGCCTGGCTCTTTTCTGCCAATGAGAAGCTGCTTTCTTTTCTCAAAAGCCGTCAGATTAGACGGCTTTCTCCCCACCTTTCCAGTCTTTTTGGCCCCCTTCCCCACACATCCTACACTTCAATCCAGGGACTAAAGCCATTGTCCCCCAATATAACTTACTCTTCAGGGCCCATGCTTGAGCTGTTGGCTCAGCATAGATTTTCCTCCCAGGAAATTTGTGAGGGATTCCCACTTTTGTTTCATCCAGGCTTTCTAGGTCCACTTCAGTTACGGTCAGACAGTGGTTCCATCCCAAAGCCATCCTCTGGGTGTCTTTGAGGAGCTTACCAGAGTGAAACCCACCACTAAAAGGGGATTTATTTATTTATCTTTTACTCTTGCTTTCGGGAGTAAAAAAATGCTTTTTTACTCCCAAAGCATTTCATACTCTCTAAGATACAACTCAACTGGCACTTTTCCTTCTTCCAGAACACTCCTAACTGTAACTTGGGTTCACTCAACCCCTGCCCTATCCTCCCACAATATTTGGCTGTGCCGGTCATACAGTGCCCATTGCTGTCACAGCAGAATCGGCGACAGTGGAGCAGCAACAACAGTACCATCTACTGAGCATTTACCCTGTGCTTACCTAGTGCAGAGTCTGAAGGGGCAGCACAAGTGAGGTTAGCGGTCTGGTTATCTGTTGCTGTGGGATAAGCCACTCAAAACTTTGTTGCTTAAAACAAAAACAAGTCATTTTAGTTTCACGTCCAGCGTGACTGGCTTCAGCTAGCTGGTTCTCTCTCAGTGTCTCTCCTGTGGTTGCAGTGGACGGTGGCTCAGGCTGGAATCCTCTGGCCACTCCCACACTCATGTGTAGAGCTTGGGTTGGGGAGATTCAAACAGTGGGAGCTCCTCTGGCATGTCTCTCTATCTCCCTGTGGTCCCTTGTGAGCTTAAGTTTGCTCATCTCTAAAATATTAATGAAAATATAAAGTATCTCAGCAGATTGCTGTAAAATTCAAGTGAGCAAGTAAACACTTGAAAATATCAGCTGATACAATGACAATTGTTATCATTGTCAAGAAAACTTGGATGATACAGAACGTTTTCCGATACTGAAGAGCCACCGTGGACATAAAGAACAACGCTTGTCTACAGTGGTTCAGGGAAGACGGAGACCAGTGGATAGAGCTTATATGGAAGATTCTGGTGCAATCTCTAACAATAAAACAGCTCCGAGATGGAACAGGCTGCCATGACCAGAAACAAGTTCCCGGTTACTGAGTGGATTCAACACAGTCTGGCTGACCATTGCTTAGGGAGCGGCAAAGGGGGTGTCCACTCTGAATGGACGATTAGCCTAAGTTACCTGTAGGTATTTTTCTAACTCTGACTTCCCCTAAGTCTCTGAGTCTGTTCTAAATGCACTGATGGAATCGAGAACATACACTGTAAACATCACTCTGTTTCTTCATCCAGGTATTCATTTATTCAAAAACTATTTCTTGATCATCTTGTGATGATCCATCCTGTGCCAGGTTCTGTGTGGCAGGGTAGTAATACAGCAGGTTCACTGCTGATAGGGTAGTGATTGTAGCAACACCATGAATATACCGACTGCAGGAACCTCATCCTAAAATCTAGTGGAGGATTCAATTTCAAAACTGTGCAGTGAGAGAAATGGTCCACTGGGAAAGAAACCCAGGGCCTACCCAATCCCAACTGTGAAAAGGGAAGTATTTCTAAAAGAAGGTATACAGTTGATCTTTTTTTTTTTTTTGCTTTGAGATGGAGTTTCGCTGTTGTTACCCAGACTGGAGTGCAATGGCGCCATCTCAGCTCACTGCAACCTCCGCCTCCTGGGTTCAGGCAATTCTCCTGCCTCAGCCTCCTGAGTAGCTGGGACTACAGGCGCGCGCCACAATGCCCAGCTAATTTTTGTATTTTTAGTAGAGACGGGGTTTCACCGTGTTGACCAGGATGGACTCGATCTCTTGGCCTCGTGATCCACCCGCCTTGGCTTCCCAAAGTGCTGGGATTATAGGCCTGAGCCACCGCGCCTGGTCTACAGTTGATCCTTAAATGACTTGGGTTTGAACTGTGCAGGTGCATTTATACGTGAATTTTCTTCCATTTCTGTCACCTCTGAGATAGCATGAGCAACCTCTTCTCTTCCTCCTCCTTAGCCTACTCGACGTGAAGATGACAAGGATAAAGACTGTTAAGATAATCAACTTGCACCTAATGAAGAGTAAATATATGTTTCTTCCTTATGATTTTTCTAATAACATTTTTCTTTTTCTAGCTTACATTATTGTAAATACTGTTCGTAATATATATAACATGCAAAGTATGTGTTAATCATCTGGTTATGTTTTCAGTAAGACTTCCAGTCAAGAGTAGGTTCCTAGCAGTTAAGTTCTTGGAGAGTCATAAGTTATGCAGATTTTCAACTGTGTGTGTGTGGAGGGGCACCCCTAACTCTGACATTGTTCAAGGGCCAACTGTATTAATTTCAGAACTGAAGAATAAGTAGACCTTTGGAGACAAATTGTGGTCGGGAGTGAGGAGGAGGTGTTGGAAAAAGAATGAACCTAGAAGAGGGAATGTTATATGGAAAGATTCAGAGATAAGAGATCATGGTGAAGGGGATGAGTATTGTACTTTATGTGCTCAGGACACAGGATGTGAGGTGGGCAGGGCATGTTTGAAGCACCCTATTGATTATTGAGAGGTGTTCTTGTGCCTTTGGTATATATGCTTTCATCCAGCCTCCCCCTATAGTTTCCATTTAGAAATTTATTATTGCATTGATGGGGCTTGTCCTAGTAAGGGGGTTGCAATGGAAATGGAGAGAAGATAGTAGATTTAAAAGATCTGCAAAGAAGAATTGGCATGCCTTGAAACTGGAATTGATTAAAAATAGGAGCTGGGCAATTAAGTTAATGTTTAAAGATGACCAAGATTTTGAGCTTGACAGACACAGGGGAGCTGGAAAGAAGAGCTGATGAGAAATGAAAGAGAAGGAATTCACTTTAGAACATGGTGACTCAGAGATAATGGCAGGGCAGGAAATGTCCTCTAAGGAATTACAAATGAGAAGCCAGACACTGAGTGACAGACCAGTCTGTATTTACTGACTCGAGTCAGTGGGAATATAAAGCTGTGTTTCCAACATGCCAGATAAAATCAGACTTGTACTCCCATTATAAACAACTAGAAATCCGGATTTTTAACAAAATGAAACACTGGACAACTGGCGGCGTAATACTGTCATCCCTAAGAAAAGGGAAACAAGTGAGGCAAATCCTTTCTGCCTGGTCACAGTTTTCATAGTGTGGCATAGAGAAGGGGAACCCAAGTGGACAACAACAGTGTCACTGAGGGAAAGAGAGCTTGGAGTTTGGGAAAACTGAGACTGGAAGATCTGGGGTCGGACACTGGAGCAAAGAGGATCATGTTGAAATAAAGATCTTTGGAAATCTGCATGGAGATTCTCAGGACTCTACTGCAGAATGCTAGACCGCAAATGTACAACTCCAGAAGACTTTGTAAAGAATACCGAGGAGCTTCAGGATGGACAGTTCCTGGAATCCTGAGTTCTGATCAGCCAGAATAGAGACATTTTATTTAACACTTGTGCCAGTCAGAGGACACCACAGAGTTATGCCTTATTAATAGGACTGCAGATTAAAGACTGCTATGGACTTGTCTTAAAAGATATTAAAAATAGATCTCAGAGGCTGGGCACAGTGGCTCATGCCTGTAATTCCAGCACTTTGCGAGGCCAAGGGGAGTTGGTCACTTGAGCTCAGGAGTTCAAGACCAGCCTGGGCAACTTAGTGGAGCCCTGTCTTTACAAAAAATACAAAAATTAGCTGAGTGTGATAACGTACGCTTATAGCCTCAGTTACTTGGGAGGCTGAAGTGGAAGAATCACTTGAGCCCAGGAGGTTGAGGCTGCAGTGAGTTGTGCTGATGCCACTGCTCTCCAACATGTGCCACAGAGAAAGACACTCTCAAAAAGGAAAACAAAACAAAAACACAGATGTCAGAAGGATCCACAAGTGACCTAACTCTGGCCAGAGCAAAACTCAATGTATCTGAAGGATTAAAAAAATACAGACACTTAAAAACATAATAATCAAAATGCCTACCATTAAATAAAAAATTAGTAGACATGAGAAGAAGAAAGATAATGTGACCAGTTATGCAAAAAAAAAAAAAAAACTAATTTAACAGAAGCATACCCAGAAATCACAAAAATGATGGAATTAACCGACATGGTCTTTAAAACAGTAACTATAAGGCCAGGCACGGTGGCTCATGCCTGTAATCCCAACACTTTGGGAGGCCAAAGTGGGTGGACCACTGAGGTCGGGAGTTTGAGACCAGCCTCATCAGCATGGAGAAACCCCGTCTCTACTAAAAAAAATACAAAAATTAGCCAGGTGTGGTGGCACATGCCTGTAATCTCAGCTACTCGGGAGGCTGAGGCAGGAGAATTACTTGAACCTGGGAGGCAGAAGTGGCAGTGAGCCAAGATCATGCCATTGCACTCCAGCCTGGGCAAGAAGAGTGAAACTCCATCTCAAAAAAAAAAAAAACAAAACAGCAGTAACTATAAACATGCTCAAGGATTTAAAGACAAATATGAAAATAGTGAGAAAAATAGAAGATATTTAAAATCACCCAGTGGAATTTCCAGACCTTAAAATATAAAGTATCTGAAATGAAAAATTCCCTAGATTAACTTAACAGCAGATTATGAGTAAAAAGAAAAGATTAGTGAACTTGAAGATACAAAACTATAAATTACCCATTTGAGACACAGAAAGAAAAAAGATAAAAAAAAAAAAAGAACAAAGCCTTAGTGATCTGTAGGGCAAAGTCAAGCAGTGTCACATATGTGTAATTGAAAGCCCAGAAAGAAAGGATGCAAAGGGGTCAGATAACTATTTGAATGAATAATGAGTGAAAATTTTTTTCAATTTGTTGAAAATAAAACCCAAAGATCTGAGAAGACACATAGATCCATCAGGATTAACATAAAGAAAACCACACAAAGACATATCATCACCAAAATGCTTAAAAAAACACAGATAAAGAGAAAATCTTTAAAATATTCAGGGTAAGAAGACATCTTTCATATAGGGCAACAAAGATAATACTTATTACAGACATCTCATTGAAAACAATTCAAGACAGAAGACAAGGAAATGATATCTCTGAAGTTCTGAATTTAAATAAAAGAAAACATTAACAGAAATTCTGTACTCAGAAAAAACATTCAAAAGAAAGGGGCAATAAAAACTTTTAGAGACAACAGAAGCTGAAAAAATTCACGATCTGCAGACCTGCATGAAGACATATTCAAACTTTTGCGGCTAAAAGAAAATGACACCAAAGGAAACTCAAATTCTTTTTTTTTTTTTTAACTTTACAGGGGTGAGTCACAGTACTTCTTTTTTTTTTTTTTTTTTTTTTTTTAAGAAAGGAGAGAAGGAAAGAAAGAAAAAAAGGAGTGAAGGAGAGGATGAAAAAGAGGGAGACAGAACAGGAATGTTGCTTTATTCTAAAAATGAGTATTGAAAACCTCTTTTATGCCAATAATTATGCTTAATAATGGCCAATCAATATTTCATTTAAACCTATGAGTAGGTGCGATGTGGTACTGACAAGAATGTATATTTTGTGTATTTAAAGTGGAGAGCTCTATAAATGCCTATCAAGTTTACTTGTTTCGAATCTGAGTTCAAGTTCTGGATATCCTTATTAATTTTCTGTCTCATTGATCTATCTAATATTGATGTTGAAGTCTCCCACTATTATTGTGTGGGAGTCTAGGAAGTCTAAGTCTCTTTATAGGTCTTATGTATCTGGGTGTTAGGATCGTTAGCTCTTCTTGTTGCATTGATCCTTTTACCACTATATCTTTGTTGCTTTAAAGTCTATTTTGCCGGGCGTGGTGGCTCAAGTCTGTAATCCCAGCACTTTGGGAGGCTGAGGCGGGTGGATCACAAGGTCAAGAGATCGAGACCATCCTTGTCAACATGGTGAAACCCCGTCTCTACTAAAAATACAAAAAATTAGCTGGGCTCGGTGGCATGTGCCTGTAATCCCAGCTACTCAGGAGGCTGAGGCAGGAGAATTGCCTGAACCCAGGAGGCGGAGGTTGTGGTGAGCCGAGATCGCGCCATTGCACTCCAAACTGGGTAACAAGAGTGAAACTCTGTCTCAAAAAAAAAAATCTATTTTATCAGATGTGAGAATTGCAACTCCTGCTTTTTATTTATTTATTTATTTTTGCTCTCCATTTGGTTGGTAAGTCTTTCTCCTTCCTTTTGTTTTGAGTCTTTGTGTATCCTTGCATGTGAAATGGGTCTAGATGTAGCATACCTTTGGGTTTTGGCTGTATCTTTTGATTGGTGGATTTAGTCGATTTAAATTTAGGATTACTGCCATTTGATGTTAACTGGCTGTTTTGTCCATTCATTGATGTAAATTCTTCTTTATGTTGATGCTCTTTACTTTTCGGTATATTTTTAGAAAGGCTAATACTGGTTGTTTCTTTCTATGTGTAATGCTTCTTTCAGAAGCTCTTGCAAAGCAGGCCTGGTGGTAATAAAATCTCTGAGTACTTGCTTGTTCATTAAAGATTTTATTTTTCCTTCAGTTGTGAAGCTTAGTTTGGCTGGCTGTGAAATTCTGGGTTGAAAGTTCTTTTCTTTAAGGATGTTGAATATTGGTGCCCACTCTCTTCTGGCTTGTAGGGTTTCTGCTGAGAGATCTGCTGTAAGTCTCATGGGCTTCCCTTTGTGGGTGACCCGACCTTTCTTTCTGGCTGCCCTTAGTATTTTCTCCTTCATTTCAACCCTGGTGAATCTAATGATTATGTGCTTTGGGGTTGCTCAAAATTCACACAAAAAAACAAAACTTAGAAACGGTAAATACGTGAGTGATGTGGTTTGGGTCTGTGTCCCTGCCCCAATGTCATGTTCAGTTGTAATCTGTAATCGCCAGTGTTAGAGGTGAGCCTAGTGGGAGGTGACTGGATCAGGGGACAGAATTCTCATGAATGGTTTAGCACCATCTCTCCTTGATACTATATCTTGAGTAGGTTCTCACAAGCTCTGGATGTTTAAAAGTATGTGGTACCTCTGGACCCTCACTGCTGCTCTACCCATGTAAAATGGGCCTGCTTTCCCTTTGCTTTCTGTAGTGATTGTGAGTTTCCTGAGGCCACCCCAGAAGCCAACCATGCTTCCTGTATAGCCTGCAGAACTGTGGGCCAATTAAACCTCTTTCTTTTTGTAAATTACCCAGTCTCAGGTATTTCTTTTTTTTTTTTTTGAGACAGAGTTTCACTCTTGTTACCCAGGCTGGAGTGCAATGGCATGATCTCGGCTCACTGCAACCTCTGCCTCCTGGGTTCAGGCAATTATCCTGCCTCAGCCTCCTGTGTAGCTGGGATTACAGGCACACATCACCATGCCCAGCTAATTTTTTGTATTTTTAGTAGAGATGGGGTTTCATCATGTTGAACAGAATGGCCTCAATCTCTTGACATCATGATCCACCCATCTTGGCCTCCCAAAGTGCTGGGATTACAGGCTCGAGCCACCATGCCCAGCCCCAGTCTCAGGTATTTCCTTACAGCACTGTGAGAACAGACTAGTACAATGAGTAAATATAAAACATTTTTATTGTGAAATTTTAAAAGATAATTTACTATTTAAAGCAAAAAATATAGTTTTTGCAGAGACTGAACAAATATAGAAGTAAAATATATGAGAATATTAACATAAAGAATGGTAGGGAGAAATAGAAGTTTGTTTTTGTCACGTTTTCATGTTACACATGAAATGGTATAATAATTGAATTCAGACAAGGAATAGTTGAAACGTGTTTGGTAAGCCCTACGTAAATAATGAAAAAATTAAAATAAAGAGGTATAGCAGAGATGGGAATAAAATGGAATACTAAAAGCTACTCAGTTAATCCAAAGTATGGCAGAAAAAGATGGAAAATAAAAATTATAAAAGCTGTTTCCAGTTTAGCCTATTAACAAGTGAAAAACTGAACAATGGAAAAAATCAGCAACTCTTGTTAGATCCATAAAAGAAGTGACATCACAAGCAAACCATTGCTCCCAATATTGGAGAGACAGATGCTAGAGACAGAAAATCACAACACGAGAGAGCACAAAACTCTGCAGAAGCCAGGGCCAAGGCAGAGCCATTGATCACCAGCTAAGGCCTTAGAGTCGACAAGTCTGAAAGATTTTTTTTTTTTAAATCTGAGGTTTTCATTGGGCCCTCCCAGACTTTTGTGAATTTCAGCACCTGGACAGAAAGTTCTAGCTAATGCAATAAGGCAAGAAAAGAAAAGACACATATTGGGAAGGAGAAAATAAAATTGTCTTTGTTCACAGATAATGTGTTTATGTAGAAAATCCAAAAGAATCACACACACACACACACACACACACACAAACACTGCTAACATAATAAGTGATTATAGCAGGGTTATAGAATGTAAGATTAACATACAAAATTTAATCATTTTTCTATATACCAGCAATGAACAACTGCAATTTGAAATTAAAAATACAATATCTTGCATTAGCACCCCCCAAAATAAAATACTTAGATAGAAACCTAACAAAATATATACAAAATCTGTATGAAGAAAACTACAGAACTCTGATGAAAGAAGTTAAAAACCTAAATAATGGAGAACAAGTCCATGTTCATGGATAGAAAAGCTCAATGTTGTCAAGTGTCAGTTCTCCCCAACTTGATCTACAGATTCAATGCAACTCTGATCAAAATTCCAGGAAGTTTTTTTGAGTGCATTGACAAATCGATTCCAAAGTCTATATGGAAAGGAAAAAGGCCACAAAGAGCCTCTACATTATTGAAGAACAAAATTGAAAGTATGATACCACCCAACTTCAAGACTTACTGTAAAACTACAATAATCAAGACAATGTGGCATTGGTGGAAGAACTGACAAAAAGATCCATGGAACACATAGAGAGCCCAGATGTTGACCCACATAAATATAGTCAGGTGATCTTTGTCAGAGGCACAAAAAAAATACAGTGAAGAAAAAAATGCCTTTTTAACAAATGATGTTGGAACAACTAGACATTCACAGGCAAAAAAAAAAAAAAAAAAAAAAAGACAAATCTAGACACAGACCTCACACTTTTACAAAGAATCACTCAACATATAGGATGCAAAACTATAAAACTGCTGGAAAACAACATAGAAGGAAATTTATATTGCCTAGAGTTCGGAAATGACTTTTTAGATACAATACCACAGGCATGATACATGAATGAAAGAACTCATAACCTGAATCTCCACCGAAATTAAAAATTCCTGCTATGCGAAAGATACTGTAAAGAGAATAAAAAGATAAGCCACAAGCTGGATGAAAATATTTGCAAAAGACACATCTGATAAAGGACGGTTATTTAAAATATACGAAGAACTCTTGAAACTTGACAATAAGAAAATAAACAACTCACTTGAAAAATGGGCCAAAGACTTTAGCAAACATCTCCCAAGAGAAGATACATAGATGGCAAATAGAATATGAAAATATTCTCCGCATCATAAGTATCAGGGAGTGCAAACTAAAACAGTGAGACACCATTACACATCTATTAGGATGTCCGAAATTCAGAACACTGACAGCACCAAATGCTGATGAGGAGGTGAAGCAACAGAGACTCTCATTGACTGTGGTAAGAATGTAAAATAGCACAGTAACTTTGGAGGACAGTTCCGTGGTTTCATGCTGAACACATTCCTAACATAGAGTCAGCAATTGTGCTCCTCAGTATTTACCCAAAGAAGTTGAAAGCTTATGTTTTCACAAAAACCTGCAAACAGACATTTATAGCAGCTGTATTCATAATTGCCATAACTTGGAAACAACCAAGATAATCTTCTAGTAGGCTAATGTGTAACCATTCTGTAGCACATTCAGACAATGGAGTATTATTAGCACTAGAAATAAATGAACTATCAAGCCACAAAAAGACATGGATGAATTTTAAATGCATATTACTAAGTGAAAGAAGCCAATATGAAAATGTTACATACATGCTATATAATTCCAACTATGTGACATTCCAAAAGACATGTCTGTGGAGACAGTACAATCATCAGTGATTTCCAGGGGTTGAGGGGAGAAAGGGAGAGATAGGCAGAGGATTTAGGGGGCAGTGAAACTATTCTATATATACTGCAATGGTGGATACCCATCATTGTAAGTTTATCCAAATTTGTATAATGTACCCTACCAAAAATCAACCCCATGTAAACTATAGACTTTGTGTGATAACAATGTTTCAATGTAGGTTCATCAGTTCTAACAAATGTACCATTCTGGTGGATGATATTGATAATGGTGGAGGCTACACATGTGTAGGGGGCAGGGGCTATTTGGGAAATCTTTGCACTTACTGCTCAGTTTTTCTGTGAACCCAAAAGTGCTCTAAAAATAAAGTCTCTTTAAAAAAGAAAAGATGAAACATATGGAAAACAAACAGAAGGATAATAGACTTAAACTTCACCATGTTGATAATTATATTGAATGTAAATAGTTGTGATATTCTATTTAAAGGCAGAGATCATAGAACTGAGAAAAAAAAACAAAACCAGTGGTCTGCTGGTAAATGTTTAACAACCAGCTCCCCAGAGGAATAAATGTACTAATTTGTATCAATTGTGGGTTTGTGGTATAGACTTTCACTATGGTCAATGTAAATGTACAAGGTGACATCTAACAGCTTGCAAAATTCCTGAAGATGTAACAATTAGCTCTTGTGAGCCAGTATGTGATGGCCCCAGCACATCACTGGTTACAAACCCATCTATACACTGTTTACAGGAAACCCATCATCAATATAAAGACACTGATATGTTACAACTATAAAAATGATAAAAGATGTACCGTGTTACTAACAATCATCATAATGTAACGAGTAGTTACATTCATTTCTGACATGTCAAATTTTGGTAAAAAGGGTATTTTACACTAACAAAGGGATCTACTTACCTAGAAGACATTATAGTTCTAAACAGTTATGCAACTAATGACAGAACTTCAAAGGTCACTAAGGAAAAACCGACAAACTGATAGATAGATTCAGAATTATATTGATACACTCCTTAGTATCGATAGGACAATTTGACAGGCAATCAGGGAGGATAAAAACATTTAAACAAGACTATCCATAACTTTGACCTTTTTGACGTTTTTTGAAAAGTATATCAAACAACAAAATAATGTGTGTACCTATCAAGTGCACATGCAGCATTCACTAATATAAGCCATGTATTGGGCCATAACACAAGTTTCAATAAATTTAAAATATTTTAAGTCATACAGAATATGAACTCTGATCACAATAAAGTTTTATTCAAAATGAAAAACAATAACATGTTTTGATTACATCTAAACATTTAGAAATTAATACTCTCAAAAATTAGAAGAGACGTTAGAAAATATTTTAAGTAGACTGCAACGAAAATATAAAGAGAAAGTTACAAGGAGAATTAGAACACGTCTGGAGCTGAATGAAGATAAAAATGCAACATATGAAAATCTGAGTGATGCAACTAAAATAGTGCTTAGAGGAAAATTTATAATTTTGAGTATTTATATTAGAAAATAATCAAGTTCTGAGAACAATGATCTAATTTTTCACTTTAAGAATCTAGAAAAAATGGCCAGGTAAGGGGGTTCATGTCTGTAATTCCAGCACTTTGAGAGGCCAAAGTGGGTGGATCACGAGGTCAATAGTTTGAGAACAACCTGACCAACACGGTGAAACCCTGTCTTTACTAAAAACATGCAGAAATTAGCCAGGCATGGTGGCATGCGCCTGTAATCTCAGCTACTCAGGAGGCTGAGGCAGGAGAACTGCTACTCAGGAGGCAGAGGTTTCAGTGAGCCGGGATCATGCCACTGCGCTCCAGCCAGGGTAACAGAGTGAGACTCCACCCAATAAAAGAAAAAAGGAATCTAGAAAAAACAAGAAATTAACTCAAACGTAGTATAAAAAGTAATAAAAATAAGACTGAAAATCAAGAAGATAAATTATAATAACCAATAGAAATCAATGAGACAAAAATGAGTTCTTTGAAAATATTTATAGAAACCAGCAACTCTAGCTAAACAAATTATGAATAAGAACAGATAAGACAACATCAGAATAAAGAAGGGACACAGACCCTCCAAACATGAAAAAGGTAATAAGGGGGTGTTAGGGACATCCTTAGGCCAAGAAGATCCACAATGTAGATGAAACGAACAAATTCATCAATAGATACAAGTTACCAAACTTCACACAATAAGAAAAATTGGATAGCTCTATACCTGTTAAGTCAATTCAAAGCTAAAAACTTTCTACGGTGATGAGGTCAAATCCAGATGGTTTCACACTGGTAAATAATAATAATGCCAGACCGGAAAAAATAATACCGATTCCACGTAACCTTTTCACAAAACAAAAGAATATATTCTCACCTCCTTTTCTATGAGTTGGAGCCAAACAACAGTTTACTAAGGAACACACACACACACATATACACATACACACACATACACATACACAGATACACATACATATGCATACACATATATGCATACACATACACACATACACACACATATATACACATACACACATACACAGATATACACATACATACACACTCATACACACAGTTACACATACACACACACATATGCATACACATACACACACATACACATATATACACACATATACACATACACACATACACAGATATACACACTCATACACACAGTTACACATACACATACACACACATGCACATATATACACACATATATACACATACAAACACATGCACATACACACATACACACAATACACATACATACACACATACACATACACAGATATGCATACACATACACATACAAACATATGCATACACACATACACACACATACACATACACACATACACATAACGTACACATATATACACACAGATACACATACACACATACACATACACACACACAGCAGACCAATATCCCTCATTAACATAGATGCAAAAATCTTTAATATAGCCAACAAACGTATGAAAAAAAGCTAATCATCACTGGTCATTAGAGAAATGCAAATCAAAACCATTGAGATACCATCTCACGCCAGTTAGAATTACGATCATTAAAAAGTCAGGAGATAGCAGATGCTGGAGAGGATATGGAGATATAGGAATGCTTTTACACTGTTGGTGGGAGTGTAAATTAGTTCAACCATTGTGGAAGACAGTGTGGTGATTCCTCAAGGATCTAGACATAGAAATACCATTTGACCCAGCAATCCCATTAGTGGGTGTATGCCCAAAGGATTTTAAATCATTCTGTTACAAAGACACATGCACATATATGTTTACTGTGGCACTGTTCACAATAGCAAAGACTTGGAACCAACCCAAATGCCCATCAATGATAGACTGGATAAAGTAAATGTGGCACATATACACTACGGAATACTATGCAGCCATAAAAAAGAACGAGTTCATGTCCTTTGCAGGGACATGTATGAAGCTGGAAACCATCAGTGTCAGCAAACTGACACAAGAACAGAAAACCAAACATTACATGTTCTCACTCATAAGCAGGAGCTGAACAATAAGAACACATGGACACAGGGAGGGGAGTATCACATACTGGGGCCTGTAGGGGGTGGGTGGCTAGGGGAGGGATAGCATTAGGAGACATACCTAAGGTAGATGATGGGATGATGGAGGCAGCTAATCGCCATGGCATGTGTATACCTATGTAACAAACCTGCACATTCTGAACCTGTACCCCAGAACTTAAGGATAATTAAAAAAAAAAAGAAAGAAAAGAAAAAAAAACATACCAAATCCAGGTAAACATAAAAAGGGCATATCAACTAGGGCTTATTCAGGAATTAGGTAGGCCTAATATTCAATCTATAAATATATTTCATCACATTAACAGAAAAAAAACCCATGAGGTCATTTCAATCAAGAAGAGGCATTTGGCAAAATTCACACATATAATGTTGAAAACTCTTATCAAGGTAGAAGTCAGATGAAACATTATCAATTGACAAAGGGAATTCAAAGCATAAACAAAAGCGTGTCACTAAAATCACGCTGAATGGTGAAAACCTGACCATTTATACAGACATAACAAGATGTTTATTCTCGTTATTTCTATTCGCTATGTTACTGGAGGTCCTACACAGTGTCATACTACAAGGAAAATGTATGAAAGGCATACGAATTGAACAGGAAGCTAATACAAGGAAAATGTATGAAAGGCATATGAATTGAACAGGAAGCAGTAGCATTTTCTTTATTCACACATGACATGATCACGAATGTGGAAAATGCGGAGGAGTGTTTAAAAACATTACTAGAATAGACAACCAAATTCAATAAGTTCTCTATAAACACAGTCAAATGTAAAAATCAAATTTATCTGTATATAATGGCAATGAGGCATGAACAATGAGACATAAGCAGCATCATTTACAATAGCATCAAAAAGTGAAATATGTAAGTATATATATTCAATATAGTTGTGTAATTATACAATGTATAACATATTATATCAAATAAATAAAATATGTAAATATTTGGTGATATATGTGCACATAGATATGTATAATAAGTGTATACTAAAAATTACTGAACATTGATAAAAGAAACTAAAGATCTACATACATGGAGAGAAATATGTTGTTCAAAAATTGAGGGACTCAAGACGTTAATTCCTCCCAAATTGATAAAAAAAAAAATTTGACATAACTCCATTCAAAATCCAAGCACACTTTTTAAAAAAATAGCAAATTGATTCTAAAATTTACCTGGAAATGCAAAGAAACATAGAATAAACAAAGTAATTTTTTAAAAAAAGTATAGCAACATAGGAGACATGCTGCTTCTGGATTTCAACATGTATAAAACCACAGTAATCAGGACAGTGAGGTATGGGCGTAAAGACAGACATATATTGGTGAGACCAGCCCCCAATACATCAAAGTAGGTTTAAGATCTCTCAAAGTGATGGAGTGGTCAGTAAAAAAGAAAGAGAGACCAATAAAAAGTTTTCCTTAAAGCTGATCCCAGGGGAGACACCACATAATGCTGCTCCGTGGATGTCTGACATTTCCCTGAAAACCTCAGTTTTTGATTATGCTCTTTCAATAGAGGAGGGGGAGCAAGGTTACGCAAAGTTTCAGTGATAATTACACAAAAAGAATACATTTGCAAAAACTGGTGCACAAAAATCACAACGTGGTATTATAAAAGCAGAACATGTAAAGATAACTTTCTGTGTGTCAGCACAGAAATCATACAATTCAGCAAGAACAGAGGTTAAACATGAACTTAAGATTATCAGCAAGAACATATTGGGCTCACAGCTGCAGGGGGAGCAGGATCTGACACAGAACAACCAGCCTCACCACAAAAACTGCAGGAGGAGGGGCCTCCATGCAGGCCTGGAGGAGTGGTGGGAGAAGAAAGACTTTTACATCCTTATCTCAACCACAGAGACACACACCCCTCATGCATCCGTTTATAGGCTCTCCATAAGGGTTGCCTTCCCTTTCCAGGGCCTTAATCACTATGCCTTTCCTGGAAAGAAACTGGGTAATGAGCCTCTCCATTACACGTCTGTCTGTGAATAGGTTCTCTGCAATGAGAAGCCCATTTCGCGCTGTCATCTCTCTCCGGCAGTCAAGCTGTGTGGTTAGTCCCTTTCACAGAGTTTCTATTTCTATCAGAACAGTTCAGTGGAGACAAAGTTACAAGTCGCACCTCATCATTTCACATTTTCCTTCATTTTCTCAGACATAATCGATACAGTAAGTAACAAGCATCACAAAGCAAATAACTCATTTTGGAGAAACCGAATTCTAAGACAATTTACAGGTTAAAAATCAACAACAATTTCTTCTTGTTATTTCAGATAGCTTTGGTTTTGCCAATTCTTCCAAAAGAGTGGGGTTGCTCGGTCACCACAGAGGGGTTCAGAGTATCCCCAGCAGACATAAAAGTCAATGGAACAGCAGAGAGATCTAAGAAGTAAGTTCACACTTCAATGGTCAATTAATGCTCAATAAAGGTGTCAAGGTAATTTAATGGGGAAATGATAGTCCTTTCAAAAATGGTCTGGAGGCAATGAACACCCATGTACAAAGAAAAAAAAGAACTTTGATTTTTATCTTACACCATATGTAAAAATTAACTTGAAATAGATCTTAGATTTAAAGGTAAAGCGAAAACTATAAGCCTTCAGAATAAAATACAGGAGACAGCCTCATGACCTTGAGGTAAGCAAAGCTTTTAGGTGATATGAAAAGATGAAAGCATAAAAGAAAAAAAATTATAAATTGGACTTCATTCAATGTTAGAAACTTTGACTTTTCAAAAAAAAAAAAAACCATATAAATAAGAAAATAAAGCCAAGTCATTGACTAGGGGAAAATATCCACATATACATTCCTGACAAAGAACATGTATTCAGAATATTTAAGGAACCCAATGAAACAAGACAACTCAATTTTTTAAATGTGCAGAGCGATTGGACGCATCACAAAGACGAGTGATGAATAAACATGAAAAGCCACTCAGCGTCCTTAGTCATCAGAGCACACAACTTCAAGTGTGTAAAAAGAGATACCCAATGAGAACACCTGGACACAGGGAGGGGAGTATCACACACTGGGGTCTGTCGGGGGGAAATAGGGGAGGGACAGTGGAGGGTGGGGAGTTGTGGAGAGATAGCATGGGGAGAAATGCCAGATATAGGTGATGGGGAGGAAGGCAGCAAATCACAGTGCCATGTGTGTACTTATGCAACAATCTTGCATGTTCTTCACATATACCCCAAACCTAAAATGCAAAAAAAAAAGATCATCCAAGGCACTTAAAAAATAATAAGAAAATGAATAAGTAAATAAATAAATGCAAGCCCATCTGCCTGCCTCTAAGGAAATAAATAGATAAATAAATAAATGAATGCAAGCCTGCATCTAAGTAAATAAATGCAAGCCTTCCTCTCAAAAATTATACAGATAGATAAGAAAATAAATAAATGCAAGCCTGCACCCAAATACGTCGGTTAAAAAAAAAAGAGAGAGATACCCCTTTGTACTTCTGAAATGCCTAAAATCTAGGTGAGAATACCAAATGTTCCAAGGTGGTACATCACCTGGAATACATGTGCCTTGCTGGTCATGAGCAACCACTGGGGAAAATGGTGTTGATAACTTCTTATACGTTAAACATACACACAGCATGCAACCTAGCAATGCACTGCTGGTCATCTGCCTTAGAGAAATGAAAATGCATGTCCACAGAGACATGCTCACAGATGCTCAATGCCGCTTTCTTTATAATAGCACAAAATGGGAAAGAGCCAGATGTCCATCTACAGGTGAAAAGATAAGAAGATGGATGCACACAGAGAAATACAAGTCAGCAACACAAGAGATCAGAACATGGGTAGACGTGACAGTATGAGGAGTGAAACAAGGCAAATAAAACACACTGTGTGGTTTTACTTACATGAAATTCTAAAACAGATGAAACTTGCCTTTGATGGCACAAAGCCTATCAGAGTTTGCCTGGGGGCAAGGGTCGGGGGTGAGGAGGTTGTTTGCTGAGTAACATCAGGCAACTTTTGGGAGTGGTAAAAATAGTTTATATTTGGCAGTCATGACTACACATTTACCGAAATGCATCAAAAGTCTACACTTAAAATGAATAATTTTTATGGTTTTTAGCCTACACATCTGTAAAGTTCTTGTTTTTTTTTTTTTTTCTGACACAGGGTCTCGCTCTGTCACCCAAGCTGAGTGCAATGGTACAATCACAATTCCCTGCAGCCTTGAATTCTGGGGCTCAAGCAATTAACCTCCTAGGTAGCTGGGACTGCAGGCATGTGCTGCTACTCTTGGCTAATTTTCTTTTTTTAGAGGCAGGGTCTTGCTATGTTGCCCAGGCTGGACTTGAACTGCTGGGCTCGAGTCATCCATCCTCCTGCCTTGGCCTCCCAAAGTGCTGACATTACACGTGTGAGCCACTATACCCTGCCTAAAGCTGATTTTTTTTTTTTTTTTTTTTAAGTACAAAGGGTATTTCAGAAGCAAGCATGGAGAACTAGATGCAGCAACACAGAAGCCTGCAGGGACGCCTGCAACCCATCCAGCATTACGATTACGATTCTACAACATGAAAAGGGAGACCCAGCAGAGCTGCTGATGTGGGGAGCGAGGCCACGACCTATGACCCTCAAGCAGTGGACTAAGAATTAGATATGTCTCCTGTATGTTGACTAGTGAAGGGTTTCAGTCAGGGGACTAATGTACTGAGATTTGTTTTCCGTACTCACATCTGGCACTCGTGTGGATAATAAGTCATAAGATTAAAACTGCCGTTGCAAAATTGTGACTGAGACAGTGAAAGAGATCTGACTTAATCAACTCCATCCTGCTTCTAAACCTCCAAGCTGTCCTTATTAATTTATGGGCATAGGCTGAACTAACTTTAGGAGAAATTTTTATAGTTTAAAACAAAGGCAATAACAATCCTTTCCCAAGGCAGACCTCCTTCTTGCCTGCGGACTAGACTGCCTTTGTAGGACTGAAAACCACAAGATTAGAAATTTTGGGTTAGGAGTCATGCAGCTGGAGGCCACAAGATTCTGACTCTCCCTAAACTGCTCCTAAGTTCAGTGTTTGAGATATTTGCAGACTCTGCCCTTGATGGATCCACTGCACCACCCAGATTGATTAACTGGCTCATCTGATCTTGTGCCCCGCCCCCCCCACCCAGGAACTGACTCAGCTTTAAGAGGACAGCTTTGACTCCCTGCGACTTCTTTCTGACCAGTCAGCACTCCTGGCTCACTGGCTTCCGCCCACCCACCAAGTTGTCCTTAAAAATTCTGCTCCCCAGATGCTTCAGGGAGACTGATTGGAGTACTAATAAAACTCCCTGAGTAATAATAAAACTCCGGTCTCCCACACAGCTGGCTCTGCATGAATTACTCTTTCTCTTTTGCAATTCCCTGTCTTGGTGAATGGGCTCTGTCTAGGTAGTGGGCAAGGTGAACCTCTTGGGCAGTTGCAAGAGGTCAGATGGGAGACTTAGAGATGAAGTTAGACATGTAGGAAGCAGGGGAAAATGAGCACAGCTGAGGAAAAACACTTAGAGATGGAAAAGTGAATGGATTTGGAAGTTGATTTGCTCAAGGGGTGAGGGTCAGACAAGCCATTTGTGATGGTTAATCCTGAGTGTCCACTTGATTGGACTGAAGGATGAAAGGCATTATTCCTGGGTATGTCTGTGAGGGTGTTGGCAAAGGAGATTAATATTTGAGTCAGTGGACTGGGAGACGCAGACCCACCCTCAACCTAGGTGGGCACCATCTGAATAGCTGCCAGCGTTGGAAGAAATAGAGTGAGTCGTCTGGCCTCCATCTTTCTCCCATGCTGGATGCTTCCTGTTCTGGAACATTGGACCCCGAGTTCCTCAGCTTTTAGACTCTTAGACTTACACCAGTGGTTTGCCAGGGGCTCTCAGGCTTTTGACCACAGACTGAAGGCTGCGCTGTCAGCTTCCCTACAGCGGAGGTTTTGGGACTTGGACTGGCTTCCTTGCTCCTCAGCTTGCAGACAGCTTATAATGGGACTTCACCTTGTGATCATGTGAATTAACTCTCCTTAATAAGTTACGTTTCCTATATCCTATTAGTCCTGTACCTCTAGAGAGTCCTGACTAATACACCGTTAAACAAGCAAATGTACAAATAAAAAAAATTAAGGTGAAATAGCCCCATTAAAAAGGGCCAAACGCCTTGAGTGGAAACCTCAGAAGTCTTGTTAAAGAAAACTTATTCAATGACATTTGTTAAAGCACAGAAAAGAAGTCTCTGTTCAGGACCACCGGGATGGGCATAGGGACCACTGCAAAGAGGTCTCGAGGTAGAAGAGAGAGATTGGGCTTGGCTCCAGATACAACACAGGCAGTGGACATTTGTAGCCAAATAACAGGGAGGAGTCAGTGCATGGAAAATGAGTAAGAGGAAAGAAATAACAGGGGTGGGGGGCATTCTGCTAACAGAATCACCTCACAGGATACTTGCTGAAGGCAGGCCAGGATGATCAGAACTCACTTGGGGGAAGGTGGAGGATGAGGAAACTGATCAGATATCACTGAGGGTGATCAGCATGGAGTGTTCTACTTTGCAGGATTCTTTGCTAAAGCATAATTTTGCAAGGAAGTGCACAGATGGGCCAAGGAGAAGGTTCAGGAGCCTGACTCAAGTTTGGTCAAGGAAAGCATCTTTCTCAGTATCAACCTATGGCCAAAAAAACACATAGAAAATGATTAGGGGATTGCAAATGAAATCCACTAGAATATATCACTTTGTACCATGTGATTGGCAGAAGTTACAGTCTGAAATCATCAAATGCTGGGTGGGGATACAGAGCAACAGAAACGTGTACTGACTGTTACAGCCGTTTTACAACGCAGTGGAGCGTTATCTACCAAAGTCAAATATACACATTTCCTATGACGTGCTGATTTTACTCCCAAGTATATGCCCTGGCACCTAAATGCCCCTGGATATATATACCAGATTGTCCGTAGCAACACTGATTACAATAGCCCTGTTAACCTGAAATAATGAGATGCAGGAAATATGAGGAAGCATAGAGTTTATTTGAGCTCGAAGCTTGAGAACAGCCTCCCCGAAAATGCAGACTCCTAAAGAATAGATCAGCATTCCCAAGTGGGGAGGTTAAGGTTTCCCTTATATAGGCTATTGACAGAGTTGCAACATTTTCCACATAAGGTCAGTACACACGTCATAGTGATTTGGTTGGTTACACCTCACTTTATTCCAAGGAAGATCACTTTAACACTACATGAAGAGGGGTGATGATCTGTGGGGTCTTATTTCTGATGCCACAAAGCCTTTCCTAATCATTTACAGGAAAAAGCAGGAGTTGAGGCTGCATGCTATGTGACTCAGTCCACATAGCCACTTTCCTCTCAAGGCTCAAAGTAATTTAAAGTTTCAACAGCTTTGTGTTTGAATTAGTTTTACAGCCCACACTGAAACAAGCCAGATATCCATCACTGGTAGAACAGATACATGAATCATGGTATATGCTTATGATAAAATACTTAAGCAGCAGTAAAATGAAGGAACTACATCTACAAGCACGGCTGAGTCTCGCAAAAGTAATTTTGAATGAAAGAAGTCAGATGCAAAAGAAGACATGTGGTATAATTCAAGTTCTATTCAGTTCCACAACAGGCAAAGTTGATGTCTGATATTTAGGGATACACACTTAGGTAGCATGACTATTGCAACAACAAGAAAAGCAAGAAAACCGTCAGCGTCAAAGTCAAGATGGGCCGGGTGCGGTAGCTCAAGCCTGTAATCCCAGCACTTGGGGAGGCCAGGGCGGGCAGATCATGAGGTCAAGAGATTGAGACCATCCTGGTCAATATGATGAAATCCTACTAAAAATACAAAAATTAGCTGGGTGTGGTGGCGTGCGCCTGTAGTCCCAGCTACTCAGGAAGCTGAGGCAGGAGAATTACTTGAACCCGGGGGGTAGAGGTTGCAGTGAGCTGAGATTGTGCCACTGCATTCCAGCCTGGTGCCTGGCAACAAAGTGAGACTCTGTCTCAAAAAAAAAAGTCAAGATGATGGTGTCAACCTAAAATTATCAAAAGGGTAAGAGTCTAGTTTAAAGAGGGTTTATTCAACCCCAAAGTTTGAAGACAGGCTGCTCAGGAAAGCACAGATGACAGAGTTGAAAGTCAGTCTTCCGTTGTCTTCCATTGGCTTCCATTCAGTCTTCTGAAGTGCAGATCCTTGGGATGGTGTATTCAGACAAAGTTTGGGGAAGCTTAACAGAACGTCAACATCTTTCTGTGTAAGGCTTAAGGGATAGTTACAATGATCTGATTTGTCAAGGTGCTCTGTTTCTTATGGGAAAGGTGTATTAACCTTCCAAATTGAAGATGTAACAATCATGGGGTCTCGGTGACCATCTGGTCTGAATGAGATACAGGACAACAAGAGGCAGTTAATCTGTAACAAAGATCAGTGATTGAAAGAGGGGAGAGCTAGCCTCTATGTCTCCTAATCATCTACAGAATAAGAGCAATGAGGAAGACAGTTACACTATAATCTAAGAAGCATGATTGGAGACATGCCACTGATTCAGTCTCCAGGAATTAGCATCTGCCTTGGCATAATAAATTTAAGGAGTCCTGAAATTTTATTTCCTCTTACATTGGCCACCCCTATTGCAGGAAGCCTAAGGTCTTTCTGGGGTGCTAGTAATATTCCATGCCTTGATTCAAATGATGGTTACGTGGTCGTGTACTTTAGAACTATGTGTTAGTTTGAGTGGTGATGTTTCATGCACTGTTCTTTACACAAATGAAGGTATTCAGAAAACACTACCCAAACATGCTGCTCTGTGTGCTGATTACTTCAAACTGAAGGCACTTGGGAAGCAGCAAATACAGCAGCGGCTTTCTCTGAGCTTCCTTGATCTGCCTGAAGACTGGATTCTCCAAAAAGGAGCTCCCTTGTAATGAATCATTTCTCCAGAAATTTTATCAACCAGAGAAGATTAACTCTGATCACAAGGGAGTAAAAGGGAAGTTGATACCATGCCCAGACTATCACTACCTGAGGGACCCTTTTCTGCACGAGACTGCCTTTTTCTCTTTTTTTTTTTTTTTTGAGACGGAGTTTCGCTCTTATTACCTAGGCTGGAGTGCAATGGTGCGATCTCGGCTCACTGCAACCTCTGCCTCCTGGGTTCAGGCAATTCTCCTGCCTCAGCCTCCTGAGTAGCTGGGATTACAGGCACATGCCACCATGCCCAGCTAATTTTTTTTGTATTTTTTTTAGTAGAGATGGGGTTTCACCATGTTGACCAGGATGGTCTCGATCTCTTGACCTCATGATCCACCCGCCTTGGCCTCCCAAAGTGCTGGGATTACAGGCGTGAGCCACCGCACTCGGCCCGAGACCACCTTTCTTTGCCATGCATCTTCTCCTCTGGCCTTGCCATACCCTGTGGTTCCCACCACCCTCCAGAATGCCAAGCTCCTATTTCGGTTATTTTACTTTTTTTTTTTGTAGCTCAGTAGCTGTATAAGTTTCAGTCATCTGACCCTTTTAGAAGTCTAATGTTTTGTGAGATTCCTGTGCATACAGGAATACACAATGAAATATAATTTTTCTCCTGCTAATCTGTCTTATGCCAATTTAATTTGTAGCCCAGCCAAGGAACCTAGAAGGGTAGAGTGAAGTCATTTTTTGCTACACTATACATATTATATTTCGTGACTTTAAAATTTCAACAAGGTCAGCAAAACAGGGGTGGTCACTGAAAGCTTTGGACACACAAGGCCACCAGTGCACAGTGGCGTGGGGTGCGCACTGCACAATGCCAGGGACACCAATGATTCCAAAGGCAGACAGCCAACCAGGGAAGTGCAGAGCCCATAAGAGACCCTGAAAAGCAGCTCCCAGAGAACAGCCCCTCCTCCCTGTGGTCCCCTGGCCAGGTCCCATAGCTCTCCCAAGCACACTTCCTGGATTTCCCTTGCAGCTAGAATCAAAGCCGCAGGGAGTTCATGCTCCAGAGCCCCTCCCAGGGAGAGAGAGCAAAGGATTTATAGTGGACACCAGAGGCTTTTTCATAAAAACGACACTAAACTGAAGATGTAACCACAAGAGGGTCTTCTGTACTGGCCCTCTCCTTCTGTGGATGTGAAACCTGGAGGCCCAGAGACACACGTGCCGTGGCCTCCTCTTGGTCAAGAGAGAGTTAATGTCAAGGCTAGGAGGAAGCCCTTCAACGTGCTTCTCACATTGAAGTCAGGCTGTTCCCCTAGGATTCCTGTCCTCTTCATTTCTTATTCTAAATTTGTAGATTAACTCATGTTAATGATTCCTGATGGGTAGAAATGTTATTCTATTAACATATTTGCATAATAATAGGAACTTCAGTGCCTTAATAGGGGAAACTCACGCCCCAGGGAAGGCCAGTAGAGCAGGAATTGGCCACTCTTGGGGAGTTTTATACCTTTTGCTTATTTGAGAAAAGTCATGGATCCCTCTGCAGAGGTGACGTGAGCCCAAAACTGCACCCTTTGAGGGGATGCACAGGCCCCCTCCACCCTACCAACCCATCTGAGATCCAGACTAATACCATGAGGGAAGCCAGACTCTCCCCCTGACTTTAGCCCTGATGACTGTGTGACAAGGCACCCCGTCATTTGATGGGGGTTGGTGAGAAAGAGAAGGAGATATTGAGAGAGGGATTCTTTTCTGTAATTCATTAATAATAATGTGACAGAAGGTAGTCAGTCAGACATGAGCAGGGCTGGAGAAGTCCCCCGCCAACCCCAGCCAGAAATATCAGGCGACAGTCGTGCTGGCCAAGCAGTGGTTAAAATGGCTCTCCAAAATAATAATTGGTCACAGCCAGTGTCTGGGAGACTCAGTTTCCCAACAGGTAGAAACACCTGAAACTGGTGATCAGCAGCTTCCCGGTAAGATCTCAGGAGCCGGGCACGTGGGTTCCAGAGGCAAAATGCACACCAAGAGGCAAAATAGTGAAATTCAACTAGTCTCTGACCCCTCCCAGTGACATCCAGTTGAAGCAGGAAAGGCCGCAAATCAAACCTCTCAAACACCGAAATGGGAAGGAAGTGGTGATTTATTCCTCCCTGCCCTTGTAAAGCCTTACAGCTCCAGAAATTACATGTGAATGGGTCTTGGTCCATGAAGTAGGCCTGGGGTACGTGACTTAGGTGGGGGTGTGATCTTCTTTAAAGAAAAACAGTGCCTTCTGGGAAGATTCCTCCATACCACGCCTGCGACCTACAGGAGTGGATTAAAGGTGGTGCCAAGTCTGCCAGGCTTTACTTCTCCTGTTGAAATGCAACATGGAAGTCAAGGGGGAGGCGGTCTTAGGTGCTTAAGGGTGATTAAGGGTCTCCTTCCTCATGGTAAGGGAAGAGTGCTTCCAGTGAGGATGTGCACGACTCCAGTAAACACACTGCACGTGTGGTGCCCCCTCCCCTGCAAGTGCTGGCAGGCCACAGCACCTGCAGACAGCCCACCCCAAGGGAAGAATCAGGAGAGAAGGCACACAAGATCCCGGAAGTATGCCGACATATAAACCTCAAGTCCAAGTTCAAGCTATGCACTTGAATCTCTCAAGTCTTGGCTTTCTTCCAAGTGTACTTTACTTCCTTTCATTCCTGCTCTTAAACTTTGTCATAAATGTTCTAAAACTTGTTTCAGTTATCTGTCTGCCTTATGCCTCTCAGCTGAATTCTTTCTTCCGAGGAGGCAAGTATTGAGGTTGCTGCAGACCTGTGCGGATTCACCACTCCTAACAATGATACACGTAACAGCTGACCTTTTCTTGGTGCTCACTGGGAGCTGGGCACTATTTGAAGTACACAGCAGGAAAAAAAATCACAACTTGGGGTTTGCAATTAGAAGCCTCCGAGGGCTCCCCTGAGCAGAGACTGGGGCATAACATGTTCACAGTCTTCAGGCCAGTGTTGATGAAAAACGCCAAAGTCTGTAAAATGTTGTTAAATAGAACTAAATAGGGGCTGAGAAAGCCTCCATACTTCTATGCTTGGGTCCTGTGGATGAACGGTAATCTAACTAAGTGAGCAGACAAGACTGGAAACCTGATTTAGGAGGATGCCTCTGTGGCAATAGCTGAGTGTCGGCCAATCCCAGCAGCCAGACTTCCACCAGTCTAGACTATTCAAACTGTGTTCAAATAAGGCAAATGCCAAGTTGTAACCAATCTGGCTGCTTCTGAACCTCACTTCCTTTTTCTGTACGTCACTTTCCTTTCTTTGTCTACAAATTCACTCTGACCAAGAGGCATCCCTGGAGTCTCTCCTAACCTACTGTGATTCTGGAGGCTACCCAGTTGATGAGGTGTTCTTTTTTTTTTTTTCTTTGCTCACCTGAACTCTGTTAAATTTAATATGTCTGATGTTTTTCTTTTAACGGTATTTAAAGAGGTTTATTCTGAGTCCAATATGAGTGACCATGGCCTGGACACAGTCCCAAGAGATGCTGTGTACATGAGCCTGAGAATGTCAGGTTACAGCTTACATATAATTACTGTGTAATTACACACATATAATTACTATGATTTTTTATTTTTGAGATAGAGTTTTGCTCTTGTTGTCTAGGCTGTGGTGCAATGGTGCGATTGCAGCTGACTGCAACCTCTGCCTCAGGTTCAATACGTTCTCTGGCCTCTGCCTCCTGAGTAGTTGGGATTGCAGGCACGTGCCACCACGCCTGGCTAATTTTTGTTCATTTTTGTTATTGTTGTTGTTGTTTTGTTTTCTGAGACAGAGTTTCACTCTTGTTGCCAGGCTGGAGTGCAATGACGCAATCTCTACTCACTGCAACCTCTACCTCCCGGGCTCAAGTGAGTCTCCTGCCTCAGCCTCCCGAGTAGCTGGGATTATAGGTGCCTGCCACCACACCCAGGTAATTTTTGTACTTTTAGTAGAGGTGAGGTTTCTCCATGTCAGGCTGGTTTCGAACTCCTGACCTCAAGTGATCCACCTGCCTTGGCCTCCCAAAGTGTTGGGATAACAGGCATGAGCTACCACGTCCAGCCAATACATTTTAAGGATACAGAAGTTACAGGCAAAGACATAACCAGTATATGTAAGGTATACATTCATTCAGCCTGGAAAGGTAGGACATCTTGATCTGGGTCAAGGGTAGGAGGTGAGGAAGGCTTTAGGTCATGGGTGGATTCAAAGATCTTCTGATTGCCAGTTGGTTGAAAGAGTTAAGCTTTGCCTTAAGAGCAGAAGTCAGCAGAAAGAAATGCTGGAGTTAAGATAAAGGGGGCTGTGGAAGCCAAGGTACTAGTTATGTAGATGAAGCGTCTAAGTAGCAGGCTTCAGAGAGAAGGGATGGTAAATGTCTCCTTGGGGAACTTAAAAGGTGTTAGACTGTGGTTAAATCTCTCCTGGATCAGGAAAAATCCTAGAAAAGGAAAAAGAAATCTCTATTGAATGTAAATGTTCCCCACAAGAGAGAGCTTTGCAGGGCCATTTCAAAATATGTCAAAGAAATATATTTTTGGGTAAAATACTTTGATTTTCTCCAGGGTCTGCTCTCTGTCAAGTGATCCTGTACCAGAGTCGGGTTGGAATTTGGAATCTTATTGCCACGAAGTCTGTTTTGTCGGTCTATGATCTCTATTAAAATAGGGATTATTAGTTTTGGCCAGTTGTGCCTGAACTTCAAAGGGAGGGGATGTAAGGAGGTGTGCCCTGCTCCCTTCTGGTCACAGCCTGAGCTGAGTTTTCAGGTTTCTGTGGGATCCTCTTGGCCAAGAAGGGGTGTCTGTTCAGTCGGTTGCGGGGCTTGGAATTTTAGGTTTGGTTTCCGCCAGGAAGGAGGCTGGCCATAATTCCTGGGGGCTAGAGGACAGCTGGCTTATTATAAAAGCCGGCTAAAGAGTAAGAAACCTCAAACAACAACAGTCCCTCCTCAGCAGCCATTGTCTGAGTCTAACGATTGTTATTAAAGCAGGGAGGAACGTCTGGGATATTTTAAGTGGCAGTCAACATATCATTTTGAGAAGCGGAAAGCAGAATGCAGAAGCCACAGGTTGCAGGGCCCAGCAGGACATAGCAGCGTCTGTCCTGACGAGATCGGGCCTTCAGGGTGGTATGGCCGTAGACGAACAGCGTCTTCCTGATGAGATCGGGCGCGTTCCGGGTGGTATGGCCGTAGACGAGCAGCGTCTTTCCTAAGCAGCCTCTGGCCCCTGCTTTGGGGCCTCCACTGCCTTTGATTCAGACCCAAGGCTGGCTGCACGTCTTCCCTGTGTGGGAAGCACAACACCATGCCATGCCTGAGTGAGCCCTCTCCTTGCCCTCACCCCAGCCCACCTGCAGGCTGCTTGCCACATGCTCTGACCTCTGGGGCCACAGGAAACTGCGGCCTTGCTGGCCAGGTTCTGCACACGGGCACCCTGCAAGCTGTTGTACAATTACCTACGCCCACACACACGGATGTCAGAGGCCTTTGCAGCACAGCGATTCTGTCTGGAACAGGTGAGATAGAAATCCTCAGGCCTGGTTTGCAAGGCGCAGGTCACAAAGACCCTACTGATAAAACAATGTGGTAAAGAAGCCAGCCAGAAACTGCCAAAACACACCAAAACAAAGATGGCTGCAAAAGCGGTCTCTGGTCATCCTCCTTGCTTATTACATGCTAATTGTAATATATTAGCAAGCTAAAAGACACACCTACCAGGGCCAGGACAGTTTACAGATGCCAGGGCACTGTTAGGAAGCTACCCTGCATGGTCTAAAGAGGGGAGAAGCCCTCAATTCTGAGAATTCTCCACCCTTGTCCCAGAAAACTCATGAATAATCCACCCCTTATTTAGCCTACGATCAAGAAATAACCATAAAAACAGCCGCCCTGCAGCCCTCGCAGCTGCTCTGGCAACTTTTATTCCTTTACTTTCTTGAGAAACTTGCTTTCACTTTGCTCTGCTGAAAAGTGAACAGTGTTGGCTGGCTCTTGCGTGGGAAAGGAAGAACCCACATGGCCTCCCAGGCTGAACCCCAGTTCAGACCCTTTGACAGACAAACTCAACAGGGCTTTGTAGGTTCACCGGAATGCCGTCTCCCCGCCACACCCATCCCGTTCACTTTGCACTTCCAGCAACACACAACTCCCCATCCCACCCAGGCCCAGTCCCTGACACTTTACCACAGGTGCACTCAGTATTAACTCAGGGGCCTGAAATGCCCAGGTCCACACAGGCCCTGCCCTCACCTTGGAGCTGAGAGCCCTAAGGCCCTCGCCTTTTCCCCATTTCTGTTCCTTCGGTGATTACATCTTTCTCCTATAGGAGACTCGACTCCGAAGGGGCGGCTTGCCAGGCAGGAGCAGATAATATCTGCCTGACACCTACTGGCAATAAATGTCAGTGCACAGACAGGTTGATGGGCTGAGATTGCTTCCCATGGATTGAGGATGACCAAGTTTTCGTCTGGAGTGTGGTTTCTGGAGGAATGCATGGGGATGTTGCAGAAGCATATCCCACCTACCCCGAGCTGGCAGGGCATGCTGCCAAGCGTTTGCATTTGGTGTGTGTGGATGAGGTGTGTACACAGGGTGGGTACATGCACCCCAGTGCCACTGACATGGAAGTACAGGAGTGTGTGCGGATCTACGTGTGGGGAGTGTGGCTGTGACTACCGCCGGTGGCCACGTGTCAGGAGCATGTTACTAGGGCCACGGAATGTTGGTGTCTCCATCACTAAGGGTGTGAATGTGCAGGGGTGGCCCTGTGAGGGTTTGTGTTCACCTGGCAGGGGTGCTCACGGGCGGTGTGTGGGGTTGTCACCGCTCCAGTGTGGGATGTTGGGAGGGTGTCTCTTCATTTCCACGTGAAGGCTCCTTCTTAAACTTGAACTCTCTCCCAGCCGGAGAGGGTAGGAGCCTCTTCCTGCCAGAAGCGAGACTTGAAGCAGGATCAAAGGGCTGGGCAGTGTGGATGCCTTCACCTGCAGACCAGTGGGAAGCTTCGTATTCTCACCTAGAGAGGGAACAGTGAGTCTCGACTAACACGCGTGTGCACACACACACACACACACACCCTTGCCCACTCTCAGACATGCAGGAAAGCAAAGCTCTACCATTCCACAGGGAAAAGTCTGCAGGGAGGTAGAAGAAACCCCCTCATCTACCTTCTCTGGGACATCGTGCTGTGGGGACCATAGCCGGGGCTCTGTGAGAGCACACTGCCCTCCTCTGAGCTCTGGTCCTTGGATTCAGGTGCTGACAGCCTTCAGCAGCATCTTCCCCAAACCGATGTTACTAGCAAATGGTGCTGGTGGGGTGAGGACAGCAGTCATTTGTGCGTGCTGGCGTGCGCAGGGATCGTATGCGTGTTCCGTGAGGATGGTCTCCTTCACTCTGCACGACAACACAAGCAGTGCCGCTGTTTTCCTCACTGAGGCACAGGTGACAGAACTCCCCCTGGGCCACTTGGGAAAAACTTCTGGTCCAGTCTTCGCTTCTGTCAGTGCTGGCATCTTCCATGCCAGCTGGGCAGGTGGCTGTGGCTGTCCATATGAAGCCTGCGTTTTCTATACATCCTCGTGCCTGTTGAAGTCATGTGACCTCAGTCCAGGTCATGGGCACAGGTGAAAATGACATGTGCATCTTCCCTTCAGGGTGCAGCTGTGCCCTCCCTGGTCCTTTTTCCTCCTCCTTGGGCTGGGCGATACCCAGAGCTGGTGCATTCCAGTGACCCTAGGAGGAAGTTGTGAGCTGAGCAGTCACAGCGTCCCTTCTGGCCATGTCTGCTTCCATCTGAGCTGCACGGTGGGAGAGAAGCTCCACTGCTGTTCGTCTGGGTCCTATGCAGACTGCTCTCTCGTTAATACAGCAATGGGTACCAGAAATGGAGCTGCCACACATAAACTAAGAAGAAGCAGGACTTGTCTGTGAGGCAGCAGGCAGTGAGGACCCGGGCCTGGCAGGCTGGAAGCTGGTGTGCTTCAGATCATCCTCCACCCAGTCTTAGGATTCCTGGAACACCAGCCACAGCCAGCCACAAGCTGGGGAAGAACTGGGTGGAAAGAGTCAGAGAATGGGTAGGCCGCTTCCTGTTGATTTTAGTAAACTCCAAGAGACAAGAGCCAACTGCTTTGCCCGCAGGGAGAGAGAAAGACAGCTCTGCTCAGGGAAGGCCTCTCTTCTGGTGCCCACCTGCCTGGTGGGTGGAGCATTCAGAAATCTGGGCCTTGGCTTGAGAGCATCAACTTTTCATGACACACTACGGGATAGAAAGCGGGCATTGAACATGCGTCCCTATTAATACTTCCTGGTCCAAGTGTAGAGCCAGGATAAAGGGAAAAGGGCAGATGAGAACCTGGTAACTCCCCACCCGTGCCTGTTGTTTCCAAAGGTCTCAAAGAAGCTGTCATTCAGAAGGGGATGAGCCCCGCACAGAGGCCTGAACATGAAAGAGGTGATTCACGTGCATGTGATTCTTGGGCATGGAACATACTGGAAACCCGTGAGAGTTTGGGAGAACTCATGTGACAAATAGAATACAACCTTCGCCTGCAAATTCTTAGACTGAGAAGCGTCTGGAAGTAAACCCTGTCTCCCCAAAACTTTAGCACTTAAGGGGATGCTGCAATACCTCCCTCAGATACACAAAGCAGGGTACACCTAAGAGGGAAAAGCTGGAGGCCATGGACTGCGGACAGCGAGCTCCTCCCACCTTCCCCAGAGCAGAAACAGAAGGGGATGCATGCATTCATCTGGGGGATAAACATTCTTCAGGATTGTCACATTGGCCTGGAAAAAGATGTGGTTTAACACTCGCAGTTACAATATCATCTGTGGATTTTATGAAAACATGGTGCAATGCAACCGTCATGGAACTATGATTATTTAAGTAAAGGAGAATTAGAAGAGTCAGAAAATATTGGAGAAGTGGTCGAGATCGTTCGGGGCTTGATCTCCTGGCGACGTGGGCTCTCAGAGGCGATGACGGGGATGAGTGTGATTTTGGGTCAGGAGATGTAGGCTGGAGCCCCACCTTGTCCCCACTCCTAAGTCCTAGGTGAGTCTGCACCCTTCTTCTGTCTCTGTCTCCTGGCAAGTAAAACAAGGCAGTAAGAATGTCAGCTCTGTGTACCTTCTTTGGCTGTCATGAAGATCAGACCACAGAACATTTTAGAAGGTGAATTCTGCCATGTTCTAGGGAACCGAGCTGTCACTGATATTGGCGTGTTTGGGGAGAAAGGTGGAGCTCAGCCTTTGCAGAGACTTTTCCAATGACCACAGATCAACCCTGAAGATGACCTTGACACCAAGGGGTTGGCTGTTGGGGTCTTTCCTTTGGCAAACTCCCTCACCATTCCTGTATTGTTCGTGGGCACAGCAGAGATGAGAGGCTGGTGAAGTCTTTGCTTTCACGACACTTGTATTTTAGTCGTGGAAGTAAACATGGAAGTAGGTGGGACAAGACTAGACCAGACCTTCTTACCAGTCATGGCCTGGAGTCCACTCTTTTGGAGCCCGGTTCAAAGACATAACACGCTAACATGCCACAGTCATGGCTATGTCTGAGTGTGCCCCTTCCTGCTTTGCCAGCCAGGACTCCTTGGTTGATATCACGGTGAGGCCACCAAGGCGGCGTTAGTATTAACATTATCACCACTGTAACTGCTGCTCAGGTTTAGGCAATACTTGTGTTTCCAAGCACATCCACGACGGCCCCCTGTCCCAGATAACCACATTTCCTTATTTTAATTACTGACAGGGAGGTTAATTAAAATACAGGACTTCCACAGACCCCAGAGTCTTCCAGTGCTCTCCCCTTGCTGTTCATGATGACCTTGTATTTGCAAGCAATGATAGAGCCTTCCATTCTTGTGACAGTGTTCTGATCCCCACCAATTTAATTAATTCTGCCTGTAAAAATTCCATGAGATGCTCTCAAACTTGTTCTTTTTTTTAACATGGAGTTTCACTGTTGTTGCCCAGGCTGGAGTGCAATGGTGCAATCTCAGCTCACCACAACCTCCACCTCCCGGGTTCAAGTGATTCTCTTGCCTCAGCCTCTGGAATAGCTGGGATTACAGGCATGCGCCACCATGCCCGGCTAATTTTTGTATTTTTAGTAGAGATGGGGTTTCTCCATGTTGGTCAGACTGGTCTCAAACTCCCGACCTCAGGTGATCTGCCTGCCTCGGCCCCCAGGGTGCTGGGATTACAGGCTTGAGCCACCGCTCCCAGCTGGTATCAAACATTTTATGAGTCTGAACAGACAGACCACACTGTATGTAAATATCTCTCTCTGGAAATCTGGCTGAGAGGAAGCACGCAAGTGTGAAAGCTGGGCGGGATTGTTTCTCTAGTCCCCTCTCTTACCACCGTGCAAAATTCTGGAATCTTCCATTCCTTCTCCTAATTTTTTCCATTATTTTATTGACTTGAAAATATCCTGCTAAGTGACTTCTAAGAGCACCTCCGTTCCACATGATGGGAAGCTGGGGCTCTTTCTCATGAATGCTTTATTAACAGCTCGCTAAGGTCTCAAGAAAATTGGCATCTTGGCCCCGAGAAAAAAGGAGGCTGCTGCAATCCAGCTGCCAGCTGCTCGACCTTGGGGGCTGGGGAGTAATTGCTGGGTTTGGGTTTCTTCGTTTATAACTTGGGGAGCATAACACCAACCCGTGGGGCTGTCCTGAGGAGTAAATGTGGTCGGGAGAGAAAGCTCCTGAAGCAAAGCCAGGCACAGACTGCAGCCCGGCCAGTGGTCAGCACAAGCTCTCCTGCACCCTCTGCAAGAAAGAGTACCCCCTTCTCCCACTGCGTTGCCAGCAGCCTCCCTTACTCCACGCCAGCAAAGGGCAACCCATGGGGCCAGGGCATCCTTTGGGTACGTGGGTGCTTCCTTCCTCCCAACCCCACAGCCCACCTTGCACAGGAAAAGAAATTAGAAGACACCAGTGATGATGACCAGCACAAGTGCAAGAAGACACTCCTCCCCGGGAAGAAGCCTGCTTTCCGGTGGGGAAGCGGGGCTGACTGCATCATTTTCAGGGTCCAAAGCAAAGGAAAATGTCGGTTCTCTCTATCCATAAATTATTAAGAATTTCAAAACGGCCACAGCAAGATATTAAAGGTAGCATAAGCCTTTCTAGGCACAGGGCCCTAAGACCACGTGTAGGTCACTTATCTGTGAAGCCATCACCAGGGAAAAGGGTGTGCCTGTCACTTGTCACCCGCCCTGCTCATGACAAGCCTCTCTAGGTTTGATTTTATTCTTACTCTCTTAAGAATCCCAAAGGGTAGGTATTTTTATCCATAGTTTACAGGTAAGGAAATGTAAGGACCTGGAAAACTGAGAGATTTCCTGAGGGGACGTGTCTCCAAAACCCTTCTCTCCTGAGACTTAAGGAGTCGGATTCTCTGCAGAACCGGACATGGCTCTCCCAAGCTGTGCTATGGAAGATGAGTGGCAAGCACCCCCTCATCCAGCTGGACCCAGGGCCTGGATCTGCCTTGGCTGTTCACAGCACAGTCTTTAGATCCAGGCTGCACATCCCATTCTTGCTGCTTATTAGCCGTTTGTGACTCAGGTGGCCTCAATTTCCCCACCTGGAGAACAGAGAAAATTATGCCTCATGAGGCCGTAGAGAGGATTGGATGAGTTGGCAAAGCAGTGCTTTCAAAGCTGTGCCTGGCATATTAGCAATCTTTACATCCAGAGTGATGGCTCTGCTCTATAGTGGCTGTAACTCTAGGGTGGCTTTAGGGTGAAAAGTAAACAGAAGGAAGGGCTTCCTGAGTTGTTCCCATGTCAGCAATCATGAAATTGAGAGAGTGCTGCCGTCATCTGCTAATGTCTGTCATGCTGCAATTGTCTGTTAATGTCTGCCAGGGGTGCACCCTGAAGATGAGGGTGCTGGTGCTGGTGGAGTTGCTAACCTTCTACACAAAGTGAATCCACGCCTTCCCTCAAATCACTCGAATTCGCAGGACCCCGGGCCATAGCCAAGTACTCCAGAACATACCCCATGTCTCACTCCTTGTTAAGCTCATGAGAACAGGAACGTATATCTGTTGTGTTCACTGCTACTAGGTTGGTGCAGAAGTAAGTGTGGTTTTTTCATGACTTTTAATGGGGAAGTACTGAAATATTTTCCCAGCACCTAGAACAGTGCCTGATAAGTACTCAATCAGTGTTTATTTGAGTGCTGTGAGTAGGTGAACCAAGAAAGAAGTTGCCTCCAGCTGGATGCCTGGAGACATGCAGAGTGTTCTTCAGTTCTGCATAAGGCTGCCCTGTGACCCAGCCTAGGAAGCGCTGAGTGATGACACAGCCCTTTGTCCCCACAGGGATGTATGTCTGCATGCAAGCTGGGTATATTGTTTTTCAGGAATCTTAAAGAATCAGGAAACATTTCAGTGATATCTCCCCAGGCCCAAAGTTGCACCTCAGGCCATGTGGGCTGCTAGAACAGAAGACCACGGACTGGGGGTTATAAATAACAGAGAATCATTCCTCAGAGTTCTAAGACTGGAAAGTCCAAGATCAAAAACCCAGCAGACTCGGTGTCCGGTGAGGGCCCACTGCTGGGTTCACATGTGGCAGTCCTGTCACAGTGTCCTCGCATGGTGAGGGTACTCTCTGGGGCCTCTTATTATATTATATTATATTATATTATATTATATTATATTATATTATATTATATTTTTTGAGATGGAATCTCACTCTGTGGCCCAGGCTAGAATACAGTGGTGCAATCTCAGCTCACTGCAACCTCCGCCTCCTGGGTTCAAGTGATTCTCCTGTCTCACCCTCCCAAGTAGCTGGGATTATAGGCGTGCACCAACATGCCTGGCTAATTTTTATATTTGTAGTAGAGAGAGGGTTTTACCATGTTGGCCACGCTGGTCTCAAACTCCTGACCTTAGATGATCTGCCGGTCTTGGCCTCCCAAAGTGCTGGGGTTATAGGCATGAGCCACCACACCTGGCCATGGGACCTTTTTATAATGGCACTAATCCTGCTTTTGAGGGCTCCACCCTCATAGCGTGGTCACCTCCCAAAGATCCTGCCTCCTAATACCATCACCTTGAGGGTCAGAATTTCCACACAGAAACTGTGAGGGGACACAGACTTCAGGCTACAGCAGCTGTGCAGCCCCAGGCTTCTTGTCCAACATCTCTGACCAAGGGATGCACCCTTACCAAAGAATCTGCTCTCCGCCTCAGCAGGTCACTGTGTTAGTCTGTTCTCATGCTGCTAACATAGACATGCCTGAGAATGGGTAGTTTATAAAAGAAAGACGTTTAATTGACTCACAGCTCCATGTGGCTGGGGGTGGGGGCTCACAGTGGTGGAAGGTGACGGCTTACATGCAAAGGCACGCCTTACACGGCAGTAGACAAGAAGGGCTTGTGCAGGGGAACTGCCCTTTATAAAACCATCAGATCTCATGACACTTATCCACAACCATGAGAACAGCACAGGAAAAACCAGCTCCCATGATTCAGTGATCTCCACCTGGCCCCACTCTTGACACGTGCAGATTATTACTATTCAAGGTGAGATTTGGGTGGGGACACAGCCAAAGCACATCAGTCACAGATCAAAGATTGGGATTCTCACAGATCACAGATAAATATTTGGTTACATATGTGTTTCCTTAGGCTCCAAGCATCAGGACTGATGTTGTTTTTATCTTTTTATTCCAATAATGAGGGCAAGGTATGGCTCATACCAGTGGAGAGCTTTGGAGGTGGGAGATGTCATAGGTTGAATTATATCCGCCAAAGGTATATAAACATCTTAACTCCCTAGAAGGGGAAATTTGGACACAGAGGCGTGCATGCAGGCATGCACACAGAATGCCATGTGATCATGAGGACAGATACACCCTCACAAGAGCTGGTGCCAAGGTGATTTGTTGCACCACGTCTTTCTCACCTGTGATCTCCCTAAGCAGAGGTTAAAAGCCTGGCGGAATCTCACTTAAGGCAGAAGAATGATAACAGACCCAGAGCTCAAGAAAACAAGCGAATTTTGACCAACGTCAGTCTTCATCAGAACGAATCAATTTTAAAATATGGGTGCCTTATTCTGTGCAGGACATTTGCATATTTTGCAAGTTCTTAACAGAAAAACCTCGAGGTGGCAGGACAGGAAACCTCAAGACAGCTCCCATTTTCTTCAAAATAAATGAGAGGTGTCATTTTTAATGAAGGGAGGAAAAGGATGCCTTTAATCCCCTCTCCACACTCCCTCTCCCTCCCGCAAGTTAGGAATCCTCTCTGCAAGCTGCAGAGGAGAAAAAATACGTTAGCCAGGAAGGCTTGAGTGGGGCTAATTAGTCTTTCCAAATTTGTCAGCTGATTGTCTCCTGAACTTAAGCCTCTGTGGGACAGCAGCAGGTTGGACATTGATTCCACAGGCGGCAGCAGCTCCTGACCTCAGCAGGATTTTCAGGAAGCATTGAGGGTCTGCTGAGCTACTCCATCACCAGGCTCTGTCCCTTTATATAGGCAGCAAAACTGCAGGACAAGCTGAGCCTCCCCCAAGGAACATGGGGTGGGAAAATGGCAGGTGGACCCCAGGCACTTTCTGGTGTAACAATTCCATTACTGGGTATATATCCAAAAGACTAAAAATCGTTCTACTATAAGGACACATGTACACGAATGTTCATTGCAGCACTGTTTACAATGGCAAAGACCTGGAATCAACCCAAATGCCCATTGATAATAGACTGGATTGGAAAAATGTGGCACATATACACCATGGAATATTATGCAGCAATCAGAAATGATGAGTTTGTGTCGTTTGTAGGGACATGGATGAATCTGGAGAACATCATCCTCAGCAAACTGACACAAGAACAGAAAATGAAACACCGCATATTCCCACTCATAGGCGGGTGATGAAAAATGAGAACACATGGACACAGGGAGGGGAGTACTAAACACTGGGGTCTATTGGGGGGAAAAGGGGAGGGCCAGTGGGAGGGGGAGGTGGGGAGGGATAACCTGGGGAGAAATGCCAAATGTGGGTGAAGGGGAGAAAGGAAGCAAAACACACTGCCATGTGTGTACCTACGCAACTGTCTTGCATGCTCTGCTCATGTACCCCAAAACCTAAAATGCAATAAAAAATTAAAAAAAAAAGTTCTTTGTGAATTTTGCAGGAGTAAAGCTTGGGGGTGTGGAGTGTGCACAGAGCTGACCTTGCACATCTATCCTAGAGAACCGCAAAAGCTGTCCAATGCTGCAGTCACAGCTGAGGCCACTGTGGTGGTAGAACTATGCCCTCCGGCAATAATTCTGGCTCCAAATGTCAGCCACTTTCACTACCTACCCAGTGACCTTCGGAAATGTAGCACGTTTAAAGAGAAACAGTTAATTGTAAGCCTCCATTCACTCAAGAAACTTTTCTTTGCATGGGGGAGGAGGGGTGGAACTTTGTGACAGGCAGAATTGGAAGATGGCCTTTGAGATTCCCAGCCCCTGGCCTGCATGCCCTGTATATCCCAAGTGCAGGTGGGCCAGGCCTTATCAGGTGAGCCCTTTGAAAAGAGATTCTAGGGAATAGAAACAGAAAAAGGCTGAGAGATCCAAAGTTGCAGAGACCCCCTCCTGCTGGCCTCAGCAAAACAAACTGCACTGTTGTGAGCACCACAGTGGCAAGGAACAGCAGATGCCCCTAGGAGCTGAGAGTGCCCCAGCTGCCAGCCGTCAAGGAAGCCAGAACCTCAGGCCCACACTGCAAGGAGCTGAAGTGTGTCCACAATGACATGAACTTGGAAGAGGATCCCAGGCTCCAGAAAGGAATGAGGCAAGGCCAATGCCTTGACTGCAGCCTTGTGAGACCCCAAGGGGAGAATGCAGTCAAAGCCACACCCAGACCCCTGACCTAGGGAACCAGGGAGATAAACAGACGGTGTGTTGAGCCTGTGCTGGGATGTGGCCATTTGTTATGTCCCACAGATAGCCAATGTGTACTTTTTTTTTTTTGAGAGGGTCTTTTTTGTTTCCCAGACTGGAGTGCAGTAATGCAATCACAGCTCACTGCAGCCTTGGACTCCAGGGCTCAAGCAATCTTTCCCACTTCAGCCTCCCAGTAGCTGGGACTACCCACATGCATTACCACGTCCTGCTAATTTTTTATATTTTTTGTAGAGATGTGGTTTTATCCACCATGTTAGCCAGGCTGGTCTTGGACCCCTGGGCTCAAGCTATCTGCCTGGGATTACAGGCATGAGCCACCATACCTGGCCAGCCAACATGTGCTTTAAACAGGAGTGAGTGAGTGCATGGCTGGCTCAGCAGGGAGGGTGGGCGAGGTGTGCACCACACACCCACATTCCTCTGTGGTGCCACCCACCCACTATCTCCACATCCGTGTAGTGTGTGACAGTTCCGAGACAGGCTTCCTGTGGTGGATGTCTGCACAAGCTCATGCTTTCCTGTTAGCATTTTTCAGCTGGGCTTTTCTGCCCAGGGTACTGTGTGCAGGAGGTGGGTGGGGCCGTGTCTGCCCTTTCCAACCCTGCACCCAGTCTCGTGTCTGGAAGCTTGGTAAGTACCTTAAGACTGGATGAGTTTATATTTCAGCAACATTGTGGTAGGCATCATAGGGACCTGGAGGAGAGGCGGGAGGGGAACCTTCCAAGCAGCCAGTGCACTCTCCCTAATTTGTAGCAACTTCAGTTTGGGTGGAGTTGATTCCGATTCAGGGTCGGGAGTTGGCTCTGATCCTGCTCACTTTGCCACGGAGATGAGCTCAGGGACAGGCAAAAACCCAGCCAGAGGCTAATCTACGCAGGGAGTCTCCCGGAGTGATGGGGTATCCTGTGGCTTCATGTTTCGAGAAGGAGGAGCATCTGCCTGCACTGAGGACAGCTGATGTGCACACACCCCTGCAGTTACTTGCCCACCATAAGAGAAGCCAGCCTTTGTATGGAGAGGGGACAATCACAAAACAGAGTCACAGAGAAGTAGAGCTGGTCCCTCGACCAACCCATAAGTAAAAACCATTTACTTTCAGATTATTCTTATTGTTATACTACCAGAGATGGGGTTTTTGTTCCCCGTAATGCAAAGCACCCCCAAATGAACTGTGCAGGAAGGGCAGATATTCATTCCCTTTTAAAAGATGAGCATGATAATTTCAAATTCTTAACCAAATAATATCAGTCCATTTTCATGCTGCTGATAAAGACATACCTGAGACTGGATAATTTACAAAGAAAAAGAGGTTCAATGAACTCATGGTTCCAAGTGGCTGGGGAGGCCTCACAATCACGGCAGAAGGTAAAACACATGCCTCACATCATGACAAAAAAGAATGTGAGCCGAGCTAAAAGGGAAATCCCTTATAAAATCACCAGGTTTCAGGAGACTTATTCACTACCATGAGTATGACATGAGGGAAACTGCCCCCATGATTTGATTACCTTCCACTGGGTCCCTCCCACAACACACAGAAATTATGGGAACTATAATTCAAGATGAGATTTATGGGGGGGCACAGCCAAACCACATCATTCCAACCCTGGCTCCTCATAAATCTTATGTCCTCACATTTCAAAACCAATCATGCCTTCCCAACAGTCCACCAAAGTCTTAATTCATTTCAGTATTAACTCAAATGTCCACAGTCCAACATCTCCTCTGAGACAAGGCATGTCCCTTTCACCTATGAGCCTGTAAAATCAAAAACAAGTTAGTTCTTTCTAGATACAATGGAGGTACAGGCATTGGGTAAATACAGCCATTCTAAATGAGAGAAAATGGCCAAAACAAAGGGGCTACAGGCCCCATGCAAGTCCAAAATCCAATGGGGCAGTCAAATATTAAAGCTCCAAAATGATATTCTTTGACTCCATGTCTCACATCTAGGTCATGCTGATGCAAGAGGACGCTTCACCCCCGTGGCTTTGCAGGGTATATCCTCCCTCCCAGCTGCTTTTAAGGGCTGGTGTTGAGTGTCTGTGTCTTTTCTAGGCACATGTTGTGAGCTGTTGATTGATCTACTATTCTGGAGTCTGAAGGATAGTGGCCCTCTTCTCATAGATCCACTAGGCAGTGCCTCAGTGGGGAACTCTGTGTGGGAAATCCTGTTTCCCTTCTGCACTGCCCTAGCAAAGGTTCTCTATGAGGGCCCTTCCCCTGCAGCAAACTTCTGCCTGGACATCCAGGCATTTCCATACATCTTCTGAAATTTAGGTGGAGGTTCCCTAACCTCAATTCTTGACTTCTGTGTACCTGCAGGCTCAACACAACATGGAAACTGCCAAAACTCAGTGCTTGTACTCTCTGAAGCCACAGTCCAAGCTGTACCTTGGACCGTTTTAGCCATGGCTGGAGTGACTGGGATGCAGGGCACAAAGTCCCTAGGCTGCACACCGCAGAGAGGCCCTGGGCCCAGCCACAAACCAACTTTTTCTCCTTGGCCAATGGGCCTGTAATGGGAGGGGCTACCATAAATATCTCTGTCATGCCCTAGTGACATTTTCCCCATTGTCTTGGGGATTAACATTTGGCTGCTTGTTACTTATGCAAATTTCTGCAGTTAGCTTGAATTCCTTCTTAAAAAAATGTATTTTTTTTTCTATTGCATAGTCAGGCTGGAAATCAGTTAAACTTTTATGCTCTGTTTCCCTTTTAAAACCGAATGCTTTAACGGCACCCAAGTCACCTCTTAAATACTTTCCTGCTTAGAAACTTCTTTTGCCAGCTACCCTAAATCATCTCCCTCAAGTTCAAAGTTCCACAAATCTCTAGGGCAGCAGCCAAATGCCACCAGTTCTTTGCTAAAACATAGCAAGAGTCACCTTTACTCCAGTTTCCAACAAGTTCCTCATCTCCATCTGAGACCACCTCAGCCTGGATTTCATTGTCCATATCATTATCAGTATTTTGGTCAAAGCTATTCAGCAAGTCTCTAGGAAGTTCCAAACTTTCCCACGTTGTCCCATCTTCTTGTGAGCCCTCCAAACTGTTCCAACCTCTGCCTGTTACCCAGTTTCAATGTTGCTTCCACATTTTCGGGTATCTTTATAGCAGCACCCACTCTTCCAGTACCAATTTACAGTATTAGCCCATTTTCATGCTGTTGATAAAGACACACCTGAGCCTGGGCAAGTTACAAAGAAAAACAGGTTTAATGGACTCACAGTTCCATGTGACTGGAGAGGCCTCACAATCATGGCAGAAGGTGAAGGGCACGTCTCACATGACAGCAGATAAGAGAGAATTCGAGCCAAGTAAAAAGGGGAAATCCCTCATAAAACCATCAGATCTCATAAGACATATTCACTCTCATGAGAACAGTGTAGGGGAACCGCCCCCATGATTCAATTCTCCCTCACTGTATCCTTCCAGCAACACTTGGGAATTGTGGGAGTTACAGTTCAGATGAGATTTGGGTGGGGACACAGCGAAACCATATCAGAAACAACTAGAGATGGAAATAATCAAGAGTGTAGAAGTGAGGTGGAATTTTTCCTAATGGGTGGTGGGAAGAATTCTAAGATGACCTCCACAATTGCTGGTGTACATGGCCTGTGCATCTCTGCCCCTTGAGTGTGACAAAATTTATGAATATGATGAGATGTCACTGTTGTGGTTAGACAACAGCATATGGCAAAAGTCAGGGAACTTTGTAGAGGTAGTTGAGGTCCAAACTGGTTGATCTTGAGTTTATCAAAGGGAGTTTGCTCTCAATGTCATCTGGTGAACCCTTAAAAAAGACATGAAGAGAGATTTAAAATTTTGATTCTGGGAAGCCTGTCAAATATGTTACAGGTTTAAAACACTTGATTAAAATAGGGTCACAGCTTACTGCAAAATAATAGTCATTCAAATGATAATTCAAATATTCAAAAAGCAAAACTTTCACTCTTTGATAGAGAGTGCAAAACTGATTCAAGCAGGCAAATCCCCTGAGGTCAGGAGTTTGAGGCCAGCTTGGCCAACATGGTGAAACCCTGTCTCTACTAAAAATACAAAACTTAGCCTGATGTGGTAGCATGTCCCTGTAATTGCAGCTACACAGGAAGCTGATGCAGGAGAATCACTCAAACCCAGGAGGTGGAGGTTACTGTGAGCTGAGATCATGCCACTGTACTCCAACCTGGGTGACAGAGCAAGACTTTATCTCAAAAAAACAATCTGCCCCGGCATAATCAACCTATCTATTGCAGGGGCCAAAGGAAAACTTCCCTTAATGCTTTAATGCTTCACTCAAAGGCAGCTGACAAAAGGCAGAGTAATAGGAGAAAATGCATACAAAGTGTATTTTAACATGCACAGGGGAATAGCACGAGCATGATTATTCACTAACCCAGTGGGGCACAGGTGTTTATCTCCTCTTCTTTACAGGCAAAGGGAAGATGGGAAAGTGTGGCAATTTGAGGGACAGTAAATGATGTTTAGGGGGAAAGGAACTGACTTGGAGAACTTACAATGGCCTGGGACAGTCTGTTGGGCCCACAGAGCAGACAATGGCTTATAAGTGATTCTCTTTGAAATTCTGAGTGAGATCAAAATAGAAGACAATGGTTTGCTACGAAAATTTGTCCAGGTATGTCAACAGACCTCAGTCTTTCTTCCTGCGATATGAGTCAAGTTCACAAAAAGTCAGGGAACATTATGTTCTTCGGCAGATCTGGACTTTAGGCGAATAAGGGAACTTGAGAGAACAGCTTCGCCCTGTGCGTTGGGAAGAAAAAAGAGGACCAAGGGACAGAAGGAAGGGAAGGCCTGAGAGACCTCCAACCTGCTTCTTTAGTGCCACATGTCAAAGCACCATATTCTGGGGTACTCATTTCTGAGCCCCAGTATTCCCCTGTCTGAAACTTCCCTAGAAACCTCACATGTTAAAAGCTGAGTTGGTGACTGCGGAGAGAAAAATCAAGTTAGTGGAAGGGTGGCAAGGCTCCCGTTGAAACAGTCTGTCATTTCTGGGAATAGGCCAGTCCAACTAAAGAAACTGCACTGCATTTCAGGAGATGGCGTGGTAGATGGGCTGTAAAGCTAGGCCTCTATATATGATGCAGGCAAACAGATTTCTAGCAAAAGGCATCTCTATGGAAACAGAAGAAAAACAATGGGTAATGTCTAGAATAGTCTATAAACTAGTTTCTTCTGGAGTCTGAAGGGCAGTGAGCTGAGAAGCCCAGTGGCTCTCTGATGGGTTTTCCTGGATTGTAGTTTGTGTGTGAAGTTTGTCGAAACTGCTTCAGTGATTTTTCTTCAAAGCCAAGTTGATGAGCTACAGCTTCTAGGGCCTTAGGAAAGGGGCGTTTTTAATTTTTAGTGATTTCAAGTCAGAAGGGTGAGAGAAAAATTAAAAATGCTTTTCTAGAGAGTCACAGACATATATTGGAGGAAACTGAAAATCAGCCCAGATAATTAAAAAAAGAGAAACCTCAGAAACAGTGGGCAGGCCCAGAATCTAATAACCAGTATGTTATTGCTGCTTTTATTTCTGAGAAAGGTTTTTCTACCTCTTTGGTGATCCATTGTTACCAAAGATATTTATGACAAAACTGATTTGTTTGTAAAATAAATTTTGTTTCATTAACTTGGCCTGATTACTTGCATAAAGTTGAGCAAGAATATATTTATCATATAATCTCTTGTAAGTTGGCTTTACTTGAACTTTTCATAAGGAATCTTTTACTGGACTTTTTTTTTTTTTTGAGACGGAGTTTCGCTCTTGTTAACCAGGCTGGAGTGCAATGGTGCAATCTTGCTAACCGCAACCTCCGCCTCCTGGGTTCAGGCAATTCTCCTGCCTCAGCCTCCTGAGTAGCTGGGATTACAGGCATGCACCACCATGCCCAGCTAATTTTTGTATTTTTAGTAGAGACAGGGTTTCACCATGTTGACCAGGATGGTCTCGATCTCTTGACCTTGTGATCCACCTGCCTCGGCCTCCCAAAGTGCTGGGATTATAGGCATGAGCCACCACGCCTGGTCTTACTGGACTTTAAAAGTCTCCAGAAGCCAGGAAGCCAAGCCAAAAAATGTGACTTGCCCTGTGATTTTGTCTGTAATACTCATACAAATTGGGTGAATTCCTCTCTTTTCAAGTTCCCCAAATATCTTGAAATTCCTGGATCTGTCAGAAAGCGGCATTCTTCACTCCACAAGCATCCACGTGAACCATTATTTGACATATCTGGCCAGGTTTTCCAAGGATTTCTGTTGGTTTTGTAATCTCAACTTCAGTTCCTCAAAGCTGTCTGTTTATATATGAAAATATGACATTCTATCCAGAGGCTTGATAAAATAACCAGTGTCTCCAATTGTGTCCTATTACAAAAGGAAACAGATATTCATCAAATTTATGCAAATTACTATGTTATCATCAAATAAGAATACTAATGAATAGTTTTCAGATTTTGGAGGGATCAGGTGGAGAGAAAGGAAAATGCTTCAATTTTGCTTACCTAAGTATAGTTTACCAAATTGTTGTAAAGCTCTAAATTGCCTTAGAAGAATTTTCTCAACTCTAGAAAATAAAACATAAAAAGAATCAGCAATATTTTAAATAAAAAAAGTCATAAAAATTATTTCAGTCCTTCATCAGTTCAGTACCATGTAATTAATTCTTATTCTACTTGATGTAACATTAGTAATTTCATGAGTCTATTTCTTTTTTAATAGAAGTTTACAAAATTCATATCCAGTTCAATTTTCTGATCTCAAAGCTGTCGGACACCTGCATTTCAGAGAACTTGTTGTAGTCGTTTCTTTGTAAACCTCCTTGAAGGCACAGCATTTCATAATTTGAAAATCTTTGAGGAAAAAAGAATTAGCAACAAGCAATTAACTGTGAACAACAAGAGTTAAAATGGCCATGGTGAAAGGCACAACTGACAAAGAAATTCGGTCATTTGCTTGTGGCCTACGACAATCGAACATAATTATGACAGCCAACATATACCGAAACTTAACAGATGTTTTAACATCTCATACGATTTGGACATACATATTCATAAATATTCATACAAATACGTAAATAACAATATGATAATAACTCAGAAAGAGATTACACATTATTTCTTATTTGACAATGTTTTCTGTATAATTTAACATCGGAGATCAGGTTGTTTAGCCTCAGTCTTTTGGATGCTTCAGGGGCCCTTTGGAACATCCCTGAGTTAGTTTGAGATTTGAGAGATTAATTTGAGATTTAAAATTTTGATTCTGGGAAGCCTGTCAAATATGTCAAAGGTTTAAAACACTTGATTAAAATAGGGTCACAGGTTACTGCAAAATGATAGTCATTCAAATGGTAATTCAAATAATCAAAGAGCAAAACTTTTACTCTTTGATAGAGAGTGCACAACTGATTCAAGCAGGCGAATTCCCTGAGGTCAGGAGTTTGAGACCAACCTGGCCAACATGGTAAAACCCTGTCTCTACTAAAAATACAAAAATTAGCAGGGTGCAGTGGTGGGCACCTGTAATCTCAGCTGCTTGGGAGGCTGAGGCAGGAGAGTCGCTTGAACCTGGGAAGCAGAGGTTGCAGTGAGCCAAGATCATGTCTCTGCACTCCAGCCTGGGCAACAGAGCAAGCCTCTGTCAAAAAAAAGAAAAAAAAAGAAAAGAAAAGGTAAGAAAAAGAAGAGCATTTGGGCTAATTTGTTTAATTTATGAGTACTCATTTATTTATAAGTCAACTTGGTACCATGTAGATTATATACAAATGCATGTGCAGGCATATACATACATGTAGACATGACATATAGCACACATGTGAGTATCCCAAAGTGAAAAATAAAAGGGAGCTTAATGTAAAAGACACCAGAACTTTCACCCGAGAGGAACCAGCCAAAGACCCTTGGGGCTCGGTGAGAAAGACGGAAACCCCAATCCCTTATTGGGGTGGTGCCTTTTTTGTGCTTCTCAGGAAGTTTCAGGGCTGCCAGAAGCCCCTTCTACATTCTTTCATGTGGTATTGTAGGTAGCAAAAGGAAAGGGAGGTGGAAGTATGTGGAAGAACATGTTTTAGAAGAGCCAGTTTGGGGAGATTTTAAGCTTCCTGGAAAGACCAATGAAGTTTCAGTTAGCAGGAGTTCGAGAAAAAGTAGGTCTAGTCAACTAAGAAGTTCCCATGGGAGAAATAGAATCTAAAAAAGAACAGAGAGCTTTGGTTGGGTGTGGCGGCCCACGCCTGTAATCCCAGCATTTTGGGAGGCCGAGGTGGACAGATCACAAGATCAGGAGTACCAGACCAGTCTGACTGACATGGTGAAACCCCATCTCTACTAGAAATACAAAAATTATCTGGGCATGGTGGCATGCACCTGTAGTCCCAGCTACTCAGGAGGCTGAGGCAGGAAAATTGCTTGAACCCAGGAGGTGGAGGTTGCAATGAGCCGAGATCGCACCATTGCACTTCAGCCTTGGCAACAAAAGCGAGACTTCATCTAAAAAAAAAAAACCAACCCAAAAACTGAGAGGTTTAAAAAATAGTCTGAATATCAGCTTCTAACTAAGCTGACTTTCGACCATAGAGCTCTTAAAAAAATCCTTTTAAATTTCTTCTTATTATAGTTCAGCCAGGACAAACAGAAAATATTCCTGGTTTTAAAAAAACAAACAAAACAAAACAAACAACAACAAAGCTGAAAGAAAAATGTATCTACCAGTGACTCAGAACTAAACCAAAGCGCACCTTTTATCAATGAACTACGTACACACAACATGTGGCCGTAGAAGTTCAAAGAAACGGTCCTCACAGGATGCAAAGCCATCCCCAAAGACAGCGGGAAGAAGAAAACGAGACTTAGAAACAACCAGGAAAGCAAAGCTGTTCACGGAGAGACAAGCAGCAATGACAAATAGGTACTCCAGAAAGTCAAGAGTCACACAAACATGAATTCAAAACAAATAAGGATCCTAACCGGTTCTTATACATGTTCCATTTTTCTCATGAGTTAAAGGGTTTACATGTCCAAGGGACAGATCCCCTGATCAGAAATCACTCCAGGGCCAGGATGATGAAACGTGAAATCCTAGCCATTAGACCACTGGTTGGGGTGGCCTTTTGTAAATTCTGCAGGGAATCCAAAGCAGGCAGTTTGCACGTACAAAGGATTTTAACTTTGCTTTAAAGCTGATTTCAACATCACATGTTCTCACTCATAGGCGGATGTTGAACAATGAGAACACATGGACACAGGGAGGGGAGCATCACACACTGGGGTCTGTTGGGGGGGACTAGGGGAGGGACAGTGGGGTAGGGAGGTTGGGGAGGGATAACATGGGGAGAAATGCCAGATATGAGTGACGATATATATATATATAAAGAAAAAAAAGAAGAAAATAAAAGCTGATTTCTGCCTTTAAAAAAATCTTGCCAGTGGAGTTTGCAAGGCTGTGTTTCTTTTGTGTCTTCTCATAGGTACCAGTAAGATAGCCATTTAAGGCAACAGTTGTATAAAAAGTTTTATTTTAAATATTGAGAATTTATTTATTCCATGTATGACTCAAGCCAACAAGGCTTTCTCATGGGTAGTCCCAGAGGCAACTTTCCAGGTTTAGAACACCATGGACGTACATGGCACCTTTTAAATGGCTGCAGAAGATGCAAGACCCCATGATCTTCCCCAAAACTTCATTCTCAGGAGTAGAGAAAGCAAAAGGACTTTGTTGCCACAGGTGGGTACAGGTGGTGCCTCCAGCATCCCACAGATTTGTGGGGGTTGCTAGACCCAGGCTCATCAGTCGGTGACACCAGGCAGGCCCTCCTGAAATTGGACTTGTCCAAAATTAACCAGGTAACAAGAGCTGTGTCAAGAAAAGTTCCTTACAGCTGGACTCCTTAATAAGACAAACTCCACTGAGAACTCAGCACACTCGGAACACAGTGCTGCTTAATATTGTATGTGTCTTGGGGGTCCCAGTCCTTTCAGTCTGGCCACCAGATATTGCCTGATGATCACACCCTCTGGATGGTGGAGACCAAGAGACAGTGCTCCCTCTTGGTCACAGATCAAGATCTTATGGTCATAAAACAAGGCACCAGGGTCAAACAGCACAGAAAGATGAAGCAAAAGAAACCCAGACCATTTCTGGGGAAAGAAGGAATCATGTGATATGAGTATTAATTTATACCGAAAAAAAATATATCAGGGTCTCTAAACCGAAGTCCTACTGATACAAATACTTTTCTCCTATTAATCTTAAGTTTCGATGGGAAAAAGAGAGTGATTTTTGCCCTCTGCTTGACTGGATTCCAAAGAGAGAGACCAGGACTCTGGTAAGAATTTCTTCCTCCTTGACTGTGGCTTTCAGAAGAGCACAGTGGTTTTGTTATCCTGCTGATAGAACCATGACCACAGGGGCCAAAGAAAATGTTTCTCTTTGCTTTCAGAAGGTCTGCTGCGAAAAGACAGAAAACAAGGCAGACTAATAGGATAAAAGGCATACAACATTTATTTTAATGCACTTAGCATGAAAACGATCGATCGGCCAGTCACCCAGTGGGATGCAGGCATTTACATATTCTTCACAGGGAGAGGGGACATGGGAGAAATGTGGCAATTTGAGGATAGTAAGTGGTTTTGAGGGGGAAATGAATGCACGAGGGGAACAGGCATTGGCCTGGGATGAAATCTGCTAGGTCCACAGAGCAGGCAGTGGCTGGTAAACAGTTCTCTTTGGAACTCTGAATGGGACCAAAATAGAGGACAATGACTGGGACAAAAGTCTGTGCAGGCGTGCTGACAGACTTCCATCTTTCTTCTTTGATAGGAGTTAAGTTAATGAAAACTCAAGGAAGAAACCAGAGGTGATTGTGTTTTTTTCGGCAGGTCGGGCCTCTAGGCAGATAAGGGAACTTTAGCAAACAGCTTCCTCCTGTGCTTTGGGAAAGAAAGAGGATTGAGATACAGGAAGGTGGGGAGAAGGTTAGAGAGACATTGAGACTGCTTCTTTCGCCCAGCATGTCAAAACACCATATTTTGGTGTATCATATTCTGAGCCTCAACACTATATCTATTCATCTCTCTCTCTCTCTGTCTCCATCTGTCTGTCCATCCGTCTGTCCATCTATCCATCCACTGTCCATTTATCTATCTCCCAGACTCACCCAGAATAACCTCCCTTTTGATTATCTAAAGCTGAGTGACTAGAGACCTTAATTGCACTGCACATTCCTTCACCTTTGCCACCTAATGTGACCTAATTATAGAGCAATCCCCCATCTCATTGCTGTTCATATTCACAAAGCTTGTGTGCTTTCCCTACACCAGATTCTTCCAAACATATTGGTTCCCCTGTGTTTCTAATGGCTTTTTGAGCTAGACGTCATTGCCCTTGACTTATAGACAGTCATAGGCACTCAAGTTTAAGTGACTTGCCGAGTGGTAGCAGAATCAGATTCCACATTTGTGACTTTGTGTGCCAACCCTTCCAAGTAGGGGAGAAGCGCTGATGTGAGAAAACAAATACAAGTTTGGAGGCTGGCTTCATGGTGGGATTTGTGCTGAGTGATTGCATCTTCTTGTGCCTCGGTTTCCTCCACGATAAGAAGGAGAGGTTTGTTGTAAGGATTAAATGTGATGCTACATAGAAAGTGCTCAGAATCTTGCCTAGTATAACATGACAGTTTATGGTGACTGTTTATTCTGATTAGCACTGTTATTATTGTAACCACTGCTAATACTACCCCGTGGTAAGAATGTCACAACTTCAGTAGCAGGAGGAGAGGAGGAAAGTGATATCCTCATAAACGGATGAACCTGGGTGGGAAGCAGGGTCTCCTTGGACCCAAATTTCCTATCTGTTATTTTTTCTTATTCCCCGAAGTTCTTCCAGACTCATGAACATCGTCACAGGACTCAAGTGACTATAGTTCAGTAAGTCCAAACCACCGAAGTTATGTCTAATTAGCTAGTCTTAATTGACATTAAGATAAATAACTTTTTAAATTATTTTTCCCTGTGAAATTGAGACTTGTTGGAGGGCAACCAGCTATAATTTAAATCACTGAATTAAGACAAATGTAATTTAGTGGTTGCTGGGAAGAGAGGGAAAAAAATTTTAATGTGCTAATCAACTCACCCATGTTGATAGGGGAAAATTTTGAAACACATTAATCAGCTGTGGATGAAACAGCTCGGAGACAGTACCACGCTGTTAAGAGCATAAACAAGCAGTGATGGTTGAAGAACAAGCAGCACTTGGCCTTTTTGGTCTCCTGCCAGTAGAAATTCCTCATCACTATCATCTCATTTTATCTCACTTAAACAGTTGAAAAGCATAGCCTTCAAGCAAAGTACCCACTGTCTGTAAGGAACACAGCTTGACACTTACTTTTGCTGCCTATTTTCCACTCATCCCACCTCCTTTCTCATTTCAGGCTCCTGCTGACATCTATGTCTGAAAGTTTAAAACTTACCAAAGTACATTTTCCTCCAAATTTGATTGTGCAGTGATAAAGGAAGCCATAGGAACTGGGGATGAGAGCATGTGGAATAGCAACCTTCTTCCTGCATATTGTAAGTTGGGGTGGCCCAAAGCTAACAACAGAGGCAAAGGCATAGCACAAATCCAAGAGTTGGAGTCAGGACAGCACAATCTGACTCCGTAGTTGTAGAGGTAGCCTTGAGATGCTGAACATAGCTTTTCTTTGTTTTCAGCTTCTGTCGTGATAAAAAAAAGAAATGCCAACTTTAGATTTCACATTCTATTTAAGTTGTGAAAAATGAGAGAATATTGAATCAGTTGTGATTCTTTTTATTGAAAGTGATAAAACTTGACACAAACTGTCTAGAGCAAAAATGGGAATTTATTGGCTTATGCAAGCAAAAATCTTGGGATGTAGTCAGCTAAAGGCAGAATTAAAACCAAGATGCAAACAAAGCTCTCAGGATTTTCATTGCCAAGCTCTGCTTTCCCTCCATACACTCTAGCCAGGGAGCTCTAACTCTCTCATCATGGTGACAGCGGGATGAGGCATCTCAAGCCCCACAGTCTTTCAATTAAGATGAGCAGGAAGCACATGACAATCTTTTCTGTGGACCCCAGAATCCTGTCTTTACTAGTTCAACTGACCTGGGCAGTACACCCCACAGTGCAGTAGTCAAGAGTTCAAGCTCTAAGTAATTTCCTGGTTTGCGCCCAGCCCTGCAACCTGGAGGAACTTAGCAACCCTCTTTGAGCTTTGGCACTGCGGAGGGCACACTGCAACAGCCCAGTGAAGGTTAGCTGCCATCATCATACCCTTGCCCACTGAGCCAGTCACAGAACCAGAGGAATGATCTCATCTGATTGCTTGGGCAATGATCTGAGATTCTGTGCCTAAGCAGACCACCCAGGCAGAGAAGAGAAAGCACAGACCTTCACACTAAATTTACGTAATCCCCAGGGGAGACAAACCCATGTTATAATGTGGGTGAGACGTGTTATGACATGGGAGTGGTCTCACCTCTCCTTCTGCTCCTCAGCTGCGCTGGAGCTGTGCGTGCTGCAGTGAGCACCAGCTCCCTCCGCCCTGGAATTCTGCTGATCTCAGCGGCTTGGTTACTTTGCTTCCCCTGGCACTCATGCTCGATGAAGATGCAGACTCATCCATGTGTGAGAACTGTCCAGGGGTGCTTGAAGGGCACTCTCACCACTGCATTACCGAGCTACAAACACAGCTTTATGCTCCAAACTCTTCAAGCTCAAGAGCCTCAATAGCACTTGGCTTTTACTGAGCCTGCTCCCATTGTTGGGAAGCAGGCCTCCATCTATTGTGAATGAGAGCCACCACAGCAATTCAAAATGAGGGCACTAGAAGGGGAAACCATTTCCCCAGTGGGAAGCTGACAGCCAGCCCCCTGCTTTGACTGAAGTGGCTTCTGTGGACTATTAAGGATTCCTCTGGTTCTGTGACTGGCTCAGTGGGGAAGTCAGGACGGAAGGAAGGAGATGGGGCTGGGAATGTGGGCACAGGCTCTTCTCCTGAAAACCAGGACTTCTTGGAGGGAAGTCTCATGACATCCCTGAACCTCAGTTTCCTTGTCTAAGAAAGAGGAAAATAATCCGTGCCTCACTGAATTGATGTCAGGACTGAATGAGGCGGTGCATACAAGTGTTCTGTGAACGACAGGCCCTGGTACATTTTTAATATGCAGGATTTCATCACTGCTCTAAACTTAAATTAGGAATAATCTTGATTTGTCCATTTGATTTTTCATTCATTCATTCTTCTATTAAGAATGACACAGAACCACAGAGCTGTTGTCTTCCAATTTTTAATTTTTTTTCATTAAAAAGTCCCAGAACCTCACTCCAACATTTTGAAAATATACTGAACATACCCATGCTTTAGAAGCAGGCTCTGAGTGTGTATTTGTTTCCTGGTGAGCCAGTTGACGGAGTTATGCAACAGTGGCATAAATTCACAGCTCATTAAACCAGCCACATAAAACATTATGGGAGCAAACACCTCCCTGAGGAGTCTAAGGAAGCCACAGCCCACATCCAGCCAGACGCCTCATCGGAGCAATGGTACACGCAGAAAGTGCTGATGAAGAGCTTCAGTACCATGCTGCTGCATTGGAGTAAATTCTGTAATTGTTAATCAAGCAGGCATTATCATCCTTGATGATAATTCATTCACCACCTAGGTATCTGGAGGCACTCACCTGTCTTCTTGTTATTACATATTTTGCAGGACAATGCAATGAGAGATTAGCGTTCATAGCAACTGCCGTGCGTTTTTATTCTTCCTGGCTGTGTATGTTACTGAGAAACACGGAGCCTTAACAAGGCCTTTCAAATGTAAAATATTATACGGGGAGACTGTGCTTATCATGGGGTTTTATAGAGAGTGATGACAGTTAGGAATCCCTCTGCCCCTGATTAATGTGTTTATAAACATGTGTGAAGTGCCTGCCACCCCGCGGTACAACGCAGGAGACAGAGCGTGGTTCTGATGCAAGGCCCGGACGGAGTATCAAAGCCAGGCATCTGAGAGAAGGCTCGCCTCTCTTCTCAGGCGCCGGGGGTCTGTGGTGGGGGCTGCCTGATCAGCAATGGCAAGACTGAGACAAACACAGGCCTCAATTTTGAGTACTGCCTGGGTGTGCAATGCTTGGCTGCTGAGTCACAGAAGTCTAAGAGTTTTATCCAGGACACTTTTTCACCATCAGCAAGAGAAAGGTATCTGCAGCACGATACTGAAGAATCTTGAGGATCTGAAGGGGTCTCTCTTCCCTCTTAACTTTCTGCATTGGGAACGCTTATTGGCAATGTTTGCTCATTTAAGAAATGTATCTCTTAGGGTTCTACCAGAGAAAAGGAACAACTAGGAGACATATATCTACTTCTGCTTCTATGTCTACAGCTCTACATCTACATCTGTGACTGTATCTCACCTGTATGTCGATATTTATATGATACAGATGTAGAGATATGAATATGGATATATTAGGTTGCTGTAAAACTGCTTTTGGTTTTTTTCATTGAAAGTAATGGAAAAACCACAATTACTTCTGCACCAAACTTAATAGACACATAGATAAATATATCTCTATATCCATGATAGATATATTGATATGGATATAGACACATCGCCATCTATACATCATCTCTATGTCTATTTCCCTGTGTAGACAGAAACCTATATTTACATGTGTATATCTCTATATGCATTTATCTTTATATCTGTATCTATACATGCTACAATTTTCATGTGCCCCGCAGAAAGCCTGTGCTGGGAATTTAATCCCCAATGAGACAGTGTTGACAGGTGGGACATTTGAGAGGTGATTAGGCTATGAGGGCTTTGTTCTCATGAACAGATAAATGCTGATTAAAAAAGGATTTGAGGTTGCCAGCTTGATCTCTTGCTGTGTCTCACATGAGCTCTTTTCTCTTTCTGCCTTCCACCACGGGATGAGGCAGTGAGAAGGCCCTCACCTGATGTGGCTGCTCAGTCTTGAACTTCCCAGTCTCCAGAATTATGAGCCAAATGCATTTCAATTCATTATAAATTACTCAGTCTATGGTATTGTGTTATAGCAGCACAAAACAGACTAAGGAAGTGTGTGTGTGTTTGTGTGTGTGTGTGTGTGTGAAAAGGGAGCAGGATAAAGAGAAAGAGAGAGATCGCTAAGCTCTCTCCATACAGGGAAATAGAATAGAGGAGTCGCTAATCTATCTCTATAACCATATATATTTATGTAAATCTATCTACACAGAGGTATTTATAGATAGATCTCTATCTCTGTATCTATATAACTATATATAGAATGATGGATATGAATATAGACATAGGGACATGTGGATATAGAGACATAGATATATAGAGACACACATTTAAGAGATCTACTATAAGGAATTGGCTTACGTGATTGGGGAAGCTGTCCAGTGGGAAAGCAGGAGGGCAGGCAGGAAACTCCTGCAGGAGCTGACACTGCAATCCCTAGGCAGAGTTTCTTCTTCCTTGGGGAAACCTCAGTTTTGCTCTTAAGGCTTTTAACTGATTGCATAAGGCCCACCCAGGCGATTAAGGATAATCTCCCTCTCTGAAAGCCAACTGCCTGTAGATGCCAACCACATCTGCCAAATACCTTTACTGAAGCATGTAGGTTAACGTCTGGTTGAGTCAGCTACAGCAGCTTAGCCATGTTGACACATAGAAGCACCCATCACAGAAAGTGAATGTGAGAATTCTTACTAGGTTTGAGAGGATAGTAGGAGTGCTGAGAAGTTAAATATGGAAAAATAATTTGGAGGAAGATTTTCCATCAACTCTTTAAATTGTTGAGTGTACCGTGGATGTGTCACCAAATATCAGTCAGCCGTAAATATGTCCTTACCACTCTTGCAACAATTCATGGGCTAGCTCATGCATGCACCGATGCTGCTCCACCCTGCGTGGCTATTTGAAGCAGGTTCAGGCTGCACTGGTGTCAATCCCAGGGGAGAACTCTCAACACCTTGTCCACTGCATCATGAGCTGGAACAATTTCTATCACATGTCTGAGTCCAGCGAGGCAGAACGCTCGCACACAAGACACACGAAGCATGCTACTCACAGCAAGAAACAACAGAAGCCTATGGCTCATGTAAGCTGTTCAGAGAGCATGGACCTTTTCTCCTTAATTTCTCCATAGCTGAGGGACTCTGGAACACAGTCCACCCTCTGTTTTGTATTCTAGGTGAAACATGACTTGTAGGACATTCTGTTCTAGGAGGGACAAAAATGGAGCCCAGGTTATTCTGGCCAGTACATCCTTACCTCAAGATATTGTATTATCAGCAGGTTCTATGGTTCTTCTTGAGAACTACAAGTGAGTAAAGGAGGAGACCTGGGTCAGTCCATGGCCACCTGGAGAACCATTCTGCAGGCTGAATTACTGAACTGCCATACGACTCTAGAAGGATGATATGGTTTGGCTGTGTCTCCACCCAAATCTCATCTTGCATTGTAGCTCCCATAATCTTCATATGTCATGGGGGAGACCCCGTGGGAAGTAATTGAATCATGGGGGTGGGTTTTTTCCATGCTGTTCTCATGATAGTAAGTCTCATGAGATCTGATGGTTTAATAAAGGGAGTTCCCTTACACATGCTCTCTTGCCTCCCACCATGTAAAACATAGCTTTGCTCCTCCTCCAACTTCTGCCATGATTGTAAGGCCTCCCAGCCTCACGGAACTGTGAGTCCGTTAAACCTCTTTTTCTTTATAAATTACCCAGTGTCTGCTATGTCTTTGTTAGGAACATGAGAACAGACTAATACAATAAATTGGTTCCAGGTAGTAGGATGCTGCTGTAAAGATATGAAGAAATGTGGAAGCAATGTTAAAAACAGGCAGAGGTTGGACCATTTGGAAGGCTCAGAAGAAGACAGGAAGACGTGGGAAGGTTTGGAACTTCCTAGAGACTTGGAGGTCTCAGAAGACAGGAAGATGTGGGAGAGTTGAAAGCTTCCTAAAGACTTGTTGAAGGGCTTTGACCAAAATGCTGATCGTGATATGAATGACAAAGTCCAGGACGAGGTGGTCTCAATGGTGATGGGAAACTTCTTGGGAATTGAAGTAGAAATCACTTGCTATGCAAAAGCAAAGTGCTTTATTTATTTATTAATTATTTGTAGTCCTAGATCCAATTCTTTTCTTTTTTTTTTTTTTAATTGTAGTATAAGTTCTGGGGTACATGTGCAGATCTTGCAAGATTGTTGCATAGGTACACACATGCCATGGTGCTTGCTGTCTCCCTCCCCCATCACCTCCATCAGCCTTTTCTCCCAGTGTTATCCCACCCCAATCTCCGCACCCGCGCTCTTCCTCCCCTGGCCTCCTGCCTCCTGCCATACCCCTGTGTGTGATGTCCCCCTCCCTGGGTCCATGTGTTCTTATTGTTCAACACCCGCCTATCAGTGAGAACATGCAGTGTTTGGTTTTCTGTTCTTGTGTCACTTTGCTGAGAATGATGGTTTCCAGATTAATCCATGTTCCTTCAAAGGACACAAATGCATTGTTTTTTATGGCTGCGTAGTATTCCATGGTGTATATGTGCCACATCTTCTTTATCCAGTCTTTCATTGATGGGCATTTGGGTTGGTTCCAGGTCTTTGCTATTGTAAACGGTGCCACAATGAACAAACATGTTCATGTGTCTTTATAGTAGAAAGATTTATAGTCCTTTGGATATATACCCATAGTAATGGGATTGCTGGGTCAAATGGAATTTCTATTTCTAGGTCCTTGAGGAATCATCACACTGTCTTCCACAATGGTTGAACTAATTTACACTCCCACCAACAGTGTAAGAGTGTTCCTATTTCTCCACATCCTCTCCAGCAACTATTGTCTCCAGATTTTTTAATGATCACCATTTTAACTAGAGTGAAATGGTATCTCAAGGTGGTTTTGATGTGCATTTTTCTAATGACCAGTGATGATAAACATTTTTTCACATTTGTTGGCCTCATAAATGTATTTTTTTGGAAAAGTGTCTGCTCATATCCTTCGCCCACTTTTGAATGGGTTTGTTGGGTTTATTCTTGTAAATCTGCTTTAGTTCTTTGTAGATTCTGGATATCGGACCTTTGTCAGATGGGTAGATTGAAAAAATTTTTCCATTCTGTTGATTGCTGGTTCACTTTAATGATTTTTTCTTTTGCTGTGTGGAAGCTCTTAAGTTTAATTAGGTCCCATTTGTCTATTTGGCTTTTGTTGCCATCTCTTTTGGTGTTTTAGTCATGAAGTCCTTACCTGTACCTATGTCCTGAATGGTATTGCCTAGTTTTTCTTCTAGGGTTTTTATGGTGTTAGGTCTTATGTTTAAATCTTTAATCCATTTGGAGTTAATTTTAGCATAAGGTGTAAGGAAGGGGTCCAGTTTCTGCTTTCTGCACATGGCTAGCCAGTTTCTCCAACACCATTTATTGAACAGGGAATCCTTTCCCCATTGCCTGTTTTTGTCAGGTTTGTCAAAGATTGGTTGGTTGTAGATGTGTGGTGTTGTTTCTGAGGCTTCTGTTCTGTTCCATTGGTCTATATCTCTTTTTGGGTACCAGTACCATGCTGTTTTGATTACTGTAGACTTGCAGTATAGTTTGAAGTCAGGTAGCATGATGCCTCCAGCTTTGTTCTTTTTGCTTAGGATTGCCTTGGCTATCTATATGGGCTCTCTTTTTGTTCCATATGAAGTTTAAAGTAGTTTTCTTTTTCCAGTTCTGTGAAGAAGGTCAATGGTAGCTTGATGGGGATAGCTTTGGGTTTAATTAAGTCCCATTTATTACTTTGGGCAGTATGGCCATTTTCAATGTTTATTCTTCCTAACCATGAGCATAGAATGTTTTTCCATCTGTTCATGTCCTCTCTGATTTCCTTGAGCAGTGGTTTGTAGTTCTCCTTGAAGAGGTTCTTTACATCCTTTGTTAGTTGTATTCCTAGGTATTTTATTCTCTTTGTAGCAATTGTGAGTGAGAGTTTGCTCATGATTTGGCTCTCAGTTTGTCTGTTTGGTGTATAGGAATGCTTGTGATTTCTACACATGGATTTTGCACCTCAGATTTTGCTGAAGTTGCTTATCAGCTTAAAGAGATTTTGGGCTGAGACAATGGGTCTTCTAAATATACAGTCATGTTGTCTGCAAATAAAGACAATTTGGCTTCCTCCTTTCCTAATTGAATACCCTTTATTTCTTTTTCTTGCCTGATTGCTCTGGCTAGAACTTCCAATACTATATTGAACAGGAGTGGTGAGAGAGGGCATCCTTGTCTAGTGCTAGATTTCAAAGGGAATATTTCTAGTTTTTGCCTGTTCAGTATGAAATTGGCTGTGGTTTTGTCATAAATAGCTTTTATTATTTTGAGATATGTTCCATCAATACCTAGTTTATTGAGGGTTTTTAGCGTAAAGGGCTGTTGAATTTTGTCAAAGGCCTCTGCATCTATTGAGACAATCATGTGGTTTTTGTCTTTGATTCCGTTTATGTGATAGATTACATTTATAGATTTGTGTATGTTGAACCAGTCTTGCATCCCCAGGATGAAGCCTACTTGATCATGATGGATAAGCTTTTTGATGTCCTGTTGCATTCAGTTTGCCAGTATTTTATTGAAGATTTTTGCATTGATGTTCATCATGGATATTGGCCTAAAGTTTTCTTTTTTAGTGTGTCTCTGCCATGATGGTCTCATAAAATGAGTTAGGGAGGATTCCCCCTTTTTGTACTGTATTGTTTGGAATAGTTTCAGAAGGAATGATACAAGTTCCTCTTTGTACATGTGCTAGAATTCAGCTGTGAACCTGTCTGGACCCGGACTTTTTATGGTTGGTAAGCTATTAATTGCTGCCTCAACTTCGGTCCTTGTTATTGGTCTCTCAAGGGTTTCAGCTTCCTTCTGGTTTAGTCTTGGGAGGGTGCAAGTATTCAGGAATTTATCCATTTCTTCCAGATTTTCTGATTTATGTGCACTGAGTTGTTTTTAGTAATCTCTGATGGTAGTTTGTATTTCTGTGGAATTGGTGGTGATGTCCCCCTTATTGTTTTTTATTGCATCTATTTGATGCTTCTCTCTTTTCACTTTTATTAGTCTGGCTAGCAGTCTATTTTGTTGATCTTTTCAAAACACCAATTCCTTGATTTATTGATTTTTTTAATGGTATTTTGTGTCTCTGTCTCCTTCAGTTCTGCTCTGATCTTAGTTATTTCTTGTCTCCTGCTAGCTTTTGAGTTTTTTGATTTTGCTTCTCTAGCTCTTTCAATTTTGACAATAGGGTGTCGATTTTAGATCTTTCCTTGTTTCTTATGTAGGCATTTTTTGCTATAAATTTCCCTCTAGGCATTGCTTTAAATGTGTCCCAGATATTCTGGTATGTTGTGTCTTCATTATCATTGGTTTCAAAGAACATCTTTATTTCTGCCTTCATTTCATTGTTTATCCAGTCATCATTCAGGAGCAAGTTGTTTAATTTCCATGCAGTTGTGCATTTTTGAGTGAGTTTCTTAATCCTGAGTTCTAATTTGATTGTGCTATGGTCTGAGAGACTGTTATGATTTCCATTCCTTTGCATTTGCTAAGGAGTGATTTACTTCCAATTATGTGGTCTATTTTAGAGTAAGTGTGATGTGGTGCTCAGAAGAATGTATATTCTGTGGATTTGGGGTGGGGAGTTCTGTAGATGTCTATTAGGTCTGCTTGGTCCAGATCTGCATTCAAGTCTTGGATATCCTTGTTGATTTTCTGTCTTGTTGATATGTCTAGCATTGACAGTGGAGTATTAAAGGTTCCCACTATTACTGTGCAGGAGTCTAAGTCTCTTTGTAGGTTGTTAAGAATTTGCTCTATGTATCTTGGTGCTCCTGTATTGGGTCCATATATATTTAGGATAGTTAGCTCTTCTTGTTGCATTGATCCTTTTACTATTATGTAATGCCCTTCTTTGTCTCTTTTTATCTTTCTTGGTTTAAAGTCCATTTTATTAGAGATTAGGATTGCAACCCCTGCTTTTTTTTCCTCTCCATTTGCTTGGTATATCTTCTTCCATTCCTTTATTTTGAGTCTATGTGTGTCTTTGCACGTGAGATGGGTCTCCTGGATAGAGCACACCATTGGGTCATGACTTTTTATCCAATTTGCTAGTCTTTGTCTTTGATTGGGGCATTTAGGCCATTAACATTTAACGTTAATTTTGTTATATGTGAATTTGATCCTGCCATTTTGTTACTGGCTGGTTGTTTTGCCCATTAGTTGATGGTGTTTCTTCACTGAATCATTGGTCTTTACCATTTGGTATGATTTTGCAGTGTCTAATACTGGTTGTTCCTTTCCATATTTAGTACTTCCTTCAGGAGCACTTGTAAGGCTGGTCTTGTGGTGACAAAATCTCTCAGCAATTGCTTGTCCATAAAGGATTTTATTTCTCCTTCACTTATGAAGCTTAGTTTGGTTGGATGTGAAATTCTGAGTTGAAATTTCTTTTCTTTAAGGATGTTGAATATTGGCCCCCACTCTCTTCTGGCCTGTAGGGTTTCTGCTGAAAGATCTGCTGTGAATATAATAACCTTCCCTTTGTTGGTGACCTGACCTTTCTTTCTGGCTGCCCTTAGTCTTTTTTCCTTCATTTCAACCCTGGTAAATCTGACGATTATATGTCTTGAGGAGTATCATTGTAGTATTTTCTGTATTTCTTGGATTTGAATGTTGGCCAGCCTGCTAGGTTGGGGGAGTTCTCCTGGATAGTATCTTGGAGCATGTTTTGCAGCTTGGATTCACTCTCCTCATCACATTCAGGTACACTGATTAAGCATAGATTGGGTCTTTTCACATTATCCCATATTTCTTGGAGGCTTTGTTCATTTATTTTCACTCTTTTTTCTCTAATCTTGCCTTCTCATTTAATTTCATTGAGTTGATCTTCTATCTCTGATATCCTTTCTTCTGCTTGATTGGTTTGGCTATTGAAACTTGTATATGCTTTGTGAAGTTCTGGTGCTGTGTTTTTCAGCCCCATCAAGTTGTTTATGTTCTTCTCTAAGCTGGTTATTCTATTTAGTATCTCATCTAACCTTTTTTGAAGGTTTTTAGTTTCTTTGCACTGTGTTAGAACATGTTCCTTTAGCTCAGATAAGTTAGTTATTACCCATATTCTGAAGCCTGCTTCTCTCAACTCATCAAACTCATTCCCCATCCTATTTTGTTTCCTTATTGGTGAGGAGTTGTGATCCCTTGGAGGAGGAGAGGAGTTCTGGTCTTTGATGATTTCATCCTTTTCGTGCTGGTTTCTTCTCATCTTCATGGATTTGTCTACCTTTGATCTTTGAGGTTGGTGATTTCAGATGGGGTCTCTGAGTGGATGTACTTTCTGTTGATGTTGAGGCTATTTCTTTTTGTTTTTTACTTTTCCTTCTAACAGGCCCTTCTGCTGTAGGACTCCTGGAGGTCTATTCCAGGCCTTGGTTGCCTGTGAGTCACCCATGGGGGTTGCAGAGCAGCGAGGATTGTTGTCTGATCTTTCCTCTGGTAGCTTCATCCCAGAAGGGTACCCATCTGGTATAGCCTGAACTCTCTTGTATGAGGCATCTTTTTGGTTTTCCAGGGGTCAAGGAGCTGCCTGAGGATGTAGTCTGTCCCTTGTTTGCCTGCTGAGGCACTGCTCAGTTGCATAGGGCCCAGCCTGGCTGCTATATAGGCTTTCTTTGGCTTTTGTTTACACTGGTGTGATTAACCCAGCCTTTGCAGTGGCAGACGCCCTTCCTCCCTCCAAGCTCAAATGTCCCAGGTTGAGTTCACACTGATATGCTGGCTGCAAATCTTTGAAGTGAGAGGGTTTCAGTTTGCTGGGCTTTGTGGGGGTGGGACCTGCCAAGCTGTATTACCTGTCTCCCTGCTTTCAGCTCTGCCTCTTTCTGTGGGGTGGGTAGCTCTATCCAGCAGGCACTTTCAATGCTAGTCAGATCACCCATCCATATTTGTGCCAGCAATCTGTGGTGCTAGTCAGAGCTGCCACTCAGGTCTGTGCTGATAACTCACAGCACTTTCTTCAGGGATCTCCTGGTCTGTGGGTGACAGAGGGCCTGGGAGAAGCATATTATATGAACCAGAGTGCTGGAGGGGAGGGAGAAGTCCCCAATCCTCCAGTCAGTTGCACTTCCTGGGTGGGACAGTGTCCCACCCTGCCTTGGTTCACCCTCTTTGTGCTACACCCACTGTTCAACTAGTCCCATTGAAATGAACCTGGTACCTCGATTGGAGATCTCTTGCCTTCTGCATCTCTCTTGCAGGGAGCTGTGCTCCAAAGCTGTTTCTATTTGGCCATCTTGGTGGAAGTCCCAGACTGGTGGCATTTTGTCCCTCTCCTAGAGACCTATGGAACTTGAGAGGGATGATTTAGGGTATCTGGTGGAAGAAATTTCTAAGCAGCAAAGTGTTCAAGAGAAAGCAAGCATAAAAATTGGAAAATTTTGCAGCCTGACAATGCAGTAGAAAAGAAAAACCCATTTTTCTGGGAAGAAATTCAAGCCAGCTGCAGAAATTTGCATAAGTAATGAGAAGCCAAATGTTAATTGCCAAAACAATGAGGAAAATGTCTCCAGAGTATGTCAGAGACATTTGAAGTAGCCCCTCCCACACAGACCTGGAGGCCTAGAAGGAAAAAATGGTTTGTAGGCAAGCCCAGGGATCCCCTACTGTGTGCAGCCTAGGAACTTGGTGCCCTGTGTCCCAGCCACTCCAGCCATAGCTAAAAGGGGCCAAGGTACAGCTCAGACTGTGGCTTCAGCGAGTGCAAGTCCCAAGTCTTGGCAGCTTCCACGTGGTATTGAGCCTGCAGGTGTACAGAAGTCCAGAACTGAGGTTTCAGAACCTCCTCCTAGATTTCAGAAGACGTATGGAAATGCCTGGATGTCCAGGCAGAAGTTTGATGCAGGTGTAGGGCCCTCATGGAAAACCTCTGCTAGGGCAGTGTGAAAGGAAAATGTCAGCCTGGAGCCCCCATATAGAGTCCCCACTGGAACATTGGCTATTGAAGCTGTGAGAAGAGAACCACTATCTTCCAGACCCCAGAATGTTAGATCCACTGACAGCTTGCACTGTGTACCCCGAAAAGCCAAAGACACTCAATGTCAGCCTGTGAAAGTAGCCAGGAGGGAGGTTGTACCCTGCAAAGCCATAGGGGCAGAGCTGCCCAGGGACATGGGAGCCCACCTCTTGCATCAGTGTGACCCAGATGTGAGACATGGAGTAAAAGAAGATCATTTTAGAGCTTTAAGATTTGACTTTCCTGATGAAGTTTTGATTTGCATTGGCCTGTAGCCACTTAATTTTGGCCTCTTTATCCCATTTAGAATGGATGTATTTACCCAATGCCTGTATCCTCATTGTATCTAAGAAGCAACTAACTTGCTTTTGATTTCACAGGCTTATAGGGAGAAGGGACTTGGCTTGTTTCAGATGAGACATTAGACTGTGGACTTTTGAGTTAATGCTGAAATATATTAAGACTTTGGGGAACTGTTGGGAAGGCATGATTGGTTTCGAAATGTGAGGACAAGAGATTTGGGAGAAGTGATGAGCTGGGGTGGAATGACATGGTTTGGCTGTGTCCCCACCCAAATCTCATCTTGAATTTCACTCCTATAGTCTCCCATGTCATGGGAGGGACACAATGGAAGGTAATTGAATCATGGGTCTGGTTTTTCCCATGCTGTTCTCATGCATGATATCTGGTGGTTTTATAAATGGCAGTTCCCCTGAACATTCATTCTGTCTTGCCTACCACCATGTAAGATGTGCCCTTACTCCTCCTTCACCTTCTGCCATGATTGTGAGACCCCCCCAAGCCATGTAAAACTGTGAGTTCATTAAACTTCTTCTTTTAAATAAATTACTCAGTCTCCAGTATGTATTTATTAGTAGTGTGATAACAGACTAATAAAAAGGGAGACCCCAGGTTTAACCCTGCTGTATTGATGATGAAACACCGGTGCAGTCATGTCTCTAGCTTCATGCAGGAAGCTCACAGCAGAGCTAGGATTTGAGCCCAAGAATCCTATCACCTGAGTGTTTAATCTCTCTTTTTTTTTTAATGAGACTTCCAAATGATCTTTGTATTTAGAACCAATTCTTAATTATTCTGTTGAAGCTGATGGGAGTCAGCGCTGATGATGCCAATCATTATCTCTGAAGTTTTGGGCAAGGCATTCTGCCTCTCTGGGTCTCCCTTTTTTCACAGGTTAAATAGGGTACAGTCCCCATTTTAGGCAGCCTTATTTTTAAGATTGCTGACAAGTTTAGAAGGCATGAAGTATGTGGATATGCTGTATAACTTGTGAGTACTGTGCATATGGGAGGAATTCTTTGCCCTTAACTTCTCATATGCATGATTTTCCCAGCAACTACATCTGTGCTCAGCTTTGCTTAATGAATTGCCCTGCACAACAGGCAGGAAGAGCTCCACGGCATATGAGGTGCAATTTAAAACATGGCATCTCTAAAATGCATTTATTTCTAGCCCTTTTTCTATATGATTGAAGGGGAGTCTTATTTTTCTGTATCCTCCTTTCCCTCTCCCATGTCCCCTAGAACCAGGGGCTCTAGGAGTCCCCAGGGCAAGGCCTCTGTCCATGGCAGACAGAAGCCTCTGAGGCTCCCTGCCCAGGCTCAGGGCTCCACTGTGAGTCATCTCTGCCCAAACTTAGCCACCAGGCATCTTGCAGAGGCTCCTAGGGACCCATGTTCAAAATCGACCACACCTGTGGTCAGGGCCCTGTCCCGGCACACCCCAACTGCAAAATTTGGGCCAATTTTTCTTTCCTAACTACACACTCTTCAGTGCCTTCCCTTCCAGGATAGTGTAACTGATGTGCTTCTTCCTTGAAAAAGTTCACGCCAGCCTTACACACTGTCCTGCTTCACAGAATGGCAGCCCTGGTTTCAGAGGAGGCTGGGTTTTGGAAAGAAAGGTCATTGTCTCCCTGGCAAGAAGGTCAAAGGCGCTTCCTCCTCCTCCTCCTCCTCCTCCTCCTCCTCCTCCTCCTCCTCCTCCTCCTCCTCCTCCTCCTTTTTCTTCTCTTCATCCTCTCCCTTCTCTTCCTTCCCTCCCTCCTCTTCATTTTCCCTCTCCTGGTCCTCTTCCTCCTCATCTTCCTCTCATCTCCCTCCTCCTTCTCCTCCTCTTCCTTCTCTTCCTTATCTTTGTTCTCCTCTATCTCCTCTCTGCCTTCTTTTTTCCTATTTAGTCTGAAGCTGTGACTACGAAACACCTTTTTTTTTTTTTTGGTCAGTATCTCACCCCATCAAGCCTGTTTTCATAAGTAACCAGGAGTGCGGTGAGCTGCAGTGGCTGCAGGTGCTGGAGGTGCCAGTCCTCCCTCACACACAGCTCTCATCCACAGTGTTTTGGGTGGAACCCGAAAGTGAGGATGGAGCCCATTTGCGGAGCTTTCCAAGGAAGCCTGTTGCTATGGAAACTTCAGCTTGGCACCGTATGCAAATACCTGTCTCCCTTGAAACTTGCCTGACACTGATGCTGAGCAGAAAATATAGAACACAGTAAAATGGGTTTTTAACTTTCATGTAGGGATTGTAAGAGCTCTGCCTGCTAATTAATTATGCACAAGCACTTCGAGAGGCAACCTGGTAGAAATGTCTGCAGGTAATGGCCTTTTGACAAATTCCCTTCAACTCTTAATTTTTTAAAGGGAACTTTTTTCCCCCAGTAAATAGCATAAGAAGAGGAGAGTCAGTTCATTTAGAGCAGGCTGCTGTGGACACCCATTAGCGGTGCCCTCACTGCACAGGGTTGTCTTCTTCTCATTAGTGTGACATGAACGCAGCTGCCGAGGGCCTGGCATGGAGGCCATCAGTCCTGACGCACATGCTCGGGCACAGTCCCATGAGGGCTGTCTCCAATAAATGACACTCGTGGGAGGAGCTCCTCTGAAATTACTGTAGGCTGCCTTCATTCTGGGCGTCTGCCTTCTAAGACCACTCGAGTGATCCTGGCAGTGCATCTGGATTCCAGGCACCAGGAGGACAGTTCGCAGAGCTCAGAGAGAGGCGGGCATGGAATGTGGGTTCCCTGGGGCTCAGCCAGGTCCTGAGCTCTCCAAGGCTTCTGAGAAAGCAGAGAAGAAATACCCAGGCCCGATGGAGCTCTGGGTGCTGAGTTACTGAAGTTTATCATCGCTGGTAATAGAAGAGACTAGCAGAGAGGGAAATGGACACATTAAGGCAGAGGCTGGAAAATCTGTCAGGGAATGATGGCACACACAGGGGAAGCATTTGACAGCCCCCAACCCACCGTGCACATGATCTCCTGTGCTGAGTCGCAATGTTTGTGCCTTTAGGACCCCGGATGGGCCCTGGTGAGGAAGCAGCCTCAGGAACCTTCCAGAAGCTAGCCCAGATGCACTGGCCGCTCAAGTCCCCCCTGCAGTGTCTGGGTCCTTCTTGGTGGTGGGCAGACCACAGAGGGCATCAGGCACTGAGATGGTGCAACCCTGGGGTCCAAGAAGTAGAGGTGAAATAGGAGTCAGATGGTGGAGCAGGACTGGAGGCAGAGGTAGATCTCCTGCAGCGGCTGTCAGGGCACTGGCCCTGCGACGCGGCGGGCCTGATGGTCGAGGAGCTGCATGTGCCCTGCTAAGGACAGGGTCTGCCTGGACACCGGAAAGCAGATCCCACAGCAAAGTCATGTGACCATATTCTACCCACAGGAGTGGGTCCCACATCCCCTTTACGAATGAGGAAGCTGAGGCCAGGGAGGTGCAAGAGACTCGGCCTGGGGCCAAGTCCACAATTTGCTGAGGTATCATGCGGGGTCTCTAACTTGCATTCACCCAAGGCTCGTCTTTGTGAGCGTATCACAGGAGAGAGAGGTTATACTACAGTTGAATTGTTCCCTTTCCAAAATCCTATGTGGAAGTTCTGCCCACCAGTAACTTACAATGTGACCTTACTCAGAAATATGATCCTTTCGGGTGGAATTAGTTAAGTCAAGATGAGGACATACCTCAGCAGGGTGCAGGCCCGAATCAATCTGACTGGAGTCCTTATAAAAAGGGGAAGTGCAGGCTGAGAGGCACAGGTGCAGGGAGAAGGCCAGATGGAGCCAAAGGCAGAGACCAGGGTGATGCTTCAGTAAGCCCAGAAGCACCAACGACTGCTGGCAACCCCCAGCTGGTAGGAGAGGTGTGCGACGGATCTTCCCGCACAGCCTTGGAAGAAACCAACCTTTCCTCTTGGACTTCTAACCCCCAGAGCTGGGAGACAGTAAGTTTGTGTTTGTTCTAAGAACCCAGCCTGCAGCAAATGTCCCCCCCACCCTGCAGCTGCAGGCGGTGGCTCAGGTCAGACCACCCGTAAGGTACATTCCACATGGGGGCTGGTGATGGCTGTCGGTGCCTTCACTGACAGTCTTGATGCCTCACTCGGGCATTGGCCAGGCTGGCAGAAATGTGGGTGGGAGCAGCAGGGATCGTGGAACCATCGTGGCCTGGGATGAGGAAGGTGTTGACTTGGGGACGTTCGGACGTTCAGTTCTGGGCTGTAGGATTCAATAGGACACTGTATTGATGAACAGTCACTGGCAGCAGCCATGCTCATTCCTGCAGATGAGCTCTTTCAATCCTAATGGCCACGTGGTCAGGAAAACAGGCAAGTGTTCCTACCGGCCATGTCCTTCCAGCTGCCGAGTGGCTGAGGTGAGCTGCAGGGAGCTGCCCCAGTCCCTGACAGTGAGTGCCTTCCACCTTCCATGCCCCGAGGCAATAGCCCAAAAGTCAGTAATATTTCCCTGGGGAATTTCAACTGGTGAATTGTTTAGGAGGTAAAAGTCACTTCCTCCATAACTGGAAATGCAAACAGAAGTGATTATAGACTGACTTGTAGAAACTGGGCAAATTTAAGGAGGGCACTATTTTGTTATAATAGAGGGGAACTGTGGCACACCCCCTGAGAGCACTGCCAGCTCCTCTGGGGGCCAGAGCAGACGTTGGGCAGAACCCAGGGGTGGGGGTCGGCTCCTTCCTGAGAGGCCACAGCGTGGCCTGAAGCTCCCAAATTTCACAGTCAAAGGAGATGCTTCAAAAATGCAGACCCAAGGCGGTTGGTGCCACAGACACACAGAGGAACAGTCTTCAGCCAGGCTGAGACCAGGGCTTGTTTCTTGTACTTCCTTCTGTCCCAACACACATACGTGTCATACGCAAAAGCACACATACACACACCACACACACACCACACATACCACACACACAACCTCCCGTATGTACACATGCACACATATACCACACAATCCCCTGTACACACACATGCACACATACTACACACTATATAAAACACACACAGCCTCCCATACACACACACCACACACACAACCTCCCATACACACACATACCACACATAAAACCTCCCATATACACACCACACAATCCCCTGTACCATGCACACAACCTTCCATATAAACACATGCACACAGACACCACACAATCCCCTGTACACACACATGCACACATGCTACACACTGTATAAAACACACACACAGCCTCCCATACACACACACCACACACAACCTCCAATATAAACACATGCACACACACACCACACAATCCCCTGTTCACATACATGCCCACACACTATACACGACACACACACACACATGCCCACACACTATACACCACACACACACACACATGCCCACACACTATACACCACACACACACACATGCCCACACACTATACACCACACACACACACACATGCCCACACACTATACACCACACACACACACACACATGCCCACACACTATACACCACACACACACATGCCCACACACTATACACCACACACACACACACACATGCCCACAAACTATACACCATACACACACACACACATGCCCACACACTATACACCACACACACACACACACACATGCCCACACACTATACACCACACACACACACACATGCCCACACACTATACACCACACACACACACACATGCCCACACACTATACACCATACACACACACACATGCCCACACACTATACACCATACACACACACATGCCCACACACTATACACCATACACACACACACATGCCCACACACTGTACACCATACACACACACACACATGCCCACACACTGTACACCACACACACACACACACACATGCCCACACACTATACACCATACACACACACACACATGCCCACACACTATACACCACACACACACATGCCCACACACTATACACCACACATACACACATGCCCACACACTATACACCACACACACACACACACATGCCCACACACTATACACCACACACACATACACACATGCCCACACACTATACACCACACACACACACACACATGCCCACACACTATACACCATACACACACACATGCCCATACACTATACACCACACACACACACACATGCCCACACACTATACACCAGACACACACACACACATGCCCACACACTATACACCACACACACACATGCCCACACACTATACACCACACACACACACATGCCCACACACTATACACCACACACACACACACATGCCCACACACTATACACCACACACACACACATGCCCACACACTATACACCACACACACACACACATGCCCACACACTATACACCACACACACACACATGCCCACACACTATACACCACACACACACACATGCCCACACACTATACACCACACACACACACACATGCCCACACACTATACACCACACACACACACATGCCCACACACTATACACCACACATACACACACACATACCAACACACTATACATCACACACACACACACATGCCCACACACTATACACCACACACACACACATGCCCACACACTATACACCACACACACACACATGCCCACACACTATACACCACACACACACACATGCCCACACACTATACACCACACATACACACACACATACCCACACACTATACACCATACACACACACACACATGCCCACACACTATACACCACACACACACACACACATGCCCACACACTATACACCACACACACACACACACACATGCCCACACAGTATACACCATACACACACACACACACACATGCCCACACAGTATACACCACACACACACACACACACATACCCACACACTATACACCACACACACACACACATGCCCACACACTATACACCACACACACACACACACATGCACACTGCACAACCCACCATATGCACACATGCGGCCCACACACACTCCTGTTTTGTAACCTCCTGCCTCACTCAGTGCTTTTGGGGGTAGAATTGTCTCATGCAATGGCAACAATGCAAAGATGCTGATCCACAGTCCCCCGTTCGCTGGACACTCCCTACACACCGAGGGCTTTGCTCACACCGGCTCATTCCAGTCCCTTCCACAGCTAGAGAAATCTGGGCTTTGGTGACATGGCTTGTCCACGCTGTGCATCTCCATCGCTGCAAAGCCAGAACCTGTGGTCAGGTCAGAGGACCCGGAGTGAGCTCCCCCAGCACCTCACTTGCTATGTCCCCAAGCCCATCACTCCCCACCTCCTCTTTCAGTTTCCCAGAGAACACCTGATAGAGAAACAGCTTCCTTCCCTGGCCTGCTGGGTTCTCCTCTCAGGAATGGAGAATCCAGTTTGTGAAGGCAGAAGACAGAAGTGGAGGTATAGGCTCAGGGGCTGTCTAGGTGACCTTCTCTCCTTTAGAGGATAAGGGTCCCTTTAACCTCGCTTCGTCCCTGACACTTCAGAGGGGCTGCCGAAGTTGTATGTGTCATTATCAGCTCCAGTGGGTCCTGACAATACCATGATTTCTGCATCATTTACGAGTTTGAAGCAAAGGCCAATGTTTAAGCCCAAAGAATGAAGCCTTCAGAGTAGAATTTTTCAGTGCTAAGAACATTTGGGTGCACTATATTCTACTGAATGCCTGACCAGCTGCTGCTCGTACCTTCCCTCTTAGAACCGAGAATTCGCACCTGTGCTCCCCACCCCCAGCCCCCTGCCTCTGCAGACCACCGGGCTCAGGCCTGCATTTCCAGCCCACACGTGACAGTGCTGAGCTGGACACTCTTATGGGCCCTTCTGGCACTAGGTTGTGGGATGGAGACCCTCTGTTTGAAGAGTGCTCTACCTGAACCTGCAAAACCAGCAAGGGACTTCCCTGCACAGAAGCTCTCTAGGGCCACCCCCAAGACGGTACCCTCTGGCCAAAGGCTCCTTGTGGAGCCTGACCCTTTCTAAGTCCAAGGACGCCGGCTGGAGCTAACCCTGCAGAAATGAAACCCGGCTTGTCCCACGTTCAGATAACAGTGTCAGCTAAAGTTGGCAAAGTGACTAAGAATAGTAAATTAAAGTGAAAATGATTTTTAAGAGCTCTGGATTACCAAAGCCTAGGTCCTCTGCTGTCTTTCCGGCTTCCCAGTTTTATCTCTAGCATATTTTATGCAAATCTCTCTGTCTTTCTCTTTCTCTCTCTCCTTCTCTCTTCCTTCCCCCCGCCCCACCACCCCGACTTTCTATCTAATAGAAGAATCTGGCTGGGTTTCCTCAGATTTTTTAAAATAGAAATTTAAATACAATATTGAAAGCTTTTAGCCTTACTTATGGCAACAAAAAGTCCAATTATCAATTAGAACTGATAATGTTTTATAGACTATTCTCTTTATTAGTGCCATATTGCAGCTAATTCTAGAGAACAATTTCTCGGAAATGTCCCTGGGTTATGATTTTGCTGACTCCATTTTGCAGAAGATTTAAGACACCAGGGAGTGCCTGCTGAGCCTGCTGAGGGTCCCCGATGCCATTCTTCAGCCTCCCTGGGCTCCCTCCATGCTTGGAAAGTCCACCGCACTCACACGCCCTGCAGTGCTGGTCTTCAGCTAGGAAGCTCACCAATCCCTTGACCTGTGGGCTTGGCTTGGGTCTTTAATCACTGCCAAACTCACCCCAAAAGTACCTCGAAAAGGCAGTGAGACCCAGGGGAGGCTTCAGTGCTTTCCTGACAGCGTCTGTGCCAGGATACGGGAAGGGCCACCTGCTCTGTGGGGTCATCTCCAGAGTTCACCAGCCCAGCCGCAGCAGCTCTCCAGAAGGCCCCCATTCACAGATGAAATTTCACGCCATTTGGCACCTCTTCTGTCTTCCAAAACCTCACAGCCGTGGCCCACCCTCCCACCAGCAATTTAAGCCGCTCCAGAGCCAGGGCCGCTGCAGTGCACAGGGGCGGTTTTTCTAAGCTGAAGCTGGGGGCAGAACGCTCAGTCTCCACCTTCAAACGCAGCCCTGCTGGGTGCGTGGACGAAGCCAGAGTCGAAGGAGTCAGGGTCACAGCCAACGCCTTCCAAGAAGACACCGCCCGTGACCCTGTGTCGCTGGAACCTTGGCCACACACAGTCAATATTATCCTGGGTTTTCAGGGGCTCATCATTTACTTTGAGCTTCGGAACCACAAACAGGTGCAGCCAAGATGAGGCCCGGCCATTCTGGATACAGCTTCTGGATGCCTCCACTGTGTCTGGATACCGAGGGGTCCCTCCGGACGCCCGTCTCATTTACGATGGAACATTCTGGCTGTCAGTCCCTTCATAACAACTTCTCCTTGACTGTGCTCCCCAGAACCACGTCTGCACATCTGTTACTGTTGGTTGTTGATGGCAGTGATCCCACTCTCGTTACATGACTGATCGGTAATTAAGGCTGAGCTAAAATTAATTCGCAGCCTCCGGAGCCCAGCCCAGAGAGTCTCCCAGAGGCATCTGGCTTACGCTCGCTGGTTGGAAGAGGTGGGTTTGAGGTGGTGAGTGCCTTTGTTTATCTGAGCTGGTATAACCAACTGGGTGGCTTATCCACAAGACATTTATTTCTCCCTTTCGAAGGCTGGAAGTCTGAGATCAGGGTGTTGGCATGGTTGGGTCCTGGTGATGCCCACTTCCTTGTGGCAGATGACCAGCATCTCATGGGATCCTCCCCTGGTGGAAAGACAGCAAGAGAGCTCCCTGGGGTCTCTTTAGTAAGGGCTCTGTCCTGGTCTGTTTTGTGTTGCTTTAAGGGAATATCTAAGGCTGAGTAATTTATAACAAATAAAAAAGTTTATTTTTCTCAGATTCTGATGGTTGGAATGTTCATGGTTGGGTGTCTGCTTCTGGTGAGGGCCTCAGGCTGCTCTACCCATGGTGGAGGGTGAAGGGGAGCTGGTGTGTGCAGAGACCACGTGGCATGTGAGATGGGGGGGTGCCGGGCTCTTCTTAACCAGCTCTCAGGGGAATGAAGAGAGCAAGAATTCATTCACTCCCAAGGGAGAGCATTAATCTATTCATAAGAGGATCCAACCCCATGACCCAGACACCTCCCCCTAGGCCCTACTTCCCAACACCACCAGGCTGGGAATCAAATTTCAGTGTGAAAACAAAACAAAACAAAAAAACAGATCCAGACCATAGTAAGAGCTAATCCCATTCTTAAAGGCTCCACCCTCACGACCTAATCACCTCTCAAAGGCTCTACCTCCTAACACCATCTCAGTGGGGGCTGGGAATCTCAACATATGAATTCTGTGGGGACACAAACTTCTGGTCCATAACAGTGAGTGAGTCAGCCACTGAGTGGGGACAGAATCTGTCATTCATTCACTCATTTTTTTTTTGTTTGATATATTTTTATTGAAGTCTGGGCTGACATGTCCCCTGTCATTGGGGCATGTAGAATGTGGCTACAGAGTTGTATCGTCATGGGGTAAATGAGGAGCTAAGGCTGGATTCTTGTCCCTCCCACCTCTCATCTCACCAAGGAGGCAGCTCAGCAGTGCCTTTCAACAGGAGAGAAAATCCCTCACCTTTTGTAGGGAAAAGGTAAGTCATTCAATTCATCCAGCAGGATCTGAGTATGGTGAGCTGAGCATGTGAGTTCATGAGCCCCCCACTTTCCCAAGTGACTGGTTCAGGAGGAATCTCTCAGAACCTGTTTTTCAGTGAATACCTTGGCAGCCTGAGTTAAGGGTGCCCACTCATGAGGCTTGCCCAGTGGGATTTCTGTTGATGAGACAGTAGAGAGATCCATGTCCCAAGCGGGGCGCTTTCAAAAGAGGCTCTGAGAGCCTGGGGTTATGGCTCTGCAAGGCAGGAGCATAGGCTTTCCATGCACTTGCTCCAAAGGCCCCTGCTCCAGTTGGTTGTGGTTCTCTCACTCCTCACTAAATGACCCAGGGGACACCCTGAAGGTATTGCTGGCAGTGGCCTTAGTCGGCAGAGGTGAGAGGAGCTTGAGAAATGCCAGGAGAAAATGTAATCTTAGAAAAATCACAAGGGATACAAGAGAGGGATAAAAGAGCTGAAAGTCTGAGTGACAAATTGGAGGACAGGAGGTGACCATTCAGGATGGGGACCCCCAGCTGTATCACAGCCCAACTGCTTCCATTCTCCATGCTGCAGGCAGTGGGTTGTTTTCTTTGATGAAAGGGTCAACTGACTCAATGAGCCCAAAGGGGAAGCATCTATTTCCATCTTGGAAAGCATGGAGAGACCACTCATTCCCTGACCAATACACTGGACACAGACATACCTACCCACATAATTCTATAGAACCAAGCAACCAGTTATACCTTCTGCAGGTGGGGTGTGGGGGCCAAACATAAGGGACAATTTGCTCTAAAGGACATTGTGGGGTTGTTTCTCTCAGCATCTGGAGCCCTCTCAGGAAGTGCAGAACAGATAGATGTCCAATGTAAATTCGATGGGTATATGAGTGATATAGTTTGCTATGTCTCCACCCAAATCTCATCTTGAATTGTAGCTCCCATGATCTCCATGTGTCATGGGAGAGACCCAGTGGGAGGTAATTGAGTTGTCAGGGTTACCACCTGTGGGGGTCTGTCCTGCAGGCCCTGACTCAATGACAGATGAATAAATTCACTCAGATATGGAATACAGTGAATGAGCGGGCTGGGGTGTCCATGGCCACTCAGACACTTGAGGACAGTGCTGTAAAGAGATAGCAGCTGCCGGCCATGATACGCTGGCCTTGCTGGCCTTTATTCAGCACATGTTAAATGACAAAGGCTTTGAGTCAACACCACTAGAGGGTGAAGATGAAAGTCCAGGTTCTGAGGCCTAAGGCAAACACCATTGGTGGGTAATATCCCTTGTCAACCTCCCCCAGAGAGAGCCATCCAGAATGATCAAAGGTTAATTTTAGGACCACATGAGTAAATAAGTTAGTTATGTAAACTTCCCATATTCCTTTGTTTCTACTTTAATTTCTTTAAGGGAACAAGGCTGCCTTCAGCCAAAAACTACAGAAAAAACCCTTAGACCTTCCAAAAGGGTTTGTGTATGTTCTCCATAACTAAACTTTCTCCCACCGGCCTGACTGAATCCCCACATTGAATCATGGGGGCGGGTCTTTCCCATGCTGCTCTTGTGATAGTGAATAAGTCTCATGAGATCTCATAGTTTCATAGAGGGAAGTTCCCCACACGTGCTCTCTCTTGCCTGCCACCATGTAAGACGTTTCTTGCTTTTCAGCCATGATTGTGAAGCCTCCCCAGCCACGTGGAACTGTGAGTCCATTAAACCTCTTTCCTTTCTGGATTACCCAGTCTCAGGTATGTCTTTCTTAGCAGCATGAGAATGCTAATACAGTGAGCTGTGGCAAACAAGACTCTAACTTGTATTTCATGACTGAATCAGCATCATGGAAGGAGCATGCACCTGACCTCCATCAGTCAGGAGGAGCCTACATGTTCCTAAAGCTACAATGCCTTTCTTCTGACTCTTCCACAAGTACCCCAGACTAAGCCTAGCTCTATTCCAGTGACTTTTCTGTGGAGGATCTTGGCCTCAAGTGGCCTGGAGGTCTCCAAACTGAGAGAACTTTGGGAGTTTTCAGAAGGCAAGTCACAGACCAAGCCCTGGTCTGCAAGAAATTGGGACTTCTTTCTCTGCTCAGCCTGGGAGCACAGACCATGGCTATCAGATGAACAGAGGATAGAGACCATAAGTACTAATGCCTCTCCTTTGAGTAAACACACATCGATGTAAAAAGAGTGCCCAGGGCTGAAAGAGTGAAGGGCTTCCGTGTGGCACAAAAGACACAGGTGGCTCCTGCACACAGGTGCAGAGTGAAGAAGGGTCCTCCAGGAGCTGAGATGAAGGCAGTTTCCCAAGCCAGGTACCAGGAGTGGGGGAGCACCCACAGTCCAGAATCCATAATGACTGGGATGCAGAGGTGAGGGACCGAAGGTTAATACTGAGTGCCAACTTGATTGGATGGAAGGATGCAAAGTATTGTTCCTGGGTGTGTCTGTAAGGGTGTTGCCAAAGGAGATGAACATTTGACTCAGTGGACTGGGAGAGGCAGGGCCACCCTTAACCTAGGTGGGCACCATCTAATCAGCTATCAGCACAGCCAGAATAAAATAGGCAGAAGAAGATGGAAAGACGAGACTGTCTTAGTCTTCTGGACTCCATCTTTCTCCCGTGTTGGATGAGACGAGACTGTCTTAGTCTTCTGGACTCCATCTTTCTCCCGTGTTGGATGAGACGAGACTGTCTTAGTCTTCTGGACTCCATCTTTCTCTCGTGTTGGATGAGACGAGACTGTCTTAGTCTTCTGGACTCCATCTTTCTCCCGTGTTGGATGAGACGAGACTGTCTTAATCTTCTGGACTCCATCTTTCTCTCATGTTGGATGCTTCCTGCCCTCGAGCATCAGACTCCAAGTTCTACAGCTTGTGGATGCTTGGACTCTCCACTGCAGACTGAAGGCTACACTGTCAGCTTCCCTACTTTTGAGGTTTTGGGACTCAGACTGGCTTCTGCCCTACTCCAGGCCCTCTGTGGCCTGGCCACAGTGAGTCACACTTCTAAATGAAAACTCCTCATTGAGCCATCATTAGGGGGCCCTTCAAAGGCATCTTCCCAACTCATCTGTTAGGATCTGGCCTCTGAAACTATAGATGAAAGCTCCTAGGCTTGCAGATGGCCTATTGTGGGACCTCATCTTGTGATCATGTGAGTCGATTCTCCTATTAACTCCCCTTTATATATACATCTGTCATATTAGTTGTGTCCCTCTGGAGAGCCCTAATACAGGAACCATCCTCGAAAGCCCATTTCACAACTAAGGAGGCAGCAGCAACCCTCCCAGCAGCTGGTGGAGGACGGAAACCAGGCGAGTGCCAAGATTTCGGGTGGGGACCTGGTGGGGCTTAAGTCGATCCAGGGAGTGAGGATGGAAATTCAGTGAGGATGGAGAAGAGAGTGCCTCTTCCTTAATTACCATCCGAGGACCCTGAGGCCAAAGACACCAGAGCTCCTCACTTTAATCTACAGTTTTAGAGGCCAGATCCTAACAGATGAGTTGGGAAGATGCCTTTGAAGGGCCCGCTAATGATGGCTCGATGAGGAGTTTTCATGTGCAAGTGTGACTGTGGTCAGGCCACGGAGGTCCTGGAGCAGGGCACACACAGCAGCACTGCCTTCCAATTAATAGATGTGCAAGAGCCTCTGTGAGACTCAGATTTGGACCAAGTACCCCAAATCATCTCCCACGGCTCAGCCCTGGAGCTGCCCAGCACTCTGGGGGCAACGGGAAACTAATGAGCTCCTTTTTGCTCTGGTTCGTTTTGTTTTGTTACGTTCTCCAGCAACAGAAGGCGTTTCTTTCTTTCCTTCAGGCATGAGATGATTTAAAGCTTCCCTTGTTTGCCCCTATGTCTCTCTCTAAGGAATTCAGAGATGCTCCCTTTGAGTTCAGGCATTGGGTCACTGGCCTCCTTTCCCCATGGAGGCATGTTCCTGTGCTGAGCATGGCCTCTTAGCGCTGAACACGGGTATGTTTGCGAGATGAATGTGCTCAGGCTGTTGGAGACTCATTCTCAGGTTGGCCTGAGAGCCTCCAGGAAGCACCATGGGGAGGGTCAAGAACAGCGAGACCCTTTTTCTAATTCCACTTGGAGGGAGTCTGGCCCAGAGGAGGAATGTGGAAGAGCAGGTGCATCCTGCATGATAGAGACCCTCCTGCCGGCTTTTTGGAGACACCCATGCAAGTCAGTAGAGAGCTCTCAATGGCAAAGAGGAGGCAGATTAGATGGATGCTGCCCCTTCAAGTGTCTCAGGGGATGGGGAGGGGCTAAGCAAGAAACTGGAAATGGGGAGTGGGGCACTGGGCAAGCCTGGGGTTTCTGTACCTCATGCTGGAGTTTCAGGCAAGTTCTACTCCTGCCAGCTGGGGGCCAAGTTCATTATGCACCCTCATAGAGCTTGGCAGCTGAGATGCTTGCTCCTAGGGCAAAGGGACCCATAGATGAACCATGCCTATCCTATTCCTTTTATTTTGCTTTTTAGGAACGTGCACTGCGTGTCTTTCCCCTTATTGGTTATTTATTCTAATAAGTCATTGGCATCTTCAAAGGCACAGAAGTGAGGTCTAGTCTGTGATGGGCATTGGCTGTCACTGCTTCTCGAGAAGCAGGACTAAGTTTCTTGTTTCGGGAGCTGTGACCACTGCACCCGGCCTGGGTGACATCAGCATGTGCTCAGAGCTGGGTGGCTCAGGTTCATGTCCTGGCTCAACTCCTGACTCAGCCGCTTACTGTAGGCAGGTGCCTTAATTCCTTTTATCCTCTAGATTACATCTTCAACAGGGGACAGTAATAAACTTATCTTATGGGGCAGTGGGAGTCACTGAATTAGCATACACAAAGTACAGAAATCAGGGCCTGGGGAGGACTAAGTCAGGCTTCTCAGTTGTTGCCCAGGATTGGTCAAAGCTTAATCAATTATTTTATAAATAATTAAGGCAGTAGAAAGAAATCTGGACGGTTACGCTTCCAAGCGCTTACTCTGCACCAGCTGCATGCAGTGCTTGGTTCATTTTGTAACTAATGACTCCTGAGCACCCGCTGGGGGCGATCACTGGCTGAGCTCACTTCTTCCACAGACACTGGCCCTGGGAGGTGCTGACTGATGGCTCTGTTGTTTTATGGTCTGTCCAGGAAGCTGAGGTCTGGAAAGGTTAATTAGCACTAGAAAGAACCCAGAACCAAGACTCTCGAGATCCCAGGCCTTGTGCTGGCTTGAAAACCTGATAGCCTAGCAGGTTTCTCCTCCTTTTGACCTTGTGAAATGAGAGGGCGAGTCTCCCATGACACAAATCGAAGTGTACAGAATCCCATCCTTTTGTTAAACTCTGGACGAAACCAAATACCTTGAACCTGGAGACTTCTGCTAGTCTTTAATACACTAATGTGTGCAGGGAGTTGGGGGGCTGCAGGATACAGTAGAATATTATTTTTGCGGGATCATCTCCTTCCTAGTTTCCAAAAGAATGCCACTGGGAAATGCTTCCCCAGATGCTCTTTAAAGAACAAAATCTCTCTTTGCTAATTATCCATGACTGAGTGGCCACTTGCACTTAGGAAAATGCATGTGAAACAGAATGAAAAGGAATATCAGCCTTCCTTCCCCATAGATGGCATAGTGAGGGCAAAATAAACCACTCCTTTTCCTATTCTCTTATGCATCTTTTCCTGTCTGGGTGAACGGTCCCTGCAAAGTCGTTATTTGGGATCAGCAGAATGGGATTCGTCGTCAGTGGCATTTCAGCCTTTCTGCTGGCCCTCTGCCTTCCAGTTTGAAAAATCAGCTGGCATTACTTGTCAGAGGCTGTGTTTCCTTCTTATTCCCCCAAGTTAAAGACAAGGGTTGCTGCCTTCACTTCACTGTAACAGTTGTCACAAAGAAAGACAGCTCTCCCTGAGAACGTCAATTCGGCTTCCCTGGCACTGTGAGTTTCCCATCTAGAAGAACAGCTCAGAGCCGTTGGGCAGCTGAGCGCCTGGGATCTCGCCGAGAAAATCTGCTCAAGATTTGCTGGGTGGAAAGAGGTTTATCATTTTGGCAGGGGCCTGATTATGGAAATCAGGAAGTTCTTGCCCTGTTCCCGGATGCCTGGAGGCCTTCCTAGGTTCGTTGGAAGCAAGAGGCCGTGTACTATTCCCTATGCTGCTAAAGGTTGGCAGTGCCCTCAGAGTGGGCCTCCAGAACCCAGCTTGTGCACACAGCTCTTCCCCATCCACACTGGCCCTCTGGATGTTTGTGTTTCTCAGATGAAAAGGTGCTTCTGGAAAGAGCAAGGGGCTGGCAGCCAGTGAACTCTTTCCTGTTCTGTGGTTTTCCTTGGCGAATATCGACTGTGTCTTATCAAATAACGGGAAAACAGGAGGGCCCTAAAATCGGAGTGGGCAAGAGACACAAGCAGGTAATTCACAAATGTAAAAATATGACTAGGAAGCAAATGAACGGGAGGATGTCCAACAACTGTAACACTTAGGAATTCAAACGAAACGATGAGACATAGTGTGTGTGTGTAATGCGTGTGTGTTTGCCTATCAAGTTAGAAATGACTACATGCTTTCCAGCAACCAGCTAGTGAAATGATGTCTTAGTCACTGCTAGTGGCTATGGAAACTAATTTTTTTTGGTGGGGGCAATATTTATCACAGATTTTGTAAAGCCTTTACAAAAGAACAGTTAGCCTTCATCAGACATCAGGGCCAAATCTAAGTGCTGTGGACACTTTGTGTGCATAACTCACAATGACCCTCCTGGGTGGCTTTAGTATGATCTCCATCCTCCTCTTCCAGGTGGAGACACCGAAGGAGGAGTTCATGTACTCAGTCTGAGGGGATGCAGCTAGTAGTGATGGAGATAGACTCTGAACACAAGACCCCAGCCCCAGCCCCCTCATTCCAGTGCCCCGCGGGTCCTCCTTCTTTCCTCCAGGGCTATGAAGGAGCCTAAATACACACTCACAAATTGTTGACACTAAGATGGTCAGCAGTTTGTTGAAAATAAACCAAACAGCTTAGAAAGCACTCAACGAAATATGCTGTTATTTAAAAATGACATCTAGGATTTTAAGTCATTCATCTCAAAATGAATGCAAATGTGTTTATCTCCAGTCCCCACCTGAACCCTACTATAAAGGAGAGTAAATGAAAAAAGATTTTCAACACAAGGTTTCAAGATCCATGAGAACAGGAGAGGAGAGAATAATGTTCTTTTGGATGCTGAGAAGCAGGACAAATGTTTACAGACTCAGCTGACCCAGGAAAGCAGAGTCCAATCAGCAGTACAGAAAATGTAGCAGACTGACCAGTGCTGAAGAATCTCCCAAGAGCTTAGAACTTGGGGGCCCCTTACACCCTGAAAGCAAATGTCAACGTATGGTACAATCGGGAGGATGACTGGAGGTTGGTGTGGGAAGTAGGTTGACCACTCTCTTGCCTGACATGCCTTCCAAATTCTGCGTGTGGAGGAGCAACCTCCCTGATCTTGGCAGGAGACAAGGTTTACTTTTTGGAGAGGTGAAAACAGAGTCTCTGACAACGTAAGGATTCAATCAAAGACGAAATTGAAAATAGGATGATTAAATGGAGGTTTCCCCCAGTTGGCTCTCAGGATCCTCAGACCTCTCCCTTCCAGACAGGGGACTGGAAGATTGTTTTCTGGAAAATCTGACCAGCCCAAATGAAAACACCTAAAGACACTGACAGCAGAGTCTCACCAGTGACATCCCAGGCAGATCATCCTACCACAAGACCAAAGTTGGCAAGTGCTGCTAACCACATAGTGTTTCCAATCAGCCTTAAAAGTTCATCTATTAAATATGAGCAGATTTTCAAGGATCTCCAAAATATTTGAGGAAGGTTTGTAACATGGACACATGCCCAACAAGCAAACTGAATCCCATGGAGGAAACAATTATGTATAAAGATGAAAACCAAAGCCTAACAAACAAGAAATGTGTCAATAATACCCTTGGGGTTGTGAGAGAAAGTATCATATTCATGAAACAAGAAGAGGGTGTTGTTAAAAAGGAACATTTAGGGCCGGGCGCGGTGGCTCAAGCCTGTAATCCCAGCTACTCAGGAGGCTGAGGCAGGAGAATTGCCTGAACCCAGGGGGCGGAGGTTGCGGTGAGCCGAGATTGCGCCATTGCACTCCAGCCTGGGTAACAAGAGCGAAACTCCGTCTCAAAAAAAAAAAAAAAAAAAAAAAAAAGGAACATTTAGAAAACACTGTCGTTCTTTAATACTAAAATGAAAATGGCAAAAAATTCAAGATTCAATGGAAGATTTCTAAGTTAAGCCGAAGAAACTTCCAAGAAAGTAGCAAAATGACAAAGTGATATAGAAAATACAAGAAAATTAGGAGATTAGCCAAAAAGAAAAAGTTAGATAAAAAAAGAGCAAATGCACTGAAGGGGAATAAACCATGAAAGAATAGCAGAGATACCTGGTGACGGTGTTGTAATTCTACGTGCTTAGTGTTTCAGGCACTGCCAATATACTAACTCATTAAATCCTCACAACAAATCTTGAAGTAGGCACTATTTTTGTCCTATTTTACAAATGAGGACCCCAAGTCACAAAGACATGAAAATGGAGAGGTGAGGAGACTGACTACCCAAGATTACCCAGCTGGTAAATAGCAGAGCTAGGGTCTGTACCGGGCAGTCTGATTCCCATGTCCACGTTCTTAACCACTGTAATAGACTTCTTCTCAGTAAAAGGGCTTCATAAAATTTAAGAAGTAATTCAATCTTTCCCCCATACCTTATTGTCACATGTTTTCAAATTGAAAGGGTCTTTTGAGCATCTGACACAATGAAATACTTATCCCTACCAAGTCACAAAATCATAGCATCATGGAGTGTCACACACTGGGGACAAAGTGGAGGTCCTAAAAACTGAGAGAGAAATGAGAGTTGCAGGGAGGAGAAGAAATTAACTCTAGAACTAAAAACAAAATAGATTAAATGACACCTAACTTCTTTAGAGCAATACTGGAAACCAGGAGAAAATGGAATATTTTAATGCCTTCAACTTATGAGGCAAAACTTGTCAAACTAGCAGTCTGGGCTCACCAGATGATCAGTGAAGAGTGATGGCGGACTAACAACAATTTTAGGCACAGTGGGTCCACGCACCTTTTGTCTGAAACCTGCCGAAGAAGATGCTCCATTAACATGAGGAAGTTAAGCAGGGAGAGGAAGGCATGCTATCCAGAAACAGGGGGGAAAACAAGAAGAGTGGATCCGTAGGGTGATGGGGAAGGTGGTTCTGGGATGAAAGTTGTATACCAGGACAGAGGATAGCAGTCCAGATTGGAGTAGGCTGGAAGACAGGGAGTGCTGTCTCCAAGAAGATGAAATTCACTGGATGTGTTTGAATGAACAGAGAAGAGATTCTTGTAAGAGATGTTTCTACAAAAATATGAAAATGGAATATGGAATATGGAAAATGAGACAAAATAAGCCAAAAGAACACAACTGAGGAAAAAAGAAACAGTATTTTATGAAAACAAAAGTAAACTCATAGCATCCAGCAAATTGAATTCCCATATATGACCACTCACTTTGGCATGACCATGATAATATAAACACTGAATATCCATCTCAGCAGCATAATGATGTAGCTGTATTTCCACGGTGAGATGAAGGAGTGGGAGCTCACATACATAGCTGCGAAGGATGAAAGGGCACTAAACATTTCTTGCTCTTAGTGGTAAGTCAATAAATAGTAACTGAAGTAGAAACATCAACAGGTAATGTTATTCATAAACATAAAGGTAAATACCAAAAGAAACAGCTAAAAATTACAAAGCAGTAACCTCAGGGATTGAAAAATCAGCATAAAATTGATCAGGGACTATTGAAGTTCGTAATGAGTATATTTAAGGGGTTTTCATTTTTAAGTTGTAAGTTCAGGGGCACGCGTCCAGGTTAGCTGCAGAGGTACTATGCAGTGGGGTTTGTTGCGCGGTACCTATGCAAGTCGCCTGCACATGGGGTTTGTTGTACAGATTATTTTGTCACCCAGGTAATAAGCCTAGTACCCATTAGTTATTTTTCCTGATACTCTCTCTCCTCCCACCCTCCACCCTCTGATAAGTCCCAGTGTTTCTTGTTCCCCTCTATGTGTTCATGTGTTTTCATCATTTGGTTTCCACTTACAAGTAAGAACACGCAGTATTTGGTTTTTGTTTCTACATTAGTTTGCTAAGGATAATGGCCTCCAGCTCTATTCATGTTCCTTTAAAGAACATGATCTCTTTTTTTTTAATGGCTTGCTTAGTATCCCATGGGGTACTTGTACCACATTTTCTTTACCTGGTCTACCATTGATGGGCATTGAGGTTGATTCTGTGTCTTTGCTATTGTGGACAGTGCTGCCATGAACATTGGCGTGCGTGCGTCTTTATGATAGAATGATTTATATTCCTTTGGATATATTCCCAGGAATGGGATTGCTGGGTTGAATGGTAGTTCTGTTTTTAGGTATTTGAGGAATTGCTACACTGTTCTCCACAGTGATTGAACTAATTTACACTCCCACTAACAGTGTATAAGCATTCTGTTTTCTTTGCAACCTTTCCAGCATCTGTTATTTTTTGGTTTTTTAGTAAGAGCCATTCTGACTGGTGTGAGATGGTTATCTCGTTGTAGTTTTGATTTGCATTTCTCTGATGATCAGTGATGTTGAGCTTTTTTTCCTGTACTTGTTGGCCATATTATTCACAACTAAAAGAACCAAAGAAGTAAGAGCAAAACAGCCTCAGAGCTAGCGGAAGACAAGAAATAACCAAAATCAGAGCTGACCTGAAGGAGATTGAGACACGGTGATCAAAGGACTGGCGAATCCAAGAATTGGTTTCTTGGAAAAAATCAACAAAATAGACTGCTAGCTAGATTAATAAAGAGAAAAGAGAGGATCATGAGGTCAAGAGATCGAGACCATCCTGGTCAACATGGTGAAACCCCGTCTCTACTAAAAATACAAAAATTAGCTGGGCACGGTGGCACGTGCCTGTAGTCCCAGCTACTCGGGAGGCTGAGGCAGGAGAATTGCCTGAACCCAGGAGGCGGAGGTTGCGGTGAGCCGAGATCGCGCCATTGCACTCCAGCCTGGGTAACGAGCGAAACTCTGTCTCAAAAAAAGAAAAAGGAAGAAAAGAGAGGAGATTCAAATAAACACAATCAGAAACAACAAAGGGGATATTACCACTGACCTCACGTAAACACAGATAATAATCAGAGACTATCATGAACACCTCTATGCACAATAAATCTTATAGAATTAATTGACTCTCTACCTATGTGCATGGGTAATTTTGATTGCAGGAAAAAATGTAATAGAAAGATAAAAGAAACAATGATGAATGTGAAGATGATGTAAAGACTTGAAAAACAGGAATCCAATGGTGTGGAGTGAAAATCAGGTTCCTAAACAGTGCAGGCAGTGTCACTTAAACTGCGTGAAACAGCATAGAGAAAAGATTGGAAGGAAATGTACCAAATACTAAAGGTGGTTAGTCAGATAGTGTGATGTTTTAAAAATGCTTCTTTTAACTGTTTTCCACATTTTAAAAATGTTTTTTAAAGCCCTTTAAGAAGGAAAATGGAGCAGAAAATAAGTGCCTCTTTAAAGCAATGGAGAGTGTTCACTAGCAGCCTGGTAAGCGTGGAGTAAGCAAAGCCTCTGTGTTTTGCTTGGAGCCAAGGAAATAATTCTCTTTATGATAATCAGATACACCTAATTATCTCTATGGGATTTGACTGGTCAAAGAACTCAGAAGACAAACACCAGGAAGGACAGTGAGTAGACAGAACTGAGGAGGACTGACAAAGAGGAAAAAACTCAAAGAATAGAAAGAGAATGGAATGGGGACTATATAAGTGGTTGTTTTAGCTGGTAGCTGCCTCCTCATTTCCGCCACACTGCCTTGGACCTTGAGAACAAGAGGGCTATGGATATCTCTTTTCTGTGGCTTCCAGGCACCTCTCCACCACTGTGGGTGGGGCAGCTCAGAGTCCACAGGGGGCGGCTTCTTTCCCCTTCACACTGTATTTTCTTCCACAGGTGTTGTATTAGTCCATTTTCAAGTTGCTGATAAAGGCACATTGGAGACTGGGTGATTTTCAGAAAAAAGAGGTTTAATGTACTCACAGTTCCTGTGTGTGGCTGAGGTGGCCTCACAATCATGCTGGAGGTGAAAGGCATGTTTTACATGGTGACCGTCAAGAGTGAGAGCCAAGTGAAAGGGGTTTCCCCTTATAAAGCCATCAGATCTCGTTAGACTTCTCCACTACCACAAGAACAGTATGGGGGAAACCAGCCTCAAGATTCAGTTATCTCCCACTGGGTCCCTCCCACTACATGAGGGAATTATGGGAGCTACAATTCAAGGTGAGATTTGGGTGGGGACACAGTCAAACCACATCAGGTGTGAAGTGTCAGGGACTAAGAAAGACACCCCATTTGGATAGTCCAAGGAGCTGCACTCTGATTTCTACACTGGAACATGTGAAATCTTCTTCCAGCTGTGATGTAATGCTTTCTCTACCTCCCCACATCTTCTGTTCTGAAGTCACTTGTATAATGTTACACTCATGGGAGACATGCTATAAGGGAGCAGATCCTACCTCAGGGACACACAGGAGTTGGAGAGTTTCCCCAAGCACTTCACCTTGAGAAACAGAATGTGCCCAGGGTGGCTAAGACCAGCTCACATTGGCTGGTAAAAACCCCTGACAAGCATCTCTTTCCTATTCTGTGTTGAATGATGTCATGTCAGCAGCTTAGAATTAGCCATCGTGGGAATGTTTACGCAAGGTAACCAGTAAGCCCTACAAATAAGCTCCAATCCCCCTTGGAGAGCTGGTTACAAAACACTTGTTACCACATTGCTGTAGATTGTCTCCACTTCCTGGTCATCCTGGAGTGCTTTTCCTTGGAAGCAACCAGTAGTCCAGTGATGCCACACTGTTAACTTCAGCATGGCTGACATTGGACTTAGGCATCTATGAGGCTTTTCCAACTGGAGAGTGTTTAAAACTTTTATAGGTGAGAGGATGTGAAAGTTGGGGCTCATTACCTTCCCTGACAATTCTGGCACTCATCTCTAAGGCTTTCAGGGATCTCATAATGGGGGCCAAAGTAGGCAGGAGTGTGGATTCCTGGTAATAGCCGAATTGAGTGGCAAGACTGCAGGCATTCTATGGCATACTTTAAAATTTCTGAAGAATATGTTTAAGCACTGTAATATTTTACAATTTTTCGAGTGTGCCTGAGGAGAAGCCGCAGATCACAAGCTATCCATCTCCGCACCCCATTACCTGGCTTAAAAATCAAAAATGTGGTAAATGAGTCTTGGCTGGATCTGCCAACAAGGCATAATAAAGATTGATGCTTTATAGAGGTTTCATCTCAGAATGCAAATGTGGTCCTATGAATCCAAAGTATGATTATGGTGGGTAAAAAAAATCAATGCACCATGCTAGATCATCTAGGTAGCACCGATCTCTGTGCTAGAAGTCAAGAGGTTAGTTTATGGGGGCCTCTGAGATCCCCAGTAGGGCCAGTCCATGGGGCCTTTTGGGCCACCCCAAAACTGATAGGGTGACTGGGTCTCCCAAAGATTTCTGCTTCTCATGGACATGGGTCCTACTATAGTCATGCTTTGCAATAAACTGTAATTAATCTATTTTATTCAACAAATACTTACTGATCACCTACTCTTTGCCTACACCTTGTGCTGGCTGTTTCTATAGCCATGATCTTATTTAAAACGTTAAACACCTCCATGAGGTGGGTTCCATCACACCCTTCTCAAGACTATGAGACAGACGCTTTGAGACTCAGAGGTGCTGACTGACCTCCCTTCTCTCCCCGCAACACCCTTGCTTCACACATCAGCTTCCAGCACATTCTTTCTTTTATACCTCCAAATGCCTCCTTTCTTTCTGCCCCAGGACCTTGGAATGTGCTGCTCTTTCCTTGGAAGCCTTCTCTCCTTGGGATAACTGGCTGTGAGCAGAGAGAGCACTTGCCTCCTTCAGGTGAGTCCATCCCATATTTGACATTCCCTATTGTACTTACTTCTTGAACCTTTCCTCCATAGCACAGACCCTACCTGACTCTCCCCTGCAAGGGGGAGCTAATGAGACCACCTGTGACCCTGATCACTTCCATCATTCCCACTATTTCCTTTGTGTGCATTTTTATCCTTATTACAGTGTTGTCACCGTAACATGAGTGAGGGCAACTGGGAGTAGTTTCTGTCTCAGGATTACCAAGTCCTTGAGGCTGTGTAAATAAATTTATGATTGGTTTGATTTGCCTTACTTACATGTTAGCATGGGTTTACCCTCCTTAACTGTTTATTCCTCTTTAATATCATGGGGGCCTGAATGTATTCCCCTAAATCAAGTGACTGCTTACATTCTATTTCTACTAACAAACCCTGATAATTAACCTTACTGTCTAAGAAAATAGATCTTTCCTCTGATTAATATTGCCAGCTCAGCAATGGAAAGATTTTCTCTTGGGGTCCCGAAGTTCTGTGAGATTGTCCTCCCCTCCCCTGGAAAATGGGCTGCTTCACTGAAATGGTTGAGACCCTAACTTCCAGTTTTCTCAGATGATGACCTCAGAATTGATGGGTAAAGAGTGAAAAATGGGAGTTGTTCTACAGTTCAAGAATAGAAAGACACACAACCATAAAAAAAGACAGTTTATAAACAATAGAGGTTTATTTTGTTATAGTTCTGGAGGCTGTGAAGTCCAAGATTGAGGGGCTTCATCTGGTGAGGGCCTTCTTGCTGTGTCAATACACGGCAGAAGACATCACATAATTGGGGACCGTGTGCGAGAGAGAGGAAGAAGAGGCTGAATTCACTTTTCTAACAAACCCAAACCACTTCTATGATAACAAACCCGCTTCTGTAATCATGACATTAATCCATTCACAAGTTGTAGAATCCTCATGACCAAATCATCCCTTAAAAGTCCCACTTTCAACACTGTCACATTGGGGATTAAGCTTCCAACACATGTACTTTGGGGCACATGTTCAAACAATAGCAAGAGAAAACAGAAATGGAGGAAAATTGAATAGAGACTTCACAGAAGATAGGCAAATGGCACAGAAGGACATGAAGAGGCACAATATCATTAGTCATAAAAGATGCAAATTAAAGCTACAATGAAATATTAAAACTATACGGAAACCCACGAAATTTATTTTTAAAAACTCAGAAATACTAAATTTCGGCAAGAATATGGATCACACAGAAGTCTGCTATGTTGGTTGCTGAGAAATGGTAAAAGTACCTGGGAAAACTCTCAGGGCATCCTAAAACTCATATACACCTACCTTATGATCCAGCAGCTCCCCTTCTGATGTTTAAGGAAAATGAAAATATATGTTTAAAAAGTCCAAGCTGTACATAAATGTTCACGGTAGCCTACTTCATAAGATTCCCAAACTGGAAACAATCCAAATGTCCACTCTTAAGAATGGACAAGTTGCAAGTTCATGCAAAAGAATACTACTCCACACTGACAGGAATGAACTACTCACACAAGATGATTCTCACAGGGATTAAGCTGAGCAAAATGAAGATACCAGAAAATACATACTCTGTGCTTCCCTGGCAGGGCTAATCAGGGTTTCTAGATACTATCTTCTCTTAAAAATAATGTGTAAAATGTGGAAGATCCCATTGATTTGTAAAGAGCACACTGTTTTAGTACACTTGCTATAGCCTAGATAATTGGCCCAATTCTCCATCTCGCTCTGCCTCTTTGCCATTTCTTCTATTAGGTTGGTGAAAAAGTAATTGCTGGTTTTAGCATTAAAAGTAATGGTGAAAACCATGACTCCTTTTGCACCAACCTAATAGTAAAAGCAGAGGATAACATTCCTTGTCTTTCAGCTTGTTATGGGACTCTCTTTGGCCATGGGAGCATTGGCAGAAATGGCTTGTGCCTCTTCTGAGCCCAGGCCTTGGGAGGCCTTGCATGCTTCCATTTGCCACTGCAGTGAACAGAGCTTTGTGCCCCTACAGTCTGTGCCCCAGGATAAAAACACATGGGGTGAACTGGATCTCAGTACATCTAAGAGTCAAGGTCAAGGAAATGACCCCAGAGCTCAGTCTACATGCTTTAGAAATGTGTGAGGAACCAATGCTCATTGTTGTACACCTTTGAGATTTTGTCAGTGCTTGTTACTCAGCAATAGCTGACTGGTACATTTTCCTTTCTGTTCTAGTACTCTTGAGTCTTTGCCCCAAAGTCATTACCTATGTAATATTCTTTCTTCCATTCTTTCCTAATTATTATTAACATCTCTGTGCTCCAAATGGATGTGATCACATCTTGTACCAGGAGCCCACCTGAATAACTGCACAACTTCTGTTCCTTACTCAATTAGAACCAGCCCAGCTGCTCCAACCTGACACTCAGCGCTCCACCGCAGCATATCTCCCACAGTTCCCTTGTTATCCCTGTGTCCCAACTACATGGAATTACTCCCTGTCTGTGGCACACACTCCCGCACCCTTCTGCACTCTTCTCACCCTGACGTCTTTCCCAAAGTGATGGCGAATGCTTATCCACATATCTCATGCCTGCCTTTTCTGCTGTGCAGAGTTCAAGTGCCTCCTGCTCCACACAGCTTCTCTGATTCATCTCTGCTGAGCAATTTCTCCGGACACAACAATGACCACAGCGCAGATAATGACAGCTGCTTGTTACAGAGCACCTACTGTGTGTTAGTACAACTTACCAACCACATAAATAAAATTTTAATTTACTACTCATAGGAGAGGGAAGTGCATTTGAAAAGCATTTACCTGCATACTCATCAAAAAGTTCACGACTCCCCACATCCCCATCAATGAATGAATGGATAAAGAAATTGTGGGCTGGGTGTGGTGGCTGATGCCTGTAATCCCAGCACTTCGGGACGCCAAGGTGGGCAGATTACGAGGTCAGGAGTTCAAGACCAATAAACATAGTGAAATCCTGTCTCTACTAAAAATATAAAATATTAGCTGGGTGTGGTGGTGGGTACCTGTAGTCCCAGCAGCTACTCGGGAGGCTGAAGCAGGAGAATCACTTGAATCTAGGAGGTGGATGTTGCAGTGAGCAAAGATCACACCACTACACCCAGCTTGGGCAACAGAGTGAGACTTCATCTCAAAGAAAAAAAAAAAAAGAAGAAATTTTGGAGTTCCAGTTCTGGGTTGAACTACAATACAATGAAATGCTATTTAGCCTTAAAAATAAAAAGAAATTCTGACACGTGCTACCATGTGGATAAACCTCAGGACATTTTGCCATGTCAAATGAGTCAATCACAAAAGGACAAACACCATATGATTCTGCTCATAGGAAGGACCTGGAGTTGTCAAATTCGTACCGACAGAGTGCTAAGGGACGGGAAGAGGGAATGGGGAGTTACTGTTTACTGGGTACAATGTTTCAGTTCAGGGAGACAAAAAATTTCTGGAAGTGGATAGTGATGCCGGCTGCACAGTAAAATGTACCCAATGCCACAAAATGCTCCACTGAAAAACGGTCAAGATGGTAAATTACATGTTATATACATTTTACCAAAATTAAAATAGCCATTCGTTTTTCAAGATCTCACAGTCAGGCCAGGCACAGTGGCTCACGTCTGTAAGACCAGCACTTTGAGAGGCCGAAGCAGGCAGCTCACTTGAGGTCAGGAGTTCGAGACCAGCCTGGACAATACAGTGAAACCTTGTCTCTACTAAAAATACAAAAATTGGCCAGGCATGGTCGCTTGCACCTGTAGTCCCAGCTACTTGGGAGGCTGAGACAGGAAAAGTGCTTGCACCCGGGAGGCAGAGGTTGCAGTGAGACGAGATCACGCCACTGCACTCCAGCCTGGGAGACAGAGCAAGACTCTGTCTCATAAAACTAAAACTAAAAACGATCTCACAGGCAGGCATAGACCCAACCTACCCAACTCCAAAGGCCTGGACTTTCTGTGTTGTCCATGTCTCCTGTGAGAATTCCTTTCATCCCGTGCTCAAGTGTGGTGCCAGTGAGGTTAGGTGTATTCATGCTTGATACTCCAAGTACACTAGAGAAAATCTGTGGAAAGAAGGAAAGGAGGAAGAAGGGAGGAAAGAAAGACTCCTCGGGTGATGGGCATAGAAGGGAGCTTCCCAGGGATCCCTGTGGGGGTGGCAGCAGTGAATGTGGGACACAGTGCTGCGAAGCTGATCTGGGAAACAGGAGGAGCCATCTGGAATAGTGAGATTAAGAAGCAGCACCCAAAGGATTTTGTTTTGCTTTGCTTGTAAACACTTCTGGGTTAAACTACAACAACTGGCTATGTCTCACTTCCCAGTGGTGAGCAGAAGCGCTCTGCATGCCCGCCCCCTCCTCCGGTGACTAGCAAAAGCTGGAGTCTGTGATTTATAAGGACGTGATGTTTAATGAGGCTGGAGGTGCAGAAAGCCGCATTTGAACTATTTGCAGAGAGAGTGAAAACCCAGTAGCGGGCGGTAGGGATGGCGACCAGAGTTTCGGCCATCAATGTTAGTTAAATTTAATAGCAAGGTCTTATTGACTATAAGAGTCTTAATTATCAGGAAGAATGACCCTGTCTGTTAACAGCAGAAAAATGATCAAAACTGAAACCACATAAAGTTAAATTGTTTGCTTGTCCTTTTATAAATAAGACTAATTGGCTAAATGGGGCCTATAGGTTAGAGAGGATAAGTGGTTGACTTTTTCTGACAATTGCCTTCTTCATGCTGCCAGTCTAAGCTCTGGAGGTTTGATGGGAGAACATTCATCAACGAGTGTTATTGTTATTGTGTTTTAATGTGCCTCTTCTGTGAGTTTCTCCCACCTCAGTACTTTTTCTGCAGGAGGTGGCAGGCCTGCAGGCTGTCAGATTGGATGTGCTGAGGAGGTGGGTGCTGCGGAAGTCTCTCTGGGAAGACAGCACAGGCGTGCGCATGCACACACAAGCACACACACACATGCACACACACGTACACACACATGCACACACACACGCACACACACACTCCTGCCCACATCGGCCACAATGACAGATGCTCCGGTGCACGGAACACCGGCCAATCCACCTTGCTTTGAATGTCTCAGTAAGCGTGGAAGAGGCTGATTTCTTTTTTCAAAGCAAGCCTGTTTTCCGCTGTTAATGACCTGCCGCTTAATTGCCTTTGTTCTTGAATGAGTTTTGTCGGTAGATGGTTTTCCCCTTCCCAACTCCATTCCCTTTCCTGGCTTCAAACCTTATCTCTGCCCAGGCCCACATTAGGGATGTGAATGTAGAGTGTGCATCTGTAAGCAGACCTCCTGCACAGAGCCTCAGCTCGGGATAATCCCGCACACCTGGGACCACAGGCTATTCTTTCACCTCGGGAAGAACCCAGCCAATGGCCACCATGCTGTGCAAGCAGCAGACAAACTGTAGAGCATGGCACTCAGAACCGAACAGGAGACTTTGCAGCCCTAGGAGCTGGGGAGCAACCGTCTCAGTGCTGCTGACCAGTGACAGATTCATGTTTTCTGCTACTGCTCTGCTCCACAGACCACCAGGTGGTAGGGCTGAATCGCACACCTTCCACTCCCCAACCAAATTCGCAGGTTCAAGTCCTACCTCCAGTGCCTAAGACTATGGCTGTGTTTGAAGACAGAGCCTTTAAAGAGGTGATGGCTCGTTAGAGTGGGCCCTAATCCTGTAGGACTATCCTGATAAAAAGGGGAGCCTTAGGTGTAGACATGAGACACGGAAGATGATGGGAAGACCCAGGGAGAAAACCTACAAGCCAAGGAGAGAGGCCTCAGAGGGACCCCCCTGCCGACACCTTGATCTCAGGTTCCCAGCCCCCAGAGCTGTGAGACAATGCATGTCTGCTGTTTAAACACCCCAGTCCATGGTATTTTGTTATGGGAGCCTGAGGTGATTAATATATCACATGTCTTCCAGTCTCTGCAGGTTTTGTAAACCAGAGGTTCTGGGTCCAGGAATTGGGGGGACCCTGGTGGCCCCCACCTGGGCTTCATCATGCAAGGGCTTTCTGCTCTGGCCTTCATTTACGTGGCATTTTTAAGGCATGGCAAATGTTCTTGTCCTGAAATTGCAGCATTATATTTCAAAGGAAGATTTAATAAAGCATGCTTTTGCACCCTCATGGAAACGTGTGCCACGCAAACATGGACCAGCCTCATCTGAAAGCAATTCTCTCCCAACTCCTCAGGCCACCAAAAGAATGAAATCAAAAGATCGGGCTGTTCCTAGCCCATCATTTGTCGAAGCGAGACAAAGCTCAAAGCTTCAGACTTTTGTGTCCTGCGCTAAATTTAGCTAATCGCGCCTCTATGTTCTGTTTGCCATCCAGGACCCCTGCCATCCCTGGGAAGGATTATCGGCGGTGACAGCAATGATGACACTTAGTGCTTTCAGTTCCTCGCCCCGATGGCTTTCAAAGGCCTCTGCCACCCTGATGTTCCTCATGTCTGTGACGCCCAGCCAAGCAGGCACAGGAGGAGGACTCTGCCCTGGCCTCACAGAAGCAGGAGGGAGTGTCTCCCACAGAAGCAGTGTCTCCCCACACTGGTTTGTATGCCCTAAGAGGGCAGGGGTTTTCAGCAGTTTTGTTTCAAGGTTCCCTGAGCCCATAAACAGGGCCTGGCAGATGGCTGGTGCTTAAGGAATGGGAGTTAAATGTATGGACTCTGCATGGACAGGGAGAGGCAGGGCAGGCCCGGTGCCAGCTCAGAAGAGGGGCCTCAGGCTCGTCATCCTCAGGTGCCCAGCAGACACTGGCAGGAAGGAGTGCGAGCCTCCAGGTTGAGCCAATGGCCTGGCTGTGGAGCATGGTTGGCAGGAGATGAGCTGGGGAATGGGGAAGGGGCAGGAGACAAGGCAGTGTACTAGGAAGCTGGGAGATAATCCCCCCAGTAAACACACAGTGATGACACAGGCTTCACACAGCACTGTCCTCCCTCCAGGCCACATCATGGACACAAGGCAAGCCACCACCTTCATGGAGAAATGGTCTCTGTGTCCACTCCCTCAGTCTCGGGGTGATTCAGGACATTGCCTAAGTGTAGGCTCTTGTCCCATCACCAAAAGTCACGCAGGAGAATGTGGGGGATTCCCAGGACCTTGAGTAATTCCACCCTGCGGACATCGCCTGGGAGCTTGTGCTTGGCTGGGACAGTTGACTGCACAGACAGAGAGGAAATGAAGCTGCCCTAAAATCTCAAATGCCTGTTTCTTAGCTGAGTAAAGTGACTGATATGGTTTGGCCCTGTGTCCCTACCCAAATCTCATCTTGAATCGTTATCCCCAGGTGTTAAGGGAGGAGGGACCTGGTGGGAGGTGATTGAACCGGGGGCAGTTTCCCTCATGCTGTTCTCGTAATGAATGATGAGTGGGTTCTCACAAGAGCTGATGATTTTATAAATGGCAGTTGGCCTAGGCTTCGCTCCATCTCCTGCTGCCTTGTGAAAAAGGTCCTTGCTTCCTCTTTGCTTTCCACCATGATTGTAAGTTTCCTGAGGCCTCCCAAGCCCTGCAGACTTGTGAGTCCATGACATCTCTTTGCTTTATAAATTACCCAGTCTTGGAAAGTATCTTTATAGCAGTGTGGGAACAGACTAATACAGTGACTGAAAGTTGTTACATTAGTTTTGGATGGTGGAGAGACAGATTTCCCTTCTCCCCTGACTTTTCCTCCATTACAGTAACATCCAGGCCACTCTCCCCTCCTCACTCTCTTCTCCCATAGAAGAGGTATGCAATATCTGAGCTATGCATTGCAAAGGAGAAGCTGGGATGAATGGGAAGACCCTTCTTCTCCCTCTCTTCTTCCTCTTGAGAGCATGCACTCTGCTCCCCTGTCACAGATTTCCTGGGTCTGCAGGGCTCCAGCTCCTCCATGAGGCTGAGCATGTGAAGCTGTCCCCTGCAGGTGGAAGCGACATTCTACAACATCAGCTCTATCTTGATCTTAACATCATTTAAAAAAATCATTTTCTCTCTCCTTTTTTAATCACTTCTCAAATGGTTTATAACAGGCAGAAAAGAAATATGATATTTCATGTCCCCCTCTCACCTCGCCTGTGCATCTCAAAATCTATTAGGCAGAGTTAACTGTGGATCTGAGTTATGGTTCCAGATATGTTTAACTGTTTGTGTGTTTGCAATAATTCTGTAAAGAAAGAGTTTTACAGCACTGGAGTCTAAACCAAACAGCAGAACTCTCTAGGGGGTTGGGAGAGGGGTTGTGAGTGGAGGTATCTGGGCTGCAGCTTGTTCCAGGCCCACGCTGTGGGAACACACACAGAGAATGCCCTGTAAGAGGAGTGGGGCCCATCTCTCTCTGTTTGTGGAGTCTTGGGGAGAGGGGGAATACCTCAGTGGGGCCTAGGTTTCAATTTATCCAGAGCTAGCTGTCTCTCTAGGGACCCTGCCAGCTCCTAGTTCATGGGAAAGCTGAGGTGAGCTGGGCCTGGAGCCCAGGTGGTTAGCATGGCCTAGGTGACCTCCAGCCCATCCTGCAGGTGTGTACTGCAGAGGGGTGACCCTATACATCCACCCCCCACTCCTTCTCTAAGCCTTCTGTGGGCCTATGAATGGTTCTGGGCATGTAAGGATGAATGAGGCCCTGTTTCCATCCTCAAGACGCTCAGGGACTCCTGTAGGAGAGAAAATGCACATAAAATCAGTACAGTCATGATTCTACAGCTGCCCAGAAGTTCTCGAAACACCTCACAAGGCCCAACCTGGCTCTTCCGCTGTTCCTCCAGCACACCCACTCTGGCCCACACCAGCGTCCTCCACCCTGCTCGAAAAAGATCTCCTCCCTGGCCCCACAGATGGCTCCCAGCCAGCTCCCTCCCCTCCATCCAGTCTTTTGCTGGATGCTGTCTTTCAAAGACCATTCATTGCATTCGTCCGCTTGGGTTGCCAGAATAAAGCACCATGGACCAATCGCCTTGAACACCTGGAATTGATTGTCTCCTGGTTCTACAGGCTGGAAGTCCAAGACCAAGGTGTAGGCAGAGTCAGTTTCTTCTGAGCCCTCCCTTCTTAGCTTGTAGATGCTGTCCTCTCCCTGTGATCTCCCACGGTCATTCCTATGTGTGTGTGTGCATATCTGCATGTGTGTGTGTGTGTATATGTATGTGTCTGTGTCATTTCACCAGATTGGAATCCACACTAATGACCCCAGTTGCCTCTCTGAAGTCCATATCTCCAAATACAGTCTCATTTGGGGTTTAGAGCTTCAGCATACGAATTTGAGGGAAACACAATTCGTGGAGAGCAACCACCGAGGCACAGGTAAGGCAGCCCTGACTACAGCATCCCAGTCACTCACCCTTCTCACTCCTGCCTCCCAGGCTCACCCCCTACCTGCACCCCCATGTAGGAGGACCCTCTTGTTTGTGTGGACTGTTCACTGTCTCTCTCCCCACACTGGTTTGTAAGCTTCAAGAGGGCAGGGGTTTCTAGCAGTTTTGTTTCAAGGTTCCCTGAGCTCATCGACAGGGCCTGGCAGATGGCTGGTGCTTAAGGAATGGGAGTTAAATGCATGGACCCTGCATGGACAGGGAGAGGCAGGGCCGGCCCAGTGCCAGCTCAGAAGAGGGGCCTCAGGCGAGTCCTCAGGTGCCCAGCAGACACTGGCAGGAAGGAGTTTGAGCCTCCAGGCTGAGCCAATGGCCTGGCTGTGGAGCATGGGTGGCAGGAGATGAGCTGGAGAATGGGGAGGAAGCTGGAGACAAGGCAGGGTCCTAGGAAGCTTGGGAGACAATCTCTCCCCCAATCACAAAAGCTACAGCTGCTCCCTCTCATGGCATTTCTTTTCAGTCTGAAATGAAGACCTCTTAGAAAGGATAAAGACAAGAGCAGGGGTGCAGATGGGACACTGATGGGACAGACAGGCCTCACTTGGGAGGGTCCAGGGGCCATCTCCTGACTGCCCACAGGCAGCAGATGCCAAATGTCATAGTCAGGATTGGTCACTGAGCTCTGGTCTGACTCTCCTCCTCCAGAAGGTGACATGGTACCAAGCAATGAACCCCCTCCCTCACAGCAGTCACAACAGCAATCTCGCTCTGCAAGCTTGCACTTTGCAAACACCAGCTCTGAACACCTCTGCAGGCCCAGGGGACTGTTTGCTCCTGGGCTCCCCATGCCCCTGTTCCACATGGGCTCCTCTGCTCCAGCCCATATTTTTAGCAGATGCACTGTTACTTGTGCAGCTCTTGGTTCCATGCCATTCCTCCTGTACCCCTTGGCATCCAGGGGAACTTTCTGGGTCAATGCTGCCAGCCTCTGACAGTTATTTCCAGAAAAGCAGGAGCTGAGGCTTTGTGGAAATCTGGGTGAATTCCCTTCACTACCAAATCCTGCTCCTGCCATCAAGCTGGGGTTTCCCTGCAATGGAATCTTAGCAGGCACCGTTGTCCCTGTGCAGCGAACAGCCAACCTGTATTTCACATGGTGAATTAACTGTGGTGCAATGAAATAAAAACAGAACAGGAGTCCAAAGGCCTAAGAGTAATCCTGGCACATAGTACAATACTTGCTAACTCCTTTGTATTAGTCCATTTTCATGTTGCTGATAAAGACAGTCTTCCCAATACTGGGAAGAAAAAGAGGTTTAATTGGACTCACAGTTCCACATGGCTGGGGAGGCCTCACAATCATGGTGGAAGGCAAGGAGGAGCAAGTCACATCTTACATGGATGACAGAAGGCAAAAAGAGAGAGCTTGTGTGGGAAAACCCCATTTTTAACACCATCAGATCTTGTGAGGCTCAGCGCAGAAAAGACATACCACCCTAATTCAGTCACTGGACACTGGGTTCCTCCTATGGCATGCGGGAATTGTAGGAGTTATAATTCGAGATGAGATTTGAGTGAGGACACAGCTAACCCATATCATTCCACCCATGACCCCTCTAAAATCTCATGTCCTCACATTTCAAAACCAAGCATCCATTCTCAACAGTCCCCTAAAGTCTTAACTTGTTTTGGCATTAACTCAAAAGTCCACAGTCTAATGTCTCATCTGAGACAAGGCAATTCCCTTCTACCTATGAGCCTGTAAAATCAAAAGCAAGTTAGTTAATTCCTAGATAGAATGGGGGTACAGTCAAAGGGGAAATACAGTCATTCCAAATGGTAGAAATTGGCCAAAACAAAGAAACTACAGGCCCTTATGCAAGTCTAAAATCCAGTGGGGCAGTCAAATCCTAAAGCTCCAAAATTATCTGCTTTGACTCCACGTCTTCCATCTGGGTCACACTGATGCAAGAGGTGGGTTCCCATGGCCTTGGGCAGCTCTGCCCCTGTTGCTTTGCAGGGTACAGCCTCCCTCTTGGCTGCTTTCACAGACTGGTGTTGAGTGTCTGTGGCTTTTCCAGGCACACAGTGCAAGCTGTTAGTGCATCTACCATTCTGGAGTCTGGAACATAGTGGTTCTCTTCCCACAGCTCCTCTAGGCAGTGCCCCAGTAGAGACTCTGTGGGGCCTCCAATCCTACATTTCCCTCTGCCCTAGCAGAAGTTCTCCAAGAGGGCCCACCCCTGTAGCAAACATCTGGTGGGACATCCAGAAGTTTCCATACATCCTCTGAAATCTAGGCAGGGATCCCCAAACCTCAATTCTTGATGTCTGTGCACCTGCAGGCTCAACACCACATGGAAGTTTCCAAGGCTTTGGGCTTGCACCCTCTGATGCCATGGCCCAAGCTGTACTTTGGCCCCTTTTAGTCATGGCTGAAACACCTGGGATGCAAGGCACAAGTCCCTAAACTGCACACAGCAGAGGGACACTGGGCCTGGGCCATGAAACCATTTTTCCCTCCTAGGCCTTTGGGTCTGTGATGGGAGGGAGAGCCACAATGGTCTCTGACATGCCCTGGAGACATTTTCTCCATTGTCTTGGTGATTAACATTCTGCTCCTTGTTACTTATGAGAATTTCTGCAGCTGGCTTGAATTTATCCTCTGAAAATGTAGTTTTCTTTTCTATCACATTGTTAGGCTGCAACTTCCCCAAACTTTTATGCTGCTTCCCTTTTAAATCTGAATACCTTTAACAGCACCCAAGTCATCTCTTGAATGCACTGCTGCTTAGAAATTTCTTCCACCAAATACCCTAAATCATCTCCCTCAAGTTCAAAGTTCCACAAATTGCTAGCACAGGGGCAAAATGCCACCAGTCTCTTTGCTAAAACGTAACAAGAGTCACCTTTGCTCCGGGTCCCAACAAGTTTCTTGTCTCTATCTGAGGCCATCTCAGCCTGGATTTTATTGTCCATATAATTATCTGCATTTTGGTCAAAGTTATTCAAGAAGTCTTTAGGGAGTTCCAAGCTTTCCCATACTTTCCTGTCATATTTTGAGCCCTCCAAATTATTCCAACCTCTGCCTGTTACCCAGTTCAAAAGTCATTTCCACATTTCGGGGTATTTTTTCAGCAATATCCCACTCTGTCTACTGGTACCAATTTGCTGTATTAGTCTGCTTTCATGCTGCTGATAAAGAAATACTTGAGACTGGGAAGAAAAAGAGATTTAATGGACTTATAGTTCCACATGGCTGGATGGCAGAAGGCAGAAAGGAGCAAGTCACATCTTACATAGATGGCAACAGGCAAAGAGAGTTTGTGCAGGGAAACTCATGTTTTTAAAATCATCAGATCTTGTGAGACACATTCAATATCACAAGAACAGTGCAGGAAAGACCCACCCCCATAATTCATTCACCTCCCAACGGGTTCCTCCCATGACATGTGGGAACTGTGGGAGTTACTATTCAAGATGAGATTTGGGTGGGGACACAGTCAAACCATATCACATGTAATTCTGCACAATTTATGTTCTTTTGAATCTCAGTTTTCTCATCTTTGAAATAGGTGTGCACTCTTACTGGTGGGTTAGCTGTGATGTTTAAAAGGGAAATATGTAAGCAATGCTGGCACTTGAGAGGCACTTAATAAAACCAAGTATTCCTTCATTTGTTCATAATATCTGAGGCTGAGTCAATACCCCCATCAAGGAACCAAGCCACAGGAGGTAATATAGAAATCAGGGAAGCCCTGGCCTGGGTTAGGGTTGCTGATTGGGTGGGCCAACATGGTTTCTAGAGAGTGGCAACAGGAGATTAGTCAAGGATGGAATCTGGTTGCCTCAGACCACAAATAATTGCTTCTAACATTCTCCAAACTTAGAATCACTTCAAGTGGTGAGAGTGTACCACATTTGGAACAAATTGTTAACAATAGGGAATTCATTAAACATACGCACAATTAAAACCTATTTAACACACATTTTATGAATGGCTCTACACCCATTAAAATGATTTTGGATGGGAATTTTCTTTCTTCTTCATTTCCCTTCAAATCTCTTAGATGATATAGGTTTTTCTATTTTTCCTTTTTGGTCTCTACCACTTTTGATCTCTAGAGTTTGGTCTCTACTTACTTTTCTATTTCTTTTTATTTTGTGTTCAGTGGTTACTTCATTTAAATTTTAACATGTCTATTAACAAGCCTAATAATATCAAACAACATTTCTACCTCACTAGAAATTAGTAGATGCAATCCAAATTTTCCCCATTCCCAATTTCCTCTTTTTGTTGACTAGTATTTCAGTATCACTTTGTTTTTAAATCCCTCAGTATTCTTAAATATATATATATATATATATTTAAGAATATATATTTATATATAGACATCATTGTTTATTTAGAGTCATTACTGATGTGTTCACAGCTTTATTTACATAGGTTTTCTTGGTTCCTGTGTCTTTCTTTGGGGTTTAATTTCCTACTTGTTGAAATGTATCCTTTAACATTTCTTTCAAAGAGGATTACTGAACAGTCAATGGTAAATTCTGTCTACATCTAAAATTACCTGAAGGTAGTTTAATTGAACAAAGTATTTTAATTAAGAAAGGTTGTTTATTTCATTATTTATGATTATTCTCTTGAATTCTGTCATTTTGTGCTAATGAGATGACTACCTTCCATCTTATGATTTTTATCTTCTAAAACAGAAGATAATACTTAATCTCTTCCCTTGAGTAGAGTTTAAGATTTTCCTTTGTGCAGTTCTGAGGGTTTTATGATGTTCTCTCATGCTATGAGGTTCAAGTGTTTTACTATAAAGTGCCCATATGTGGGTTTGTTTTATTGATTTTGTGTGGGATTCTTAGAGTTTCTTGAGTCTGAATACTCTCTTCACTTTGGAAAAATTGGCTGCCATTTTTTTTTCTCAAGTGTTTCCTCTCCTTCATAGATTTGTGTCTCTCCTTCTGGAATGCCTTTTAGATATACATGGAGGCATCTCATTCTTCCCTCTTGTCTCCTGGGAGGTTTGAGACCGTCTCTCCAGGCTGCTACTTGGCCATGTCTTCTCATCTTCCTACTCACTAAATCTGTCAGTGGAGTCCTGTCTATGAGTATCTGTTTCTGCAAGTACCATTGAGTCTGTGACAAACATGCCAGCTAATAGTTTTATACACTCTCTTGGTCCTGTGCCCCTCCTGTAGTCCCCTGAACATTTTAAATTATTTTAAAATCTCCTTCACCCCTCTCATGACCTCTGTTTCCTGTGGAGCTAATCTTACTGTCATTGAACCTGCCAGGTCTGGCTTCCATGTTCCTTTCCAAGAAGGATGTTTCTATGGTTTCTCCTTCTGCATCCATCCCTGCTATTGTCCTCACTCGTAGAAGCCTAGTTTTGATTGGGTGGCAGTCAACTCATAAAAATGGTCTTTCCCAGACCCTGTGCAGCCAGCACTGGCTAGACAACCTCCATCCAGCCCATGGTGAGTGAGGGCCTGTCTGCACAGGGCCTCCTTCATTCTCCCAGGCAGAGGTCACCATCCCACCATGGCTGCCTGCCTGGGTCTTTGGTTATATGAGGCAAAAACAAAACAAAACAACAACAATAAAAAAAAAAAACAAGAACAAAATCTTGCTTGCACAATCACAGACAGAAAGTTCTATTAATGTCCAAGCCTGGGGTGCCTGCCCCAGAGCCAAGTGTTACTGTGATGTCACATCCCAGGTGGCCACGTTTGGGTTTCTCATGTCTCGCTGGAGAAACTCTTCTCATCCGCAGTTTATACTCCTGACCATGTAGGCTGCAGGTTTTCTATGGGTGTCTCCTTGCACACCCACAACAGAAGGGCTCTAAGTTCCCCTGGGGATGTGGAACCCTTTGTCCTTAGGTCCAGGACCCACGACTGAGTGAGACAGCAGCTCCCTCCTCTCCTTGCTTCCTTGGAGCACCTTCTTCCTTTCTGACCTATGGATTTTCCTTTTGTCTTTTTGACCTTGACTGATGTTCAGCAATTTCTTCCTTTTAGTTAATCTGTGGTAAACAGCTTTCCACATCACATCTGTATTAGTCTATTCTCATGCTGCTATAAAGAACTGCCTAAGACTAGTTAATTATGAAGAAAAGAGGTTTAATTGGCTCATGGTTCTGCAGGAATGGGGAGGCCTCATGAAACTTACACTCATGGCAGAAGGGGAAGCAAACACATCTTCACATGGCAGTAGGAAGAAGTGCCCAGCAAAAGGGGAAAGGCCCCTTATAAAAATCATCAGATCTCATGAGAACTCACTCACTACCATGAGAACAGCATAAGGGTAACTGCCCCCACGATTCAATTACTTTCCCTCAGCTCCCTCCTACGACATGTAGGGATTATGAGCTACAATTTAAGATGAGATTTAGATGGGGACACAGCCAAACCATATCAACATCCATTAGCTACACTGGCCAGAAGTCTCAGGAATCAGGATCTTTTATCCTCTAATGATAGCTGCAAATCACCCCTTCCACAGAATACACAAATGCAGGAGCACATATGTTGTGTATCTGTATCACCATGAGCACTGACAGAGGCATCCCAGGTTAAGAATCCATGCTTTAAAGTGAGCATTTGTTAGCATGGATGGATATTCATTTTATATTACATCTGTAAAAGTGGATAAAATGTGGGTTATGATAGCATTTGGGGGATATTCATGTCCAGGTACCTTCTTCAATGTGTGCGTGATCTTTACATGTATAAGTACATGCACATGGATATTCCCCAAATACTATCATAATCACGTGTAATTTTTATCTCTATTATAACTGCATATAATTTTTATATTAATTTTTATGGCCTTTCTCAAATGTTAATGATGATTTTATCAGGGTTTTATGATCATGTCTGTTCAGGCTGCTGTATCAAAATACCATAAACCCCAGTTTATAAACAACAGAAATATGTCTTTCTCAGTGCCGAAGACTGGAAAGTCCAAGGTCAAGTTACCAGCAGATCTGGCGTCTGCTGAGGGCCTACTTCCTGGTTCATGGACAGCATCTTCTCTCTGTAGGCTCCCATGGTGGAGGGGATGAGGTAGGTCTCTTGGGTCTCTTTTATAAGGATGCTGATCCCATTCATGAAGGCTCCATCCTATGACCTAATCACCTCTCAAAAGCCCCACCTCCTAATACATCGCCTTGGAAGTTAGAACGTCAACATATGCATTTTGAGGGGGACACAAACATTCAGACTATACCTATGTGCAGCTTAGTTCTTTCCATTTATGTAAATGCATTTGCCGAAATGTTATTATAAACATTTATTTGTTTTGAAATATCATAGAGAGAACTGGACTTTGTACATCTTTGGAAACTAGAACAAATCTCCCTGTTTAAATCAACACAAGCCAATTTGCTGAACTTGTAGGAGTCTACGTTCAGAAAAGATCATAAATCCATTCTTAGGATGCTGCCATCCAAGAGCAGGTTGCAGGTCCTCTCCATTTGGAAGTTGTGATTTGAATCCACTTACAAATCCCACAGGTAAGCCAGGTGCCATCTCCCTCAAGGGCACCTGTCACTCCTCTCCCCAGAATTGGCCTCGTTGGCTTGGATGACTCCTGTAAAACCAATGTGACAATCTACTATCATGGAAAATCTTCGGAGAGGGTGGCATGCTCTCGAGAAGATCCCAAAAACCAGGTTTCCCTTTGGGCTACAGCGTGCGTCTTTCTTCTGAGTGTCTCGTGGCTTTTCTTCTGGCACACTATCAGGAATGTGCATTCCATGGGGCCGCAGTGTCCTGGAGGCAGACACTCTCTAACTTGGGTACATAGATCAGGGCTTTGCTCCTGTCTTTGAGATGGAAGGTTGGAGGGTCGTCCAGGCACAAGTTTCTGTTTTAACCAGGCATCTTCTTGCCTCCTCTAGCCAAAGCTTCTGAGCTCATCTCCTTGCATTCATTCTCTGGGTCTCCAAGTCACCCCACGTGCCCCAGTTGGTGATTACCAGCCCAGCATCAGTCAATTTAGATTCAGCATGCTGACCCAGTGCCACAGAGTGGCCTGTTATGACAGTGATCAGACTATAAATGGTCTGTTTGGCCATTGAGAAGGGTCCTCAAAGGAGTAATTCCGCTTTTATTAATGAGGGCTTTTTAAAATTTCCTGGCACTGCTTTTCTTGATGTATGACAGATTTATGATTCATGGAGGATTTTAATATTAATGTTGGCCTGATGGAAGATAAATCGGACACAGGATTTATTGTCATAGTAAAGAATTAGAGGTTCCCTCCCCACAAGTATGAAAACGTCAGCCAGAATGCCATGTTTCAGAGAATCCTCAAGTTGTGGGCCTTGCAGGAAAGACATAAAGTCTGGGTCACACAGGAGATGAAGCCAGTGAAGAAGCCGACTGACCCAAGGCCCCAGAAAAAGAGGGAGAGCAGGGAGCCTCCGGGGGAGGCCTGTTATGTCTACCCCTGTCTCGGCAACCTCCAGTTCTGTTGGCCTTTATTGGATCTGTAAATAGCGTGTGCAGCTTGAATGTCTGGTGCTGTGGTGGGGAGTGCCCATGAAAATTCAGAAAGGGAATAAACTTGACGGATGCTCTCAGCGGCTCCTGCTGGCATATGAAATCATGAGGGAATCAGCTGGGCCATTTCCTCCGTGCACTCTATTCTGTCCTGGTGGGTTCCATATTTCAGTCAAAATCTCTGTCACTGAATGCTGGGATTCAGAGTTAGGTGGCCATCTGGCCTTCCCAATTTAAATGCAAACACAGGATGAGCAACATCCTTAGTGAGCACTTACTCTATGTCAGGCCAGGCTCTAGAGAGTGTGCCATATCATCTCTCCCAGTCCTTGAAACAACAGACACACTAGGACATCTTATTTCCCGCTTCACTGCAATGACGCAGACACCAAGGCTCACAGAGGTTAAGAAGGGCACCTAAGTTTACCAAGTGATTGAGGGACAGAGCCTGGATTCAAAGTTCACTCCGAAAGTCAAAACCTCCGCCACCCACCCTATGCATCCATGAAGTGATTGTAAGGAGTAAGGACCCCTGGTATTCCCTGATTTGGCATCCAAGGGGTGGCATCTAAGTGTCTTCCGACCCTGTCTTGTGCACTGTGTGTATGGATTTTGTTCTTTAAAATTCTGTACGAAATCCTCAGCCAAGTACTCATTGTCTGGATTCCAGAAATCCACAGGAATAAATGTCACCAAGACCCTGAGCCCCAAAGACAAAACAACCTGTGCAGCTCCATGAGCACCACTGGGCCAACACAGAGGCCGCGTCTCTTTGTCCTGGCAGCTGCCTTGGGTGGCCACTGGGGGCTAACACAGAGACCGTGTCTCTTTGTCCTGACAGCTGCCTTGGGTGGCCACACTGGTCTCCAGGGTCTTTGCGGTGGTGGTTTGAGGACTTTCCTGTTGCTTTTCAGCAACACAGCACAGATAATAGGGGAACACGATGACCCACAATGCTTACAAAATGGAAGAGCTGCAGTCTTCTCTGCAGAGTGCAAATCTCCATGTGGAATGGCTGCAGCCCCAGAGATAAGCGGAGCCCCTCAGCTGGTTTTATTTCCACAGCTCAGTCTTCCTTCACTCTTGAACTCTGTTCTATTTCCACCACAGCGGGGTGTGCTGCCATGCAATTCTGATGCCAGCCACCTAGGGTTAGCATCAGAGCCCCCAAGGCAAGCACTCAGTCCTCCACAGACTGCACCAGTCACATGCCAGCTCCATCTGGAGTCCCCAGGCCATCCCCATCCCTGACTGACCGGCAAAATTCAGACTTCTGAGACCCTTCCTCTGGTTTGAGAATCTGCTGGAAAGACTCATATAATCCAGAAAAGCTCTGCACCGCAGTTTTACTATAAAGGTTGCAGAGAGGGTCAGCAAAGTGAAGGGTGAGGTCTGGGAGGGAGCTCTGAGTTTCTGGACCTGTGGAATCCCAGCATGTCACCCACCTGGTACAGAAATGTGGAGGCAGGAAGCTCCACAGAGCCTCAGTGTCCAAAGGCTCTACTGGGCTTTCATTGTGCAGGCATGATTAATCTTGGGACACAGGATTGAATTCAATCTCCACCCCCACCCTCAGGCCATGCGGTTGGTCTTCCTGGTGACCAGCCCCCTCCTGGAGCTATCTAGGAGCCCACCATGATTCACCTCATTAGCCTCGCAAAGATACTCCTATCATTAGGGTATTCTAAGGGCTTTTGAAGCTCTGGGTCAGGAACCAGGTACAAAGACCAGACATCTTTTAAATTATACCATGGAGTCCTTGCTCAGATGGTCAGCTGTCCCCAGCACTGTGTCATGGTCTCAGTATTCAGATGGCCTTACAGATGCCAGCTGTTGTCCCCTTGCAGGCTGAGCTCTGGATCACACCTGGCTGGTGGGCTCTGTAGGGCCCCAGTGGAGTTCAGCCCCCATCATCTTGAGGACTCTCATCAAAGAACCCCAAGTGTACAAAGGATCAAAGATCTGGGGTTAGAACAAGTATGGACAGTGCCTTCGTGTTGCAATCACTTTGTCCTCACTTCTCTCTAGGGAGTAGGTCAAGGAGGTCACTCTTTTTGAACATATTTTGCATTTTTAAGCCAGAGCTGAAGGGGCACGGAAGGGGTAGGTCAGAGAGGTTATTAACTATTCCAGACTGAAGGAGGCCTAAGGCGGGGGTGTCACTTTCCTGCATAATGACGGGAGCTGTAAAACGTGAAAGGCCTGTTGGCCCTTGTGCCCTTTCTGTTCTGTTTTCTTCCTTGTTGACTTTTTGACTCACTGGGCTTAAATCAACTCTCCTTCCAGGGGACAAAAGGGCATTTACTGGAGGTAAGCTCCCTCTTGTATTAAACCAGGCAGGGAGAAAATGTGAACCGAGGAAAGGAGACGCAGAGATACTTGCATGCTCTAAGCTAGGCTGGACCCAGAACATCCCCTCCCACCGTTCGTCTCTACTGAGGGCTTCCATGTGTTGCAGGGTCCTGGCAGATGTGGTCCCTGAGCTCAAGCATGGCCATGGGGGCTGCTGTGCTGGCTGGCATTCAAGCACAGTCCAGGGAGGCAGGCACCAGGGTGCTGCGGGCTTGCTTCAGTGTGCCCGTTCAGCTCGAGCCACTATCTGCCATCACCGTAGGCTGCGGACTTCAACAACAGACGTTCATTTGTCACAGTTCTGGAGGCTGTGAAGTCCAAGATCAAGGGGCTGTGTGATTCAGTCTCAGGAGCAGGCCCTCCTCTTGGCTTGCGGATGACTAGTTGCCATCACACTGTATCTTTACATGGCCTTTCCTTGGTGTGGGGACAGGGACCAGGGCAGGGGAGGTGTCTCTTCTTAGAAGGACACTGATCCCATTGAATGAAGTCTCCATCTTTATGAGCACATTTAACAATACAGCTGTATTGGAAGTAATAAAGTGACTACGGTTAAATGAAGGGCTTCAACATAAGCATCTTGAGGGGACATGTTGAGTCCATGGTGCCTGGGTGTCATGGATGGGATATTAGAAAATGCTTTAGAAACCCTTTTTGACTTCCCACTACTCTTCTGTAGAAAATAAAAATAAAGTTCCTCTTCCAAGTTTTCCTTAGTTCCTTATAAATAATAGTTTATTTAAAAGTTGATATACTCTAGACCCTTTGCTAATACTCCTGAGTAGCTGTTAGTCATAACAAAGCATTAAGTGTACCCAGTGTTCTTAGTTATTATACTTTAACCTGGATATTTGCCCTGACCTGCCTAGACAAGCCCAGGCGAGTCTCAGGTCACAGCTCTTCCTTATTTGGAAGCCGCTTTGCCTCCCTCAGCATCCCTCAAGTTACTTCCCCTTTTCCTTTGTTCTCCTCTGCCTTTACCTGTTTAGGAAAGTTTTAAGTTGTTAGCCAAATGGGTGCAGCCTAGACTGTGAGGTCCAGTTCCAGCCAGTGGAATCAGGACACAACAGTAGGGCAGACGTGTTAGATATAAATGGTGTTTGTCCTTTGTTCAGTGTACTCTCATGACAAACTGCTGGTGAGTGTACCCTTGCTGCAGAGAGTAAAGTTGCCTTGCTGAGAGAAAATTTATGTTTAAGTGCTCCTTTTATTGCAGCCCTGAAAATTTACATATAACATCTTCCTTCCATCCTCCTTCTTCCCTGCCCTCTGACACATGTAGAAATTTTTGACTTTAAAGGAAAGCTGGAAGGTTTCAGGGATGGCCCGTTATGAAGTGTGTTAACAGGCAAACAAGAAAACCTCTTTACCTGGGACGAGACAGGGGAGTTCACAGCCGGAGTCAAGCTGTGGAGGGCTGCTGTCTCTGTTCGTTCTTTTCCTTATTTCCCGAATAGGAGCGTTAGATGACCACCGTGTTGAGCCTTTTGTTTTTGAGACAGAGTCTGGCTCTGTTGCCTAGGCTGGAGTGCAGTGGTGTGATCTTAGCTCACTGCAACCTCTGCCTCCCAGGTTCCAGTGATTCTCCTGCCTCACCCTCCATAGTACCTGGGACTACAGACATGCACCGCCATGCCCAGGTAATTTTTTGTATTTTAGTAGAGATGAGGTATCAGCGTGTTGCTTGGGCTAGTCTCGAGCTGCCAAGTTTAGGCAACCTACACATCTCGGCCTCCCAAAGTGCTGGGATTACAGGCATGAACCATTTGCCTGGCCACTGAGCCATTATTATTGCTAGATGAGACGCAAATCCACAGACCTCCCCTGTCCTGCACATACTCCCAAGGATCTGTCTGTGGAGTCCACTCCAAAGTGGACGTGCCACCTCCCTCTGTCCCGGGTCTCTACTGGCCTCACCACCAACTCCTGGGTGCCCATGGGCACCGGCAGTCAGTCTTGTGCTAAGCTAAGGTCTTTCTACCTAAACATGCCTGCTTTCTATTTCACTCCTGAAGGGCTGCTTTGGAATGTGATTTACACAGCCTTTTCAGTTTTTCAAAACAGCAAAAAGTCTGAGACATGCTTTTGCTAAAAAATACACGAGAATCTTCTAAGGGTTTTTAAGCAACCAGAACATAACAGGGAAATTGGTCTGACAGAGCACCGTGGTTGATTCGGGCAATAACACATATAATGTTGCATTCTGGAAACGCTGGTGCCTCCGCCAGCACAACTTTAAATAAGACACTTTGTGATTAAATAAAACCTCCTTGCAGACAGGGACCATAAGGGCTTGCCGGGTCAGTCATTTAGGTTTGAAATCTCCTTTAATATGAATTTCCAGAGGATATTACAAAAGGCCCTACATGGGCAATAAAACACATTGTAGGAAGCTGCTAAATATGCATTTCTGCAATGGGCCTCTTTAACGTCCGTAAATACATATGCATGAGGCACAGATAACACTCGCCTGCGCTTTGCTCTGAGAAGCGGCTTCTGGGAGACACCAGAATAAGCCTTCTCCATTCACAGTGGAGCCAGCACCCCACCAAGTCCGGCCTGGAGAGTTTAGACGGAGTGAGCTGCTCTCGTCTCATGGGTGGGAACGGCAGGCAGACCCTGTGCTGTTCCGGAAGGACCCTGCCCTGGGCCCCCAGCCAGGGGATATTGGCCTTTCTGGGTCTGCCCATCTCCTGTGACTGGGTTAGTTTTTATTTCTGTCTGCGTGGGCCCCCAAGACAGACCCACCCACCCTGTTTACTGTGGGCCCCCCTTGCTCAGGACACTATGTTCAGCGCCTCAGAGAGCCACTCCTAGCTTTTAAGGGGTGACGGTGGTACAGGAGCTTCCTGGGGCTGCTGTGACAAATGACCACAGGCTGGGTGGCTTCCTCTGTCACAGTCTGGGGGTCGAGCTCCAAGCGCAAGGCGCAGGCAGGGCTGGCTTCCTCCGGAGGCTCGGAGGGCAGATCCGCTCCAAGCCTCCCTGCAGCTCCTCCTATCTGCTCACAGTCCTGGCTTTCCTCGGGGTGTAGATGCATCACCCCCATCTCTGCCTGTGTCCTCACGTGGCCTCTTCCTGGTGGGTCTGCGTTTTCTCTCTTTATAAGGACATTAGTCATATTGGATTGGGACCTACCCTCCTCCCATAGGATCTCATTTTAACTAGTTAAATCTGCAACAATTCTATTTCCAAAAGGTCACATTTTGAGGTACTGGGGGTTAAGACTACAATGCATATTTTTTGGGGGGCTGTCAATTTAGCTCATAACAAAAGCCTTTCACTCTTCGTAGCTGTGGATGTTGTAGCCGTGTTTTCAGGACCAGAATATCATTTGTTCATTCATTTACTCAACTTGTGCACAGCCATCAAGCACCTCCCAGGCTTTGTGCCAAGCTCTGGGGACTCTCTGGGGGTGTGAGCCCAAAGCTGGCCCTGCTGGAGGACACTCAGATCAAAGGTGAGAAGGGAAGGAGGGAGCGCCCAGTGGGCAGGACCTGGTGAGCAGGCCGCCGGGAGAAAATTCATCTTTGTCCTGATAGAAAAGGCAATGTTGCCAGTTCCAGCAGGTCGTAAGTACAAGCATCAGACTTGGGTTTAGATAGAGTGACAGATGGAGATAGCTGCTGAGAGAGCTGGCACTGATGTGGGCACCTTGGTAAGCAGACTGCTGCCTGGGCTGGGGAGAAGAGAACCAATGAGGCAAGGGTGACCCATCCAGGAGCAGGAAGTGCTGCCTGAAGACCTTGGTGGGACTGAGATGGGAAGACATTGCCGGTGACCCAGGGAGCATCGGGTGTTCACAAATGCTCAGCGCTGCCTGGGACCACCCGATGCAGCTGGTCACTCCTGCTATTGGCAGAGGAGAGGAAAGACAGGGGCTACACCCTCACCCTCCCAAACACATAAAAAAGGCATGGTGGCTTTCTTGAAGTTCTGCCTTTAAAGTCTGCAGCAACATAATTAAAAAGCAGCATCTATTTTTCACTTGTCAAATTGGCCAAAAAGAAAGGGAAAATAATATTCAGTGCTGTGAGGCTGGGCTGAAGTGTCACTGCTGCGTGTTCCGCGGGTGGAAGTGCAAATGGGTGAAACCTTTGGAGAAGACGATTGAGCAAAACGCTTTCCTGCCTGGCAAACTGCTCCTGACAACTTATCCTAAAGCAACAAGCATACCTGTGCGAAAACTTACCTGCAGATGAACTGGTGGTGCAGCCTTCTTTACAATGAAAAAAAAACTCTTAGTCACCTCTATTTTCAGCAAGAAAGGAACAGTTTAAAAACCCAGGGGTTGTCCACACTGTGGAATATTATTAGGCAGTCATTTACATTGTGGTTTAAAAACTAACCAGTGGGAAGATGACTACAATCTAAAATGAAAAATGCTAGGTGTGAATTCATATTTGAGTACGTCTCCAAGGTAGGGGAAAATGTATATGACACGTTATTAAGTGAAAAATGCTGACTACGAAATTACTGATGGTATAAATAAAAAGGATGTGGGTTTGTCTTTGTGTGTGAATATACCTGAGTTATGCATGGCTGTGGATATGAGAAAATTGAGCGAAACAAAGTACACCAAATGGCTAACAGTGGTTATCTCTGTGTGGTTGGATTTGGGGTTATATTAAAACATTTGCTTCTGTGTTTTTATGTTAAAGAAACACATTCGCAGCATGTGTTCATTGTAGAAAACGGGGGCGACTTGGAAGAACATGTATTATTTTAAAGCATTCTAATGTAACAGAGATCTCTGGGTGTCTTCCTTCTTAAGCCACTTTGCTGAGTCCTAGTTCTTCATTTTTCCCTTGGCAGACAGCCTCACCACTTTTACTTCAGGAGCAAGGTCTCCTGTAGGTGTGGGCTGGCACCTGCCCACGTGAGCAGATGTGAACAAGTCAAAAACTGGAAGAGTGAGAACAAGAAAGAGGTGATGATGTGTGTGTGTGTTTGTGTTTTTTGTGTGTTTGTGTATTTGTGTCTGTGCATGCATGTGTGAGTGTGTGTTTGCATGTATGTATCAGCTTATATGTGTGAGTGCATGTGTCTTTTTGCATGCACGTGTCAGTGTGTATTTGTGTGTTCATGTATGTTTGTGTGTGTGTGAAGGGAGTGTGGACCAGGCACTGCACCCAGGCTGATTCATCTGGACATAAGGAGGGCAACTTCTGTCTTCAGGGACTATCAATATGACCATTTTCACTGGCACTTAATCTCCCTTAGAGCAAGGCAAATATTTTAGCATTCTTTTAAATATTTTTTTAGAGGTCTGGCTGTAAAGCCCAGAAGCTCAGGAAACCTGAGCTCAGGGTGAAATTCTCTTTGCAAGTAGGTCTGGGCCAGTGCAAATGACATGAATTATACTCACCATTACCTCAAGATGCACTGCTCCCCGTTGGCATAAAATTGCCCATTTCCTGCCGTGATATAAGGGGCCTTATTCTCGATGCTCGGCCGATGTCAGGAGCTACTATTTCGTACCCGACACATTGGTCATTTTAATCACCCCAGCCTCCATATCTGGGCTAAGCCCCACTCCTCTTTGGCCATATTTCTGACTCCATCTGCAGTTTTTACCACTTGGGTTCTTTGGACAGGCTCACATTATCCTGAAAGGTCCCTCTAGGGCATGTCAAAGGAGTGGAGGAAAGCTTATAAGCAGACAGAATAAATAACAGTGCCAGTAAGGGCTGTGGGAGATGTAATTGGGAGATGAACGGTGGTGGCTGAGGACACCTCTGTGTGCACGTGTGTGCGGTGTGTGTGATGTGTATGCACGAGCATGTGTGCACCTCCCTCCAATCCCCCCCAGCACACACAGAGCTGGCTCCCCTCCAGCTCCCCTATTTCCAGGGGCTTGTTTTACAGGGGATTCGGTTCACATGTATTCCCACCTGGAGGTGGAGGAAGGAACTCTGTCATCCCCTCCTGCCTATTCCACAGCTGCTTCTGCTGTAACAGCTGCTTTTCCAAACTCAAATCTGCTCCTACGTGGTTGATAGATCAGGGTAAATGCAAGCGTGCTGCAGTTCTAAATTTTGAGTTTGTTTATATGTGATTATATCTGAAATTTTTTTTTAAAGATGCAGGAAACGCAAGTGCATGTAGGTGAATGCAAAAACCTGCACCAAGCCGGTCAGAGCCACTGAGGAATCCACGAAATCCTCCACACTCACAGCTCTCACACCCTCCTGACTACCTCAGTGCCTGGGGTTGGTTATGAGCCATGCTGGTGACATCTGGGGCTAGAAATCTCCATCTGCTCTGATCACCCTCCCTCCTTCCACCCCTCACAATGACTCCTGAGTTCCACATCCACAAGCCATTTCAGACATTCACATCCACGAGTCAATTCCAAGGCTTTTCCATGGTAAGGTGCCATATTTACTGTAGTGTCTGCATACCATAGCCATTTACCATGAAGAACACGGGGCTGCCGTGTTGATTATGTTCTTCTCGTTCATATTGTGTGTTAGTACCCAGGTTTTTGAGGACCCCCACAAGCCCTGTGGTTTTACTGGGCATTTTTACACAGGGAAATGACTTTTAGGAAGGCATATGTTGTCTTAAAGCGGAGCTGACTCTATATGTTTATAATTCTTTAATCCAGGAGCAGTTACAGGCAAAATCGGAAATTATTGTGGTCATTTTAAACAACCTTCCTCCAAAAAAAAAAAAAAAACCATATTAACCCCAAGAAGATATGGTATAGTATTCCAGAGAGACTGAGAAGGAGTGAAGGAGTAGGATCTCTCTGGAGGATGGAGAGAAACGGTTTGTGACAGAGTTTTGGGTTGCTTGTGGTGGGTTGAGTAATGGTCCCCAGAACATATCAATATATAATTTCCCAGTATGTGTGTTATCTTAGATGGCAAAAGGAATTTTGCAGGTGTGATTAAGGATCTTGAGATGATGAGGTTATCCTGGATGATTGGGGTTGGCCATAAATGTGATCAGAAGAGCTCTTAAAGGAAGAAAGCAGGGAGAGATCTGGCTACTAAAGAAGGTAATATGAGGACTGAAGCAGACGCTGTACTGGGCTTGCAGACGGAGGAAGAGGCTGTGTTTAGTTCATCTTCACTCTGCTGATAAAGACACACCGAAGACTGGGCAATGTGCAAAAGAAAGAGGTTTAAAGGACTTACAGTTCTATACGGCTGGGTAGGCCTCACAATCGTGGCAGAAGATGAGGAGCAAGTCACATCTCATGTGGGTTGGGACACAGCCAAACCAATTTATTCCACCCCAGCCCCTCCCAAATCTCATGCACTTACATTTCAAAGTCAGTCATGCCTTCCCTACAGTCCCCTAAACTCTGAACTCATTTCAGCATTAACTCAAAAGTCCACAGTCCAATCTCATCTGAGACAAGACAAGTCCCTTCTTCCTATGAGCCTGTAAAATAAAAAATAAGCAAGTTAGTCACTTCCTAGATAGAATGGGGGTTCAGGCATTGGATAAATACAGCCGTTACAAATGGGAGAAATTGGCCAAAACAAAGGGGCTACAGGCTTCATGCAAGTCCAAAATCCAGCAAAGCAGTCAAATCTCCAAGTTCCAAAGTGATTTCCTTTGACTTCATGTCTCACAACTAGATCACCCTGATGCAAGTGGTGGGTTCCCATGGTCTAGGACAGCTCTGCCACTGTGGCTTTGCAGGGTGCAGCCTCCCTCCTGGCTGCTTTTACAACTTGGCATTGAGTGTCTGTGGCTTTTCCAGGCACAAAGTACAAGTTGTCAGTGGATCTACCATTCCACGGTCTGGAGGATGGTGGCCCTCTTCTTAAGCTCTGCTGGGTGGTGCTCCAGTAGGGACTCTGTGTGGGGCTTCTGATCCCACATTGCCCTTCCATACTGCCTTAGCAGAGGTTCTCCATGAGGGCCCCAACCCTGCAGCAAACTTCTGCCTGGGCATCCAGATATTTCCATACATCTTCTGAAATCTGAGTGGAGGTTCCTAAACCCCAATTCTTCCGTGCACTCACAGGCTCAACACCACATGGAAGCTGCCAAAGCTTGGGGCTTGAACCCTCTGAAGCCACGGCCTGAGCTCTACATTGATCCCCTTCAGCCATGGCTGGAGCAGCTGGGACACAGGGTACCAAGTCCCTAGGCTGCACACAGCTCTGGGACCCTGGGCCCAGTTGAGAAAACCACTTTTTCTCCTAGGCTTCTGGGGCTTTGATGGTAGGGGCTGCCATGAAGAGCTCTGACATGCCCTGGGGACATTTTCTCCATTGTCTTGGGGATTAACATTTGGCTTCTTGTTACTTATGCAAATTTCTGCAGCTGGTTTGAATTTATCCTTAGAAAATGGAATTTTCTTTTCTATCACATTGTCAGGCTGCAAATTTTCCAAACTTTTATGCTCTATTTTCCTTTTAAAACTGAATGCTTTTAACTGCACCCAAGTCATATTTTGAATGCTTTGTGCTTAGAAATTTCTTCCACCTGATACCCTAAATCATCTTACTCAAGTTCAAAGTTCCAGAAATCTCTGGGGCAGGGGCAAAATGCCACCAGTCTCTTTGCTAAAACATAACAAGTGTCACCTTTGCTCCCAAAAGTTCCGCATGTCTGTCTGAGACCACCTCAGCCTTCACCTTATTGTTCACACTACTATCAGCATTTTGGTCAAAGCTATTCAACAAGTCTCTGGGAAGTTCCTAAGTTTCCCACATTTTCTTGTCTTCTTTTGCAGCCTCCATACTGTTCCAACCTCTGCCTGTTACCCAGTTCCAACGTTGCTTCCACATTTTCATGTCTTTTCATCAGTGCCCCACTCTACTGGTACCAATTTACTGTATTAGTCTGTTCTAATGCTGCTGATAAAGACATACCCAAGACTGGGCCATTTATAAAAGAAAGTGGTTTATTGGACTTACAGTTCCGCATGGCTGGGGAGGCCTCACAATCATGGCAGAAGGCAAGAAGGAGCAAGTTACCTCTTACATGGATGGCTGCAGGCAGAGACAGCTTGTGCAGGAAAACTCACGTTTTTAAAACCATCAGGTCTCATGAGACATTTACTATCATGACAACAGTGCAGGAAAGACCCGCTCCCATAATGTAATAACCTAAATTGCCAAATGACTATGTTGGTGTTTTTTCCCCACATTGACTGTCTGTTAGCTTCAGTGGAAGATTCGGGTTAGGTCGGGGGTGAGAGCTCTATGACACATACACGAGCCACTAGTCCTATACCATGCCCATGGCAGACATGGCTAATCAAATCATGATACTAATTCTCACATCCTTCTAAGCAGGTGGAACACATCTGGTGTGGAAATGAAACCTACTGAGTAGCCTAGGGTTAGATGATCCCTAAGGTTTTCACATCCTATTTTATCCAGATTGCATTTTTTTGTCTAAGTCCAGCAACGTTGTCAGAGATGGAAGGGAATTGGGTAGCATGGGTTCTGTTGAAGTCAATTCATGGCCATTTAGCTAAGAACTCTGCCAGAAATTTCTCATGGATATGTCAAGAAGTCAAAAAGTTGAGCTATATTCTACATAGTCATTATTGGGCAGATTGTCAGGCAATGGATTAAGTCACCTCTATAGAGAAAATTCCATAGAAAGGGCCTGTGGTGGGTTCATTTGATTCTCCTCAAATCCATATTTTGAAGGCTTAACCCCCAGGTACCCAGAATGTGACCGTATTTGGAGATAGGGTCTGTGAAGAAGGAATTAAGGTAAAATGAGTTCATATGAGCAGGCCCTAATCCAATCTGACCGGTTTCCTCATAAGAGGAGATTAGAACCAACACACACAGAGGAATGAGGATGTCAGGACACAGGGAGAAGACAGCATCTGTAAGCCAAGGAGGGGCCTCGGAGAGAACCAGCGTGCCCACACCTTGATCTCCAAGTTTTACTCCCCAGAATGAGGAGAGCGCACATTTCTTTGGCTTAAGTCCCTGTCTGTTGCTTCTGTAGGGTAGCCCCCAGAAATGAATGCAGGGCTCTTCCAAAGGAGACATGAAAAGGAAGGGGGAGGGCTCTGCTTCCCCATCCTGCACCTGCTACTCTGCAGATTATTGTCTATGTTGGCAAACTGAAGAGTTTCAGAATATGTTAGTAGACCAAAGGCCTGATCTCCAAGAACAAGGACATTTCTTTATGGCTCCCAGGACAAGGTTTCTGGAGTTTGGCCTCCATTGCCTCCACCTCTGTTCGATGAACCTCCCACTACCTTCTGCCTCCAGAATTTCTCTCCTTGTGTCTCTCACTAGAGAGAAATACATTTGACTAAGTAATTTGGTAATTTGCATTTGATTTTTATTCTCTCTCACTGCTCTCAGTAAAATTAGATTTTAAAAAAAGAGCTTAAAAAAAAAAAAGAGGAAAGAGAGTGAGGTGGGCCCAAAGGAAACATCCCTTACCTGTTGCTTTTCAGTCTGCAAGACTGGCTGAGGGGCAAAGAGTCAGGGTAGCACCTTTCAACTGCTACCCAGAAAAGTTCCACCTTTGGCTTGAGGATCAGACCATGCATCCATCCATTTGGTCCTGGTTGCCAAAGGATGGATTGAAAATCTTGGCTTTCTTTTTTTCTGTCCACCCAGAATGTGTGGGTGACAAAAGAAATAACCTCAAACATCCACCTTGTGAAAAGTAAAGGGCAGCTACCCCTTTTACCAAAGGATCTTTACCTGGATGGAAATCTGATGCACTTGGCATCTCGGTGGAGACTCTGCAGTCTCCTCAGTGGGTCTCTGCAGAATCTCAGAGCCTCCCGCTCCACTCTTCTTGCCTTCTACAGCAGCCAGGAAACGGAGTTCTTGGGCTGGGGTTCTGACAAGGAGACAAACAGATCTGAGGACGTGACCCCAGGGATTCCTACAGTTTCTTTGGGAGGGTCAAGAGTTTGCTCTGCAGAACTGGGAGGCCATACCGCAAGCCTGCCCCACCATTTACTCACCACCACCCCAGCAGGTGATGTGCCTGTGCTGGCCCACTTGCTTTTCATGTAGGAAGGGTTGGTGACATCAGTTCTTGGCTGGGTTTTGGGCAGCAGGGACAGGCTGGCACTGGCCACCATAATTGCATAATCATATTGATATTGATTATGATTGCACAATCATAATTATATTGATTATGATTAGGCTCATACCGGGTCGCAGAACAGCAGAGGTCAGGCCTGCATGTGTGTGGGTGTGAGTGTGCACTCCTGTGTGCATTTAGAGGAGCAAGAAGCTAAGGCAGGCTTTGTGACTTACCTTACCCCGGGGCTCTGGCCCCAGAGCTCCAGCATCCCCTACAGAGCTGCTTTCCTTTTTTTAGCCTCTGCTTCCAAGGCAGAATAGAACAGTAAATTGGAACCAGTGCACAGACCAGGAGAAAGGCGGCTCTCACTGCTTGCACAAAGCAGTGACTCAGCCCACCTTAGAGGCATGTCTGCGGCTGGTGTACACTCAGCCTCCTCCTGCTGTGTCTGGAAATCAGGCACACAGCTCCTGGAGCCTCCCAGAACCAGCAGAGCTATCCTCAGAGAAGTCCAGGAAAGCATTTTGTCTTAAGGAGAAATAATCCAGCCACCTTGCAAGGCTCTTCCCTGTGGATGGAGTAAGCAAGCTTCTCATCACCTTTGTTTCCATCCAGCTGGAAAATCACTGTTGGTTCAACTCTAAGCTTTGGTGTGTATGTGTTTCTTTCCCAGAAAAGGAAAGTCGCCACAAGATGCAATTTAACTTGTAATTTTATTTGCTGTGGAGTAGCTTAAGCCATGATTGTATTTGATGTGGAGTCGAAATGCATAAAGAGATAAATGGCTTAATTTGAATCAATATTAATTTTGTGCAATTTACTTTTAACTTTACTTCTCAGCAAATGAAATGATGCTGCTCAGGAGTCATTTGAAAACTTTTTTCCTGCTCAGAAAGCTGAGCAAAACTGGCACGTCTGTTTCAACACAGTGAGACATAAGCCTTGTGTGCATGAGAGGTCAGATGAGAAGAAACTTGAACTAACCTTGGCACAAACAGTCCAGGTCGGCGGTGGGAGCCCCTCCACCTCATCCCCTGCCATGGTGCTGAGGCTGTTCACAGAAGAAAGTGGGGTTCAGAAATTGGGGCAAAAAGAGGAGTCAGGCACGCTGTTGGCACACGTGATGGAAACAGGCTTTGTGTTAGCTTCTCAGCTCCATCATGACAAGTTCCACTTGGGGCCTTCAACAATAGAAATTTATTTTCTCACAGCTCTGGAGGCCAGCAGCCTGAGGTCCTCCTGAGGCCTCTCTCTGACTCACAGCTGCCATCTTCTCCCTGTGTTCTCACATGGTCATCCATCTGTATGTGTCTGTGTCGTAATCTCCTTTTCTTAGGAAGACATCAGATTAAATTGGGACCCACCTTGATGATGTCATTTTAACTTAATTACCTCTCTAATGACTGCATAGCCACATAAGGACACATTCTCAGCTCCAGGGCAATAGAACGTCAACTGGAATGTTGCAGGGACACAGTTCCGCCCAAACAGGCCTCTGTCCAGCAGAAAGGAGACTGGCTTGGGGGTTCTACCTCACCTGTTTACAAATCTCAACCTGAACAAGACACAGAACTGGACACAGATCCTAGCTCTGACCTCCGAGCGTGTCATCCCCATGTGCTGACCCCATCAAGCAGAAGGGACAGGAGCATGTGCCAGTGATAACCTCATGGCCGTGGTGACCTCGTGGGGGTTGCCAGCTGCAGAGGTGCTGGGTTCCCTGCATGCTTCTTGGATTCAGCCTTCACAAGGCCTTGGCAAGGTGGACACAGTGATGATGTGCATTTCGTAGGTGAGGAAAAGCGATTTTTGAGGAAGTCACCTGCCTGTGGCCCTGCCCACTGCTTTAGAATACCTGTTCTCCATCTCCAAGTTCTTCCCACTGACTAAAGGTTTCTTCCGTGGTAAAGCAGTGACATCAAATCCGGTCTGAAGAAGGAATGCTTTCCCTGTGCCCCTTCTTTCCAACAAAGAGCTACTGGACAAAGAATCCTTTGATAGAATCTTTTTTTTTTCTTTGAGATGGAGTTTCGCTCTTGTTGCCCCGGCTGCAGTGCAGTGATGCCATCTCAGCTCACTGCAAGCTCTGCCTCCCAGGTTCGAGAGATTCTCCTGCCTCAGCCTCCCAAGTAGCTGAGATTACAGGCATACACCACCATGACTGGCTAATTCTGCATTTTTTAGGAGAGATGGGGTTTCACTATGTTGGTCAGACTGGTCCGGAACTCTTGACATCAGGTGATCTGCCTGCCTCGGCCTCCCAAAGTGTTGGGATTACAGGTGTGAGCCACCGTGCCTGGCCAAGATTTTTTTCTTCTTCTTCTCTTCCTCCTCCTCCTCCTCCTCCTCCTCCTCCTCCTCCTCCTCCTCCTCCTTCTTCTTCTTCTTCTTTCTTTTTTAAATAGAAAATGAATAGTGTTTGAGTTAGGGTTCTCCAGAGAAACAGGACCAATAGGATATATACCTATTCCTATCTATGACAAGATTTTTTATGGGAATTATAAATGACTTACATGATTATGGAAGCCAAGAAGTCCCACAAACAGCCACCTGCAAGCTGAGACCCAGGAGAGCTGGGTGAGTCATTCAGTCTGGCTTTGAAGGAGGCCTGAGGACCAGGGAGCTGATGTCGAAGTCCAGGTCTGAGTCCCAGAGCCAGACAACCGGGTGCACGGATGTCCAAGGACAGGAGAAGACGGACGTCCCAGTTTCGGAAGAGAGAGGATGAATCCATCCTCGCTCTGCTTTTTTGTTGTATCAGGGAACTCACGGGATTGGGTGATGCCCTCCCCCATGGGTGAAGGCAGATCTTCCTTACTCAGTCCACAGATTCAAAGGCTAATCTCTTCCAGAAAACCTCCCAGGCACGCCCAGAATCCCGCTTCACCAGCCACCTGGGCCTCCCTCAGCACAATCAAGTTGATGCATAAAATGAACCATCCAAGGGTGGGTCTCTTTGTTCTGCCTGAGACACCTCATTCACCGTTTCAGATTTTTTCTGTTCACTTCCAGTGTTCTGAGTGGCACAAAACACAGTATTCAAATGATCAAACTGAAAGGAAAAGCTTGTGTAGTCAGAAGCTCAAATCTCCACAGGGGTCCCAGGGGAGAAGGAATGGTTTTGTAGAAGCCATGGAGGCCGCATTTCCTCTGGGGCTTCACCGTGAAGGCCCACGTAGCAGGGGATGGGAGACACTCTAAAAAGTGTCTTGATCTTGAAATCTTGAAATACGGGATCTCAGAAATACGGGGTCCTCTGTGCCTGAGGAGCCATTCCACGTCCAGGGGATGTGTGGAATGTTGGCGGCCAGGGAGTTGTTTACTGTCCCAGTTTCCAACCCAGTGGGGAGAAGACGGGGTGACCTTTTAAAATGTAAATGAAATTGTGTTGTTCCAGCAGCTCCTTGCTCATCGCAAAGCTGGTTCTTGGCCGTGATTCATGGGGCTTGGATGCGGCTTGGACTCCATCACTGTCTGTCTCAGGTTCCCACGGCGATGTCACCAGCTCCCGGAACAGTGCGTGGCACAGGGCAGGCTCTCATTCGTAGCTGGGGACTGAGTGACTGGCACATAACAGGAGGCACACAGGCATGGATGCCCCAGGTTACAGGGATGCTGATGGGGAGGAGGCTGAGTGAGAGAATACTCACCAGCCAGGCCTAGGAGAGGCATTATTTTCCCTCCAGGAAATATATTCTGATTTTCATTACATAGGTGAGTGGGAAAATACCATTTTTAAATACAGATGCCTAGTTTATAGCCAACATTATTGGACTATATCTGTTCAGTAAATTAATTTGCATCACATCACATTTTAGTGGCTGAATATGATTTCTGAGAATACTTAGAATTTCATGGGCAGTCTTGTATCTGCTTATATATATATATATATATTTTTTTTTTTTGATAGGGGAAGATAGTTTTAATCAAATCCTGCCATTGCGCAGATAAAAACATTTTTTAATTGGGCTTCATGAGCCATCATAAAAAGGTTGGAATGGGATTTGACTAGAGATTCAGGGGGAGTTTGAGGTCAGTTGGTGTCTCACCCAAGTTGATTTGTTCAATTCTAATTGGCACCGGGAGAATTATAACCCTCAAAGAGTGTGATGAGAGGAGATAAAACCCTTTTACCCTGATACTTTATGCTGAAAGTTGATGGTGCAACATTTAAGCTTCCCGAAGCCTAGCAACTCATTTGCAATAAATTCCAGAAGGAGAAAATAATGACTCTGGGATGTCATCTCATTCCATCCTCGCATTATTTCCTTACTCATCCCAAACTGTGGTCGTTTGTAAATGTGCCCATGCGAAGCGGTGGTAGGCAGGCATCTCCCAGAGACGGGAGGAACCCAGCACCCTGGCTTCGAATGCTGAACAAACTTCTCTCCAACATGGGATTCGTCTCCTGGGGGCCGGGTAGATTGCTGCTTGAACCTGTTTGTGGGCACATTCCTTCTTTTAATTGCCATGATCAAGACAGGTGGGGAACTTAAAGAATTTACTGTGGTTTGGAGCCAAATGATGCGGAGGCTTCACAGCCAGAGCCCTCTTCATTGGCAGGCGACTCGCAGATAATGGGCTTTCTAAATTACGCCATGCAATTGGTATTTTCACACTTTTCCCAGTGTAATTTCAAAATTAAATTAGGCCGGATGTATACAGGAATGTGGTGGACGGCATTCAACATGGACTCCAGCCAGCCTTCCCCTCAGTCCACATAGAGGAAAGAGAAAACTAATTAACTCTCCTCAGCCCTGAGATTGGGTCTGTGTGTGTGGATCCACCCACTGCCTCCTGGCTCTGAACCTTCCCTGTGCTTCTCAAGGGCAGGATCGACACCTGCAGGTCTGAAAGTGAATCTGTTCTCTCCTGGGAGACATTATTTGCAATGAGGGAAAGGATATATTAATCTAGGGCAAGTAGACAGCCACAGGGACTCAACTGAGTCTCTGTCATGTCCCTACTACAATCCCCAGCCTTGGGGGTGAGCCTGGGAGTCACTGACAGCTGCACCAGGTTTCAGTCTTGTTCCTTTAGCTAAGAACTTTGCATTAGAAAACTCATCTTGACCATAAGATAGTGCTGCCCCAAAGTCCCCAAGCTCTGCCTCCCGGAGTGAGCCTCACCCACCTCACGTATCAGGATGCTGTGCACGCAGTCAGGCCTTTGTGCAGCCACGTCATTCCACAGTCAGCCTTGAGGCTCTGAGTCTGCTCAAAGGTGTGCTAAGCTTGGGGGCACCACAAATTCCCATCAGAAAGTCTGTACACAGGGAGCTTCCAGCTAGCAAGGAGAATGCAGGAGCCTTCGTGTTTCTTTTTAGGAAATTTCTTCCTTTAACCTGTCAAATAGTTAACATTCCTTTTTTTTTTTCAACTAAAATTCACAACACATACAATTCACCATTTTAGCAGTTTAAAAGTGCACACTCAGGCTGGGCTCGGTGGCTCACGCCTGCCATCCCAGGCTGAGGTAGGTGGATCATTGGAAGTCAGGAGTCCAATCAGCCTCAGCAACTTGGTGAAACCTCATCTCTGCTAAAAATACAAATACATATATTAGCCGTATGTGGTGGCAGTTGCCTGTAGTCCTAGCTACTTGGGAGGCTGAGGCAGGAGGATCATTTGAACGTGGGAGGTGGAGGCTGCAATAAGCTAAGATCACATCACTGCACTCCCACCTGGGTGACAGAGCAAGACTCTGTCTCCAAAAAGAAAAAAAAAAACAGTGTGCAATTCAGTGGTTTGCAGCAAATTCACAAGGTTGTGCCACCGTCATCACAATCAAACTCTAGGACATTTCCATGATCCCATTAAGAAAACCCTAAACCTTTTATCAGTGACTCCCCCAGTCCCTTCCCCAGCCCCAGCAATCATTAATCTTCCTCTCTATGAATTTGGCTGTTCCAGGCATTTCACACAAAGGGAATCATACACAACGTGGCCTTCTGTGGGGGGCTTCTGTCTCTCAGCGACACCTTTGCAAGGCTCCCCGTTACAGTGCGCATCCTTGCTTCACTCTGTCTCGTGACTGGGCAACCTTCCACGGTGTGTCTGGACCACATTGTGTGCATTTATGTTTCCACAGTTGGACATCTGCATTATCTCCACTTCTTGCCTCCTGTGAATAGTTCTGCAGTGAACATTGTATCACGTTTTTTCATGGAGATGCATGTTCATGCCTCTTGGGTCTGCACCTTGGGAGTGGAATTGCAGGTTCCCATGGAAATTCTATGTTTGACCTTTCGAAGAACTGCAAACTGTTTTTCAAAGCATTGCACCATGTGACATTCCCATCAGCAGCGGAGGAGGGAGGATTCCTGTTGCTCCACATTCTTACCAATAATGGTTATTTTCTGACCTAAAAAATGATGGTTACAGCCATGTGGGTAAGAAAGCGACCCTTTCTAAGTGGGGGATGCACTTCTCTGCCCTGCAGTCCCTCACACTTGGTGTGCGGCACCTCCTTGACTCTCCAGGATTGGCATAAAGAAGGGCCAGAGGAAGAAATGGGGTCAAGGCAGTGTGGGCCACTCTTTGGCTGACAACGGCTTTGCTCTGGGGGAGCAGCAGGGCAGCGAGCTTGTGACCCCCTTGTTCACTATGTTTCAAGGATGCAGAATGAAGGAGGAGGTGGGTGGGCTGATGCTCTTGGAGGACTGAAGTGGAAAGCCACCAGCGATGTGGGGATGATGGATGGTGTTCAGAGAAGAAGCAGCTTCCCTGTCTTCAAGCTACATGTGGGACAGACCCTCAGCAAAGTCTTGCAGAGGTGGAGGCAGAGGCAGCTGTTGCCGCTCTTGGAGGAGAAATGAGGCCTACAAGGAAGGAAAGTGGAAGAGTTCATTTCCCAAATCTAGATGCCCAATGAAATGGAAGGAAAAACACCTGCCGGGCAGGAAGACAGCCCCGAGGCCACACCAGGAGCCCCTGGCACAGCCGTGCAGGGCCACAGAAGGAAAGATGCTAATTCCCATCCAAGTCTTCACCTCTGTCATTTAATCTTCAGAGACTGCCTGGAGGCCCACAGGAGGCGTTACTCTCATTTTACAGGGAGGCAGCTGGAATTAGAGTGGCGGAGAGATTGCCCAGGTGTGGAGCCTCCCTCCGCAGGTCTGGGCGTGGAGCCCAGAGGGGAAAACACTGGAACACACAGCTGTGTCCAGAGTCACTCAGCAGGCCAGAACTGGGCCCTGGGAGGTAGAGGGGAACGGCAGAACCTTCCTCCCAATTTGGAGTTATGAGCTTCACGTTGCTGACTTGGAGGAGCAGCTGAGATCCTTGCAGATGCTACTGAAGCCAGAGAAGGGCCTGGTCCCTGACGTTGCTAATCACGCTAAGCTGTGGGCGACTGGGAAAGTGAGCTCCTGGAGAGAACAGAGGGGCCATTCTGCTTTCCTGCTGATGCCAGCTAGCAGGGAACAGTGCGTGCACACATACCACGCTGCACGCTTGCCCTCCAAACCAGGACCTGCCCAGCTGGGTTCTTTCCAGAGGCTAATTCCAATTGCCCTGTGAACAGAGATAAAGCTTAAGTGGTGCTGCATTGGGTGCAGTCTGGATTTGTTCTAGTTGCACTTGCAATGTAACTATTTGCTGTGGTTGCATTTGCCGGCCCTGCATGGCAGCTCTAAGGCATTTGGGCCCCCATTCTGTTCATTTTCAGGGCCTGTCTGGCATCCAGCTCAATGGGCAGCACGTAGTAGGCCACTTACAGGTGTGCACACCAGTGACACCATGGAATGGATTTGAAGGATGCCTCTGCTGTTACCAAGGCGTCCCACACTCAGAAATCAATGCAGCAGAGATGGAAGGGACCTTGCTTTCGGATGACCAGCTTGGTGGTCAGCAGCTTCTTGACTTCTAGTCTCTGGCATCTGAATTGCATCCCTGTTCCCAGGGCTCTCAGTACACACCAAATTTTTCTTTTAACTATGATATCTGTGCTGTAACACGGTCCCATTGCTGCTTCGCTTCTCTAGTGATGGGCTCTTGAACAGCTATTCTGTTATGTATTAAACACAGCACTTATATATATTTTTTAAATGGCTAAGGGCTTTGAACATTGATTTCGACCCTCAGGCTAGAGGTATTTCTGTTGGGAAATGGGAGTGGAATAAGGGACTCTTTATCTGCTTTGCATTTGCCTTAAAAAATAAAACTTGCACCCAATACTTGACAGTCCATCCATTACACCTGCCGCACCCTTTACTAGGTCGATGCACATGTGCAGAAAGGCTCTGCGCTCTGCACTGCATCCCCCTCTCCAGAAAGGCTGTGGGGAGGACCGTGCCTGGAATCCTAACGGTCCTACCATGCCTGCCAGGGGAAACACAGCTGTGTGCAATGGGGAGCCCACCTGGAAAAGCTCCAGCTGCAGGACCATGAGCAAGGTGCCCACTTCCTTCCCAGGCTTCTGTGGGTCACATACAACACGGGCAGTGTGTTTGTCCCCGCCCTGCAGGGCTGCTGGGCAGACACCATGAGGCCATGTTCATAAAAGCACCCTGCACAAAGCCACCCATGCTTCTGGCTGTTGTCAATATTATTATTTCTAACCTTTGTTTCAAGGCACGGAGGCAGACTTCAGAGGCCAATGCAATCAGGGTTTGCAGCTACTCTGGAGGTAGGGGCAGAAGAGACCCGGAGCTGGTCATGCCTAGAGAAAGGTTGTGGACTCATTAAAACAAGCTGGTGTGAAGCTCCCGGAATGTCCCCTGGCCCCTGGCCCAGTTACAGACATGCTGTTTATTAAGGGAGTGGTGATGATGTGGATTCTACTGTATTAATAACAATAAATCTGAGTGATGTCTTGTGCGTAGCCTCCTTCCAAAGCTCAATGCTATCTCAGAGTTGATACATTCATTATGCACAGCCTTTGTGCACAGGAATCAGAGGTCCTCACCAGCAAATTCCATCCACCTCAGCTAGGAAGTGGTGTGTGCTTTAGACACATCTATCAGTGTGGTCAGCTGAGGACAGAAAGGGAACAAGGAATGCTCGTTCTGATGACATTTAAAGCTAAGCTTGGATCAACTCGTTATGGAAATGAACAGCAGAGGGAAGGAAGGAGGGAGGGAGAGCAAAGGAGAGCTTACTCCTTTCAAAAGCATCGGCTGCCTTTCCACTTTCCTTCCAACCACACTTCCATCAAACCCAAAAGGTACAGGAATTGAGTCATGTTTTGAATCAAACAGTAAATGCATTATGGGAGACGTGTATTTGCTCATTTGTTGGATTTACATTTATAAAAGAACATTTCTCTCAAAAAAAGCATAGCTGTTGCCTATTAAAAAAGCACATACACTCTAAAAAAAAATGCCAGAGAGTTTAGCAGTCACAAACACAAGAAGGCCAGGCCACATCTTCTTCTTATGAGAGAGAAACTTCCTAGGAAAAGAGTTCAGCACCAGAGACTGGGGGCCTGTCCAGTGTGGAGAACTCAGCAAACAGACCGGCCAGGCGTACTTCTGCCAGGGTACCTTTTCCTTTCTTTCTTTTTTTTTTTTTTGCTGGTAGTCAAATTAAATACTTATTTCTGTGTCTAAAGCCTGTGCTTTTTAAAACTTACTATTGTACTTTAGGTTCTGGGGTACATGTGCAGAGCGTGCAGATTTGTCACATGGGTATACATGTGCCATTGCGGTTTGCTGCATCTATCCCCTCCATCATCTACATTAGGTATTTCTCCTGATGCTATCCTTCCCCTATCCCCCATCCCCTGCCATCCCTCCCCTAGCTCCCCCATCCTTCAGCAGGTCCCCATGTGTGATATTCCCCTCCTTGTATCCATGTGCTCTCATTGTTCAACACCCACTTATGAATGAGAACATGCGGTGTTTGGTTTTCTGTTCTTGTGTCAGTTTGCCAAGAATGGTGGTTTTCAGCTTCATCTCTGTCCCCACAAAGGACATTAACTCATCCTTTTTTATGGCTGCATAGTATTCCATGGTGTATATATGCCACATTTTCTTTATCCAGTCTATCATTGATGGGCATTTGGGTTGGTTCCAAGTCTTTGCTACTGTGAACAGTGCCGGAATAAAAATACATGTACATGTGTCTTTATAGTAGAATAATTTATAGTTCTTTGGGTATATACCCAGTAATGAGATTGCTGGGTCAAATGGTATTTCTATTTCTAGATCCTTAAGGAATCGCCACACTGTCTTCCACAATGGTTGAACAATTTACACTCCTACCAGCAGTGTAAAAGCATTCCTGTTTCTCCACATCTTCAGCATCTGTTGTCTCCTTATTTTTTTAGTGATCATCATTCTAACTGGCATGAGATGGTATCTCAATGTGATTTTGATTTGCATTTCTCTAATGACCAGTGATAATGAGCTTTTTTTTCATATGTTTGTTGGCTGCATAAATGTCTATCATTAGAGTGAACTGGCAACCAACAGAATGGGAAAAACATTTTGCAAACTACTCATCTGACAAAGGGCTAATATCCAGAATCTACAAAGAACTTAAACAAATTTACAAGAAAAAAACAAACAACCCCATCAAAAAGTGGGTGAAGGATATGAACAGACACTTCCTTATGGCTAAACTAGCAAATAGGAAATCCCAGAATACAGCTTAGCAGCTCACATTGGCCCCTGAAATGGACTGTTCTGGAAACAGTGATCACTCAAAAGAGAAAGAAGTCAAAAGAAGCAAAGCCTCATTTTAGGACTCTCAGAGAAGGCGGGGCTGGCAGATCAGCAGTGCACAGCATCTTCCCTGGGGATGTGTGGGTGCAGGCTCAGGTCTTCACAATTGTCTTCCTGTCCTCCCTCCTTTTCTCTTCCCCTTCCTTCTTTCCTTCTCTCCCTCTTTTCCTCGCTCCCTTCTTATATAATAATTAACATTTTGCCTGTTTTATTGTTGAGCAGGTTAAGTGAGCATTCGAAGACACACTAGTAACAGTGAAATAGGATGTGAATCCAGGCCACCCCAAATCTGAGTTCTTAGCCACCCCAAATCAGAACTTGTTGTATCCCCTAATTTCTGCTGGCATCATTGTCCTCATTTGTCCTGTTCAAATAAGGATGCCACCCACATCTGCTGGGGACCTTCTACCTACTCTCCAGTCCTGAGGTCACCCCTTCTCAATCCTCCCCCAGAGGAAGCCAGTGTCACTGCCATTTCAACCAGGCACATTCTGGCAAAAGAGGCACTTTGGCCCCAAGTTATCCTGGAATTCAGGGCAGGAAGTATGGGCTGGGTTCAGAGCCTCCAGGGAGCCGGACAAGGCAGACTTCTGTGGGCAGGGTGTGTGCAGTAACACAAGGTCTCTGAGCAGCAGTGAAAGGCACCAGCACCCCAAAGCCCAGGACAGATTCCTGAGTGTCCTCCTGGGCCCTCCCCTTCCCTTACCTCTCCAATCACTAACCCTAGTTTCAACCTCCTAAACAGTTCATATCCCCTCTCCCTGACTGGAACTGCCACCCCAGGCCTGGTCACCACCCTCTCTCTGACTCTGTGATGTCAATGCCATGCCCTCCCTCCTCCACTTGCTCTGGTCCAGGCCACTCTGCAGATGGCCTCCCAGCCACTGCCAAACTGTAGCCACGGTCTGCATTTCATGTCCCATCCCAGAGACCATAGAGTCCTCCATACAACATCAGCGTCATCCCGTAGATGTCAGTCTCCCTCCCTGGACGTCAGCATTCTTTGATGGACCTCAGGGTCCTCTCCTGGATGCCGGTGTACTTTCGTGGACTTCAGTGTCTTCCTCTGGATGTCACTGTCCTCCCTGGATGTCAGTGTCTTCCTATGCATGTTAATGTTCTCTGTATGATGTCACTATCCTCCATCAGCATCAGTGTCTGCTCATCAATGACAGTGTCCTGTGGACATCAATGTCCTTCCTCCATATAATGTCAGTGTCTTTCTTATGATGTCAGAATCCTCCATTTGATGTCAGAATACTCCACATGATGTCAGTGTCCTCCATATGATGTCAAAATCCTTTATATAATGTTAGTGTCCTCCATATGTCAGTATCTTCCATACAATGTCAGTGTCCTCCGTATGATGTCAATAACCTCCATACAATGTCAGTGTCCTCTGTATGATGTCAATATCCTCCATACAATGTCAGTGTCCTCTGTATGATGTCAATATCCTCTATATGACGTCAATATCCTCCATAAGATGTCAGTGTCCTCCCTATGATGTCAGTGTCCTTCTGGAAGGCTCAGCGTCCTTCGTATGACATCAGTGTCCTCTCATGAATGTCACTGTCTTCCCATAAATGTCAGTGTTCTCTCCAAAAGACAAGCAGAAGCTGTTTATAGGACAATGTGGGGAAGAATCTTCCAGAAGGAGGCAACATCATGTGCTAAAATCCAGGGTCAGAGGATGCTGCGCTTGTCAAGATCATGGGAGGCCAGTGGAGGTGGGGCCGGGAAAACCAGGGTGAACAGCAGTAGGAAATGAGGTTGAGCAGGGAGGAAAGACCTCATGGTTGCCAGCAAGGAGGGTGGACACTATGCCCAGATAGGGTAGGGGTGGGTGCTAACTGTGGTTGAGGGTGAAGAGGAGGAAGACAGCTGGGAGAGCATGATGAAGATACCAGAATAAAAGTTTGCTGCAAAGAAAGAAATCTCTGGAAAGGCAATTAGGAATTGCATGGCTTCTCGGTAAACCGGTGATGATCCATCCTTTACAAAGCAATCGCTCATAAAATTAAGGTCTAAAGGAAAGAAAGGGCAGGAGAGAGATGGAATACAAATTGGGTTTTAGGAGAAACTTTGCAATTCTGGTGTGTAAGAGACCCAGCACAGCCCAGGATTTGGCTAGGAAGTATCTGTAGATCACATTAGTAGAATATTTATGACTCTGTCCTGTCTCTCTCCCATCCCATACTAAATTCCTCATGTTTAGCTCCACCTCATGCTCTGAGAAGGACTTTCATTACTTCTGTGCAGGTAATGCATAGCAAGCCAGCACTTTAATATTAGCTGATCTGCAGTGCAGGTAACAAGCCAGTTGGCTACCTGTCATCTCTCCACAGATATTTGACATGGAAAGAATTGCTTAGATACAGCCAGGCTACCCAGCCTTAAGTATCCAAAGCCAGGAGAAAGGGGGCCAGTGGTGAAACAGGTGGCTACTGCTTGAGCAGAGGATGTTGTTTTCTTCCCAGAGCAGGTATGGTGCCCTGGGACACATATTACATGCCCACATAGCAGAAGTCCCCATGCTTGACCCTCAGAGTTCACTCCCTGTCACCAAGTTTTTTTAAACAGAATTGAGAGAGCCATATCCCACCTCACCCTGCACAGAGGCCCTGCAATCCTTCCTTCCACATGGTTTCCCTCTTGGGGAGGGCTGGAGGGACCCTAGGGTCTAATTGGAAATGTTCTTATATTAAAAATTACTCTCCTACTGCTGCCTAGAATTCCACCATTAGCCCTCTGGGCTTTCAGACAGATCTTCTCTCTCAACTGCAGGAACTCCTGGAAGAGGTTATCTGTGAAGAGCCCCGTGCCTTCGTGTGAGTAATTTTATTCACTCAGAATTGGGTAGCAGCAGAAAATGGCCTTGGAAAGTGGCACTGGAAGGTCATCTTTGTTGAACTGACCATTCTTTCAAGGGTGAATCCATGGACAATCATAAGAAGTTAGATCCTATTTCTAAGGCCTTGAGGAATCGCCACACTGTCTTCCACAATGGTTGAACTAATTTACACTCCCACCAACAGTGTAAAAGTGTTCCTATTTCTCCACATCCTCTCCAGCATCTGTTGTCTCCAGATTTTTTAATGACCACCATTCTAACCGGCGTGAGATGGTATCTCAATGTGGTTTTGATTTGCATCTCTCTAATGACCAGTGATGATGAGCATTTTTTTCATATATTTGTTGGCCTCATGTATGTCTTCTTTTGTAAAGTATCTGTTCATATCCTTTGCCCATTTTTGAATGGGCTTGTTTGTTTTTTTCCTGTAGATCTGTTTGAGTTCTTTGTAAATTCTAGATATCAGCCCTTTGTCAGATGGGTAAACTGCAAAAATTTTTTCCCATTCTGTTGCTTGCTGATTCACTCTAATGACTGTTTCTTTTGCCGTGCAGAAGCTATGGAGTTTGAGTAGGTCCCATTTGTCTATTTTGGCTTTTGTTGCCAATGCTTTTAGTGTTTTGGTCATGAAGTCCTTGCCTACTCTTGTGTCCTGAATGGTTTTGCCTAGATTTTCTTCCTAAACAGACTTGCGTGGATGCTCGTTGTCAGGACCACTGCATGCTCCCCAGCCCCCACAGTGTCTGGTCCATGTAGACCACACAGAGTTAGGATATATCCCTTTCACAGGTGATGCAACTAGAAAGTGATGCAGCCTGGATTCAGGCTTGGGTGGGTCTGGTTCCAAAGTTCACATCATTGTCAACTCCAACACGAGCATTTCCCTGGGGAGTCCATCACGGCTCCTAGCAGCAACAGGGTGCTCACAGCTTGATTCTGGAGGCTCATGCCCCTGTCTTCTGACCTTCATAGTAGCACTGCTACCTCCAAGACATGCTCCACAACTCCTGCTCTGAGTGATTTCTACACCCCACCCTGCTTACCCCCCCCGCCTTATCCTTCATCTGAATCCCATGAACCCCATATTTACTGACCAATCAGGTATGACACATGCATCTGTTCATGCGTAGTTGTGGGACAGTACTCGGGACATAGGCTGAAGGAGACATGAACCACACCACTGAGGAGTCCGTGGTACGATCCTGGCAGAGCTCTGTGTTGAGCTTGCAACCCGCTCCCTTAGAAAACAGGTGGAGACTCTAGGAAATTGGGGCAGAATAAATATGGAAGCAACCAAAACACGCTAATGTGCAGCCTCACTCTTGCAAGGTTAACTGATGACTTTTATCTGAAGCATCAAGTGGCCACCTTCACTTACTGCATGTCTCATATGTCCCAGATACCAAGAAAGACACTTTCCAAATACCCATTTACTTCTTCCATCCTTGACAAAGGAATTATTTGCCCCATTTGCCATAAGAGGAATCAGAGCATCCCAGCAGTTAAATGACTTGCCCAAGATCCCTGAGTATGAGCCTGAGCCAGAGATAACCTTTTCACCCTTCTCAAAAGTAACTCACCCGAGTTCAGCCAGCTTAAATGTGGATGAGCCGAGACCCTTCTGGATGTTTGAACTTCATCTCCTGCAGCCCTACAACCCTGCACCACAGGCAACTGCTCCCTGAACACTCATGCAGTAGCCTCTCCCCAAGAGATCACCAAGATCAGTGTGCCCCAAGCACCCAGAGCTGCTTTTGCCCTTAAATCCCTTCCCTATCTCATGGTGGCTCAATTGCTCCATGCACCATGTTCTTACTCATCTGGCACAAGGAATGAAGACTCAGATGAGCTTTAATTTGTGACTGGACTCGTTTCAGCAACATATTTCCAACTCAGATGTTTAATTTACTTCATTTATCCTAAATTTCATGTCTCTATCTCAGAGCCTAACAGTCTTCAGCTTAGACAATTGACATATCCAAATGAACTATTTGGACAGAGGCTTCCATCTGACCACATGCAGCCAAAACACTCAGTAAATAGCAAATGCGAACATATGGCAGACAGAGAGCGGGAGACACACAGCCACAGCATGGACCTATGAGAAGCAGGGCACTTGCAGGGTCACAGAAAGCTTACTGCCTTTATTCATGGTGGAGGGATTTTCAGACAGAGTAAAAACTGTCTCTGAGGATGGGTTCAAGTTAACTCCAGAACAAAATAGTAACACTCATTGTAAGAGTTTAAGAAAGAGGAAAGAAACATGAAAAGTGGCTTAACAGTTGAAGACGAGATTATGTTCAATAATAAACCCGAGAGGGGCTTCTGTCTGATTTCAGTTAGGAGCATTTTCTCTTATAGACTAAGGATATTTAAGTGTTTAGGAAGGTGGGACCTTATTGTAGGTTCAGAATTTCTTTATGTGAGGAAAAGTTAATTGTGGGGTTGGGATGTCTCTGGTCAGAGGGAAGGCTATTTTGGGGTTGGCATGTTTCTGGTTGGAGGAGTTTATTTTAGGATATTTATGGTTATGCTGACATTAGCCATTAGGCTGCTGTTTTGGGGCTGGACTTAGGCAGTTTTTTTTTTTTAATCAGGGAAAACTTAAAATGATGGTATTTGTCCAAAATGGTGATGCTCCTGCTCTGACATTCATGAACGTTAAATTGTACTATTTATTTTTATGTAGACATTATTATTACAGTTGTTATTAAGCACAGCAGCATTAGTAGTATCCACAGCAAATATATCTATCCCTGAGCATAGTTTTGGTAGAAGGAAAAACTGATTCCACCAAAATCTAAGTGGGAAATCTTGCATATTGTGAAATCAGACCCACGTGTGTGCCGGAGTCTCCCTCTGGGTGCTGATTTCATGGGTCCCTGAGAAACTGAAGGGCTAGCAGTAACGAATGGGGCTGAAGAATGACTTCAGAATCTAGAGATGCGATTCCAGGGGAGGGTGCCTCCTTCAGAGGCTCCTGTGTGTTATCAGTATTCTGTTCAAAATGCAGAGGCATCTCTTAGCCAGGGTGCATTTCACAAAGACCAGGTAAAGGTTGTCTACAGGCTGGTGGAAGGATCCCCAAGAAAAACAGATCTCAGAGTGCTAGCCAGATGACTTTTGGAAACTGTTGTCAGAGTTCTTCAGAGATATAACATCAACAAGATGGATGGATGGATAGAGAGATAGTCAGATAGATAGATAGACAGGTAGATAGAGAGATGATAGAGAGATCTGATATGTATATAAAATAAGTATCTCTCAGAGAGCTACCTGTCATCTCTTATCTACCAATCTATCTATCTTCATCTATCCCCTCTCCAAGCACAAGAGACACAAATGTGGCCAATCTCTATTTTGCCTTCTGTGTCGCTTGGTTCGGTGTAGGAAGACAGCCAGCTGGAAGTTGGCTGGAAGTTTTACAACCAGCAGCAATGTGCTCTTGTCCAGCAGCTGAATGCCATCTCCATCCCCCTTAAGGAATCTATTAAAATGGTTCCTTCCCACCTTCTGTGTTTTTCCCAGCATAATTTACTAATCCAGATGATAAAGAATGCAGGGCTATTTCAATTCAGCCATCATCACCTCCAAGAGCAAGGTCTCAGCCTTAGCCTCAGACATTCCTGGTAGGTCACTGTGTGGAAAATCTCTGGGGTTTTCGTTTCTGTTTTTGCTTTCTCTTTAGACAAAATCTTGCTCTGTCACCAAGGCTGGGGAGCAGGGGCATGATTATAGCTCACTGCTGCTTGGAACTCCTGGGCTCAAGTGACCTTCTCACCTCAGCCTCCTGAGTAGCTAGGACTGCGGGTGCATGCCACCATGCCCAGCTAATTTTCATACTTTTTTTGGTAGAGACAAATCTCACTATGTTGCCCAGGCTGGTCTTGACCTCCTGGCCTCAAGTAATCTTCCCACCTTGGTCTCCCAAAGTGCTCGGATTCCAGGCATGAGCCACTGCATCTGGCCTGAATCTTTGTGTTTTAAGAAATTTAGGTTTTGGTGGTACCTCAGTTGTTCCTAATATTCACCAACTGTTAATTTATAAATTCTCAGAACAAAAAAAAATCTTTGTTCTTGGCATCTTGGGTACTGGCATGGTCAAAGTTGTAACTAATTAGGAATTTGAGGGAAATTTTATGGACCCCTTACCTGGCACCAAAGAGGTCTCTGTGGCTCAGAGCTTCGCTTGGTTTACAAGTTGTGGTTCTGTGTACTTGGTGTTAGATAGCAGTTGATGTGGCTCACCTACTGGAAGAATTATCTCGTTCCAGTTTACTGTTCACTTTTTCACCTGCCAATTGTTTTTCCTGGAGAAAACTCTGTTAATTATCACAAGTATCCCATGAAAGGATGGATTCCTTGCTTTAGTGTGAGCCCCTGGCAAGGCATATTCACTGGTTCAGTGTGTTCACCAGTCACTGTCGCCAAGCATAGTCTTGTATGTGCTTCTGGAGGGGCCGGTCAGCATGGCAGCCTCTGAGAACTCTCAGTGGAGAGCTGGATCTCAGCTCAAGGAAGTCACTCCCAGAACCTCGAAGGGAGGCACGGCAGATGGTGGGAAACCACTAAGGCCCCATTCCCCTCAAAGGCGGCTCACAGATGGGTTCTGCCAGCTGAGCCCCCTGGCATGGGAATATCAAAAGTCAGTGCACATTCATGCACATGAACTTCCACGAAACGTCTCTTGCCCTCTTTCCTTCTTGCATGTGGGTTTGTGGAGCTAGAGAGTAATTGAAGATATTTAAAAGGGTGGGTCAGGAAACAAAATAAATGCTGAACAAACATCGTTTCTATCCTGGCTTCTCCCCCTCCATATATCTTTCAGGTCACTTTGATCAGACAAAACTCATTCAGATGTGATCTCTGCCCTTCCTGATTCCTGTGCACACTCTCCCTGATCTCCAGGAACCTTTTCCAGTGGCAATTTTGAACAACACGAATTTGATAAAATGCTAAATGTTAAAGAATAGATTAAACAAGATACAAATAGATAAAAGCTTGCCTCTCTCCTACCCTCCTCTGCTAATTCTCACCTTCACGGCATTCTAAGAAAACAATGTCCAGTTATGACAAAGCCACTGACGTTGCTGGACTTGGGCGATAATATATATTGAACTCAGGTCTCGTCTCCAGGTTCTGGTCCTGTGTTTCATCCACCCAGCCAGGCTGCTTCTCAAAGGTAAGCCAAAGACAAGGGAATGTCAGAGATCAGACACTTATAAATTGCAGGCTTGTGCCAGGCCTCCTTGCTTCGTTCCATGAAAATCGACTGTCAAGATGAAGATGGTTATCACCGGCCACCACAGGGACCTGGGCGTCAATCCCTGCAAAGGCAGCCCAGTGGGAAATAGCTCCAGCTTATTCTTTATGCATGATGGGGCCAGAGGGGTCATTTTAGACATCATGGGCATAGGTCTGTGACAAACAACTTTTCCAAGATCTCTGGGAAATGGTGCCATGCAAGTTAATTTTGAACAATGAAGAATCACAAGGTCAAAATTATGGGCCATGGAGGGACTGAGCAAGCAGGGACTCTGAAGTCAAAGTGCTAAGAACATCAGCAGCATATGTGAGCCTGTGTGTGTGTATGTTAGTGAGGGCATGTGTGCATGCATGCTGGTGGTGTGCACACACATTTATTTATGGGTGTGCTATGTGGGTGTGGATTTGTACTTGTGTGTGTCTGTGTAGGGGTGTGTGTGCATGCATGTGTGTGGGCAAGTGTGAGCCTGTGTGTGTGCGTGTTAGTGAGGGCATGTGTGCATGCATGATGGTGGTGTGCACAGACATTTATTTATGGGTGTGCTATGTGGGTGTGCATTTGTACTTGTGTCTGTGTAGGGGGTGTGTGTGCATGCATGTGTGTGTGCATGTGTGAGCCTGTGTGTGTGCATGGGAGTGAGGACATGTGTGCGTGCATGCTGGTGTTGTGTACACACATTTATGATTGGGCTATGTGTGTGCACATGTATTTGTGTGACTCTGTAGGATGTATGTGCATGCGTGTGTGTGTGCATACGCATTTGTACATGTGTGTGTTATGTGCATGTGCACATGAACATGGTTGCATCCCGGAGTGCAACTTCTCAGAGCTGAGGGTGAATGTCTGCAGCGATTTCAGTTATGTGTTGCAGGTGGAGAATGTGTGAGGGTACTCTGGGGTACCTCCTTTGCTGATATGGAAACAGAACCCTCTCTTAGGGGATGAGTCAGCTAGGATCAGTCTCCCTGAACTCATCTGCAGTTGAGAGAGTGGGGTATGATGTCTTTTAACTTTGAAACTAGTGATGCTAAGAAGCTCATGACTTCTGCAGTTATGTAGGTGACTCTGAGTCTCTTGAGTAACTCCTCTGCTCAGTCAGGAATGGAAGACTGACCCTAGACTTGATCCTCATTTCCAATTTCAACAAGGGAAACTCAGGCAGTGTAATCTCGTCATAGCTTTTATGAAGCACTCAAATCTTGCAGGAGTTTCTTGACCCTTTTTGTGCCTAGCAAATTGCACCAACAATATGGGCTGAGTTTGATTAGTCCAAGATGAGCTCAATGGAATCATTAGCTCCATGATTCCATGAATGGAATCAAAGAGAGGTGAGATCAGAATGGAGCAAAGATGTGGACATCAGCCACACAGCCAGCCAAGGAAGTTTTAAAATCACATCTACATTATTAACCTTGTCATCAGTTGAAAGAAAACCTGTGTTTTTCCCTCTTGCGAGACAAGAAATATGTGTTGTTTCAATGAGAAATTAATTTGGCCAAGTGATGAGAACTCAGCTAGCCAGAGTAAGATTAGATTTTTATTATGTACCCTGGTTCAGTGTCAGAAAAGCAAATTCGAGTCCTCAAGAAAAGATTTGTAACTTTCTCACTTTCGCTCCAGAGTGGACCCCTGCTTCCTTCCGTGAGGGGGGCATGCTCGACACCCTGACTGCTGGCAGCTGTAGTTTTGACTGGCTTTTAAATTATGTGATTACTAACCAGAATCATGACCTCTGTGTTTTGCTTTTTTCTTATAGCTTTTCATTATTCCCAAGATGGCCAAAGGGATTAGGTTCTAAAAGGTTTTAAAAATGAAAGAAGAAGAGTTTGTTTTCTGGCCAAGACCAACAGCAAATAATTTTGGCCTTGAAGCTATTTTCAGAGTGAGTTATGATGGATCAAAAAGAAACTTACAAAAGAAACTGCTTTTCCACTGTTACTATAAAGTTAACTACTGGGAATGCAGTTGTACTTATATATGGAGATGCAGGGCTTTTTTTGTTTTAGAAAATGCCCATAATTCTCTTGAGTGCAGTCTGGTTGAAATTGGATTGTGTGAGTCTATTTGCCCACAAGCAAGGCAAAGCCCAAGGACAGTGTGAGGAGACCTCAGCGACAGGATTCCTAAATCACAGCCACGACGGTTGTCGGAATCCACCAAAATCACTTGCTTCACTGTTGTCCTCAGAGCTGTAATTAAAGAGAAAAATATAATAAGCAAACTAGAATATGCAAAATGCTGCATCTGCTCTGTTGTTTAACTGGTGCATTGCCAGAATCACCTCCTTAACGAAAGACATGAAGCCATCACGTGATCTGCATAAACGCTGCTGCTTACGGGACTGTGAATTTTCCTCCTCCGAGTGCTGTGGTCTGGATGGGATGGAAATGATGAATTGAGACAACCACAATGCAATTGTGACAAAGAAGAGACACAGTTAGAAAAAGTGTGGGTTTCGGTAGCTGATGGGCAACCAACAAGTGAGGGGCCTTCTTTTCTCGACATCATCTCTTTCCTTTCCTTTCAAGGTCTCTTTATCAGAGTGTGAATTCCTGGGACATCACTTGGGATATCAGCATCCCCTCCTTGTAAAATGCTGGGGAAACCTGAGTTCTGCTCCCTGATCACTGAGAATCCCACAGGCGATGTTTGAAAGGAGCTGCTGGAGAGAGGGGACTTCTGGTCCCACCACCGAATTTAGAGAGGGGAGATCAGAAGGGTACTGGAAAGCAACGGGTGGCTTAGAAGGACTTGCTCCAAAAGGACAAAGATCTGGACTGTTCTTGGGGTCAGCAGCCAATCGTGGTGAGACTCAGATCATTGTCCAAGATGGCTAAAGGGATTAACTTAGAGACTGTCCCCCTTGACGTCTCTTTTCTTCAAGGCATAATCCCTTTAATTCACATCACTGTGTATGTCTTAGAAGTTCTCATTTCCATTTAATGTCCCAATCCTGTTAGAGGTCATCCTTTTAGGGCCCCAAAAATGGCCCTAAAAACTGGCTAGCCCTTCATTTCAGAGACCCGCTGGACACTGGGCCATGGCAAATGGGACTTTTCTTTTCCTTTGAGGGGAAAGTGAATGGGCTGGACTAAGGGGCAAAAAGAGGGCGGGGCTGAGGATGGGCATTTGAGAGGAATGTTCAGGCTGGTTCTGGTAGAGGAATCTCGGGGGTTGGGGATCAATTAAGACCAAAGGACCAGGCCAATGGTTCCCTCTCTGCTGATAGAAGCCACCATTTGCACCGACCGATGGCCATATTCCCCATGCAGAGGAACTCAGATACCACCTAGAAAAAGTCTTTAAGCCACCAGGCCTCTGCCTGGGGTCCTTCTTTATCCAATGCAAGAGAAAGGTGGGATAATGTGCCTCCTTTTTGTGAGATGCTGTTCAGCGTCTCTGCCCAACACCCAAACCCAAACCCCTTGGTAGAAGGAGCCATACGCCAGTGGGTCTCCGGGAGTGAGTTGCTGGGCTGGACAGAGCACAGCATTTCAGCAGAAAACCTACAATCTCCAACCACCCCCTCCTCAGTTATGGCTTGGCATGCAACCCTGTGACCACTCACAAGCTGGGCCCTCTTCCTCACGGTTTCTTGAGTCCCCATCAGATGTGGCCTAGGAACCTCTTTCATGAGGAGGCAAAGTGGAACCTCCTTCAGGCTTCACATTTCCATGGGAAGGGACACTAATTACAGCAGCTGCCTTGAGCTTCCTTTCCCTCCCCATAAGACTCCTGCTGAGCTTGGCAACAGGGAGGGGCCCTGTCACTATAGCTTAGTTCTGTCCTCACCTTGTTCCTTCTGTGGCCCTGCTCCTCCACGCCTGGGATGACCCAGGAAGAGGCGGCTGAGTTTCACCTGGTGGTAGAGAATCAGGAAGCTTATTGTTGCCTCGCACCTAAACTGCACTGTCCAATACCTGCTTTATCAGTTTATAAAGTTTCATGTCCTTTCCTTTGAGTATATACCCAGTCGTGGGATTGCTGGGTCAAATGGTATTTCTGGTTCTAAATCTTTGAGGAATCACCACACTGTCTTCCACAATGGTTGAGCTAATTTACATTCTCACCAAAACACACATGCATGTGTATGCTCATTGCCCCACTATTCACAATAGCAAAGACATGGAATCAACCCAAATGCCCGTCAGTGATAGACTGGATGAAGAAAAGTGGTAAGTATACACCATGGAATACCACGCAGCCATAAAAGGAATGACATCAGTCCTTCGCAGGGACATGGATGAAGTGGGGAGCCATTAACTTCGGCAATGCAGGTTAACTGATGCAGGAACGAGAAAACCAGATACTGCATGTTCTCGCTTATAAGTGGGAGCTGAACAATGAGAACACATGGACACAGGGAGGGGAGCAACACACACTGGGGCCTGTCAGGGGAGAGTGGGGTGGGGGAGAAGCACCAGGAAAAATAGCTAATGCATGCTGGGCTTAATACCTAGGTGATGGGTTGATAGGTGCAGCAGACCACCATGGCACACATCTCGCACATGTACCCTGATCATAGAAAAATAAAAATTTTAAAACTATACCAATTTTTAAAAAGTATCATTTTCTCTTGCTTCTCTTTTCTCTCATCAATCACTTCAGGACTCAGGTGTGCTTTGAATCCAGCTATGACAGTCTCAAGCATCCCTGACTATAAACCCAGGGCGGGAGGGGCTGCAGGGGGAGGATGGAGGAAGGAAGAGGCTGTTCTTACTCATGCTCCCTTTGGTGGTTTCAGCCTGGGTTCCATCTGCTGCATGTTCAAACCTTTTTTATTTAGACCTGATGAAAAGGACGGTGTGGCTCCCAACAGCCGGACAGGGATAGAGGATGTAAGTGGATTCTGGCCTAGAGGAATTCAATGGTTCATGGGCAACATCTTCATAGCCAGCTTGTGACCAAAGGGGAAGGGCATTCTAAACAGGTGAGTCTTCAATTTGGGGAAAGGAAGCAAAGGGGGCACAGGGAAAAAGGGGAGAGGAGAGGTGGCACTTCGGAGCAGCATGCTAACATCTCAGCTGTCAGAGAAAAATGAGGGAAGGTTTTTTTTTTCAAAATAATATCACCTTTTGGGATGTTAATAATATTGTATTGATATGTTATGCTCTGTCTATAAGACAACTAAATTGCTTTGCCCATGAATCTCCGCTGAACTTTCTCATTTTGCTATTGACTTTAGGTTAGGAACGAGAGGACACATGGACATCCTTCTATAAATCACCAGCAATCTTGCTTCTGAAGAACTAATTACATTGACACCCCCATCTTTTACTCTGCATTTGTTACCGGCGGTTGTGTTCAGGGATGGGGAGTGGATGAAAAGGGGCACCAAGGGCCTTTGTCGTACCCAGGCACAATGCCATCAATCTTCCCAATAAAACGAGGCAGGAGGTGTCACCCTTCCAGAAGGGACGGGATGAAGGATGTGCCGCTGAAACAACTGATTATTAGGCATTTGCATGTGAGAACTTGCAATTTGTACCCATCGAACCTGTGTCTTCATTGCTTGCTTTGGCACTTCGCTTTTAAGTTAATTTTCAGTGAGCCCCAAACCAGGGAGGGAGGCTTCAGAGGTGTCTGGGAAGGCCTGGTGCTGGGAGTATAGATGTGTGCTTAACTGGATTTTTAAAGTATGCAGTTAATATGCCCATGAAAAAGTTACAGGAAAATGCAGCATGCGTTGATTTGCCTCTTGTCATCACACTCAGGTCTCAGCTTCAGATCAAAGGTGCCTCCTGAGGAGAGAAGAATGAGATGGGCCAAGCAGATCGCTGCATGGGAAAGCTGCGGATCAGGGTCTCTCAAAGCGTGGTCTCTGGCCAGCAGCGTCAAGGAGCTTGTGAGCTATGCAAACTCTCAGACCCCACGCCAGAGATACTGAATCAGAAACGCTGGGGGTGAGGCTAGCAATTTGTGTCTTCAGTCCTTAGGTGATTCTGATACACACTCAGGTGTGAGAACCACTGCTTCAAACTAGAGTCTCAAAAAACAAAATGACTGAACCAACACTTCGCTGAAGGTGTTTCCAGTAAGAAGGGCTCAGGCATAGTCGTGCCACACAATAAAAATGTGGCTTCTCGGTTGGGTGCGTGCCTCATGCCTGCAATCCTTGCACTTTGGGAGGCTGAGGTGGGCAGATCGGCAGATCATGAGGTCAGGAGATCGAGATCATCCTGGCTAATAGGGTAAAAGCCTGTCTGTACTAAAAAGACAAAAAATTAGCTGAGCGTGGTGGCTGATTCCTGTAGTCCCAGCTACTTGGAGGCTGAAGCAGGAGAATCTCTTGAACTCGGGAGGTGTTGCAGTGAACTGAAACTGTGCAACTGCACTCCAGCCTGGCAACAGAGCAAAACCATCTTAAAGAAAAAAAGTGGCTTCTCTTCAGTGGGTATGCACAGCCCAAAGAAAGGCATGGTAAAATAACACATTCCCAGGGTGTCAAGAAAGTATTAAAATTATCTTCAATTTTCTAAAACGCTAGCATTTTCTGTGTGCATGTGGTGTGGGGGTGGGGCTGGTGGATGGCATATGTGAATTCTGTTTACTTCTTAATGGGCCTGGAAAAGTCAATCTAGTGTCCGTTTGGTTGCCGACAGATATTTAATGAGTGCCTACTATGTGCCAGATGCTATTGCATACGATACGGGAACATTATTGAGTAAATTGAGAAAATTTCTCTCTTTCTACCATTTACATTCTAGTGAATGTTATAAGCTCATAGCATCACTTTTAAACCATGGTAATACACACTAGGTAATGAGATGGGAAGCGAGAGCAGAGAGGACAGAGCAGGGCTTCATCTGGAATTGGCTGGAATGGGATTCATTACTTATCAGTGACATCACACCCATGATTGCATTTCTACTGAATGTTCAATCAAGGATGATAACATGAGAAAGGGAGAGCTGCCCTGGGGAGACTTCCTGCTATAAAACAATTGGTTCTGGCATAAAATATAATTTTTATTGCCTTGTTGATCTTGCATGGAGTTTTTTTTAGGATTTTAGGTTTTGGGAAGTTTAGGTTTACATGTGACGAACATGTAAGATTGTTGCATAGGTACACACATGGCAGTGTGGTTTGCTGCCTTCCTCCCCATCGCCTATATCTGGCATTTCTCCCCATGTTATCACTCCCCAAATCCCGACCCCCAGGTGTCTCTCCCCTATTTCCCCCCCACAGACCCCAGGGTGTTGAACAATGAGAACTTAGGGAGATTTTTTAAAGGACTTCAAAAGGGAAAGCAAAAAAACTCCTGAGCTGTGAACCACATGAGCTGTAAAATTTCCTTGCAGGTAGGGATTGTAGATCAACCACAAGGAGAAAAGTTAATCCTGAAACTTCCAGGTTAATCCTGGAACTGGGGGCTGGAGTCACCCTGGGAGGGTGGCTTCCCCAGGCTCATGGCAGAAGTTAATGGAAATTCTCTTTTGAGAAAATATTCTCCATTTAGGCACCTACAGGTACAGTCAACCTCTATGAACCCATAATCCACAATGGCTAGAGCAAGGCACGATGAGTGAGAGCCAGCAGAAACAGTGCATTCTCGTTTACTCTTTCAAGAAACTGGGCATTAGAAAAATCACAATAGGAATACAAAATAATGGTGTGAGGAATATTTAAAGAAGAAGAAAAATATATAAAATGATAAAGCAACAGCAGATAGATTTGAGCAAATAATCATTTTTGAAATGAAGAGTATAATTATTGAAGTGAAAAATGTAATAGCTGTGTTAAAAAGCAGATTAGACACGGCTAAAGAAAAAAAAATTGAAGAACTGGAAGACAGATCTCAAGCAATAATCCAGAATAGATCATGGAAATTTTTTTAAAATAAGAAAGATCTAAAGACCTGGAAGATTGAGTGAGATATTTTACCACGAATCTATTTTGAGTACCAGAAGAGGAAAGAACAGAAATTAAAAAGAGGAGAGATAATATTTTAAGAGGTATGGCCAAGAATTTTACTCAATTGATAAAAGATACGAAACCACAGATGTAGAAAGCGTACTGTATCCTTCATAAAAGAAATACAAAAGAAATCCACCCCTTTATCACATTGTAGTAAAATTGTGCAACACAGATGAGAATGGGGCAACCTACAAGGGATATGTGGAAAGAAAGGCCACCTGCAAAGAGATGAAAACATGTGTGGCAGAAGGGATCTCAAAAGGCAAAATGGAAGCTGGAAGAAAGTGGAATAAGACCTTCAACCTCCTGAGAGAAAATAAATGCTAGACTGGAATTATGAATGCATCAAACTTATCTTTCAGAAACAAGGCCAAAATAAAGATATATTGGATAAATAAAAATACAGTGAATTTGCTACCCTCCCACCTAATGTGAAGGTTAGTGATTTATCTTAAGTCATTAAGGATGTACAGGTTAATGAGAAGAGAATAGAAATGACCCCAGAAAGCAAGTGTGAGATGCTAGCAGAGATGACGAACATATAAATTGGTAAATTTAAACATTTTCTCTACCTCCAGAGTCCAGACAGTGCCAGGCACAGAACTGGTGCTCAATTATTTTTAAAAACAAAACATTTGCATCAAATAATAACAATGCTAATTAATGGGAATTTTTAAAAAGAAAACCTAAAATCATGGACAGTAACACCCAAGTGACAAGGGTCATGATGTCAAGATTCTTGTTGTAGTTCCAAGGGGGTTGGGATGTTGCTTTAGACTTTGTTAAGAATTCATGGTGAATTACCAATAAACAAATAGTAAAAGAATAGAAATAGTGGATAAAGCTAGAAGAAGGGAAAAAAGGAATAACAAACTACTACAAGCACAAACACCATGCTTATATGTCAGGTGCTGTTCTAAAACTTTACACATAGTAACTCTATTAATCCTCACAATATTCTCTTGTATAGTTTGCTATTATTATCTTTATTTTTATAGTTGTAGATACTAAGAGCTTGGCTGATTTGTTCAAAGTTGCCCAGCTAGAAAATAAATAAACCTACTCCATTAAGAAAAGGAAGGATAATAAAGGAAAAGGTATAGTAAAAAGTAGGATGCTGGAAAAAAACAAATGTAATATATCTGTATGCACAATAAATGTAGATGGACTAAATTTGACAATTTACGGCATAGATTGTGAGATCTAATTTTTTTAAAATAAACTCAACCTTATGCTGTTTACAAGAATTCCATCTTAAAAACTGGGACACGCACTTGGATATAAGAGAATAGCAAAAGTTAGACTATGTAATTAACAACAGAATGCAGGGAGGCTACATTAATATCAGACAAAAATAGCCTATAATAAAAATAAACATTAACAGAAATAGGGTCATTGCATTACGATGTTATTCAGTTTCCCAGGAAGATAGAATAATTTAAATTTGTATTCACATAAAAAATTGCCTGAAAGTACTTAAAACAATGTCTGATAAAATGACAGAGAGAAATGAATGAATCCACCATTCTGTTATGAGATTTCTCTACCCATTCTAAATTGTAGATAAAGCAAGCTAAATGTCCAAAAGTGCAGAAGAATTTAATAACATCATTGGCAATTGTGATATTATCAAGTATGTGCTGAAGCTTTTATCAAAAATCAAGTGAACTTTTTCTTCTCAAGCACCCATATAACATTTACTTGTTTCTGTAGTAGAGGAAGCTCAGGAGCCCTTTCTCTTTCATATGTATGTAAATGACACTCTGGGGGAAGCCTCAACTGAGAAGAGGAGGCACGTAGCATGCATGGCATGGGTGACCTGATTTAGTCCATGTGACTACCCTGGTCTTGGAGAAATGGGTTTTGTCTTCTTTGATCATTTTCTGGCTTTTCTAGAGGGAAACAAAGGCAGAGCCAGCTGCTAGCAGGACAGGGCCAAGTGCAGTGAATAAAAAAAATTGCTTTAAGCCAAGAAGGGCGATGTGGGTAAATTTTAGTCTGGACAGGACTGTTTCTTACTCAGCATTGGATTTGGCTACAATAAAAACCCACCAAAGAGGAAAATGTGGAAGAAGAATGGTCCTTCACCCAGTGTACCTTGCAAAGCTTGTTTTAAAATTGGAAATGAAAGGAATCTGAGCACTGTGACCTACCGGAAAACAGTCTGAGTGAGGGGTGGGTAGGAACAGAGGGTGATTTATCTTGACCACTCTGTTGACTATACCCTTAGTTGAACCAGATGAGCCCACATGTCTCCACATAAGATGCTCAGAGCCCCAGAATGAGTTTCATCTGATACCTGGGTGCAAGGTAAATCCAGGAAAGCCATGAGACCCCCTTTGGCCACTGGTTCACTAAAGGGGTTCCTATGGCTTGGGGGTCTCATGCATGGGGTTCCCATGAGGGAACCATCTCCCTAACCCAACAGAGGGCGGGGATGGCCCCCATGCACAGGGTTGCTAAGTTATTTGGAGAAGCGAGGGTCTGCAAACAATGAAGGCAATGGTGATGGTGGTGACATTCTTGGTGGAAACCAGGATGGAAGCAGCTGACATATATTGCGAGCCCACATTGCACCCACCAGGCAGTGGACTATGAGCATCACTTAAACCGTTTCATTGAAACCTCACTACAGTTCTGCCAAGAGGATCCCAGTATTATCTCCGTTTTCACGTGAGAAAATTGGGGGTCAGAACATAGTAGTCATAGCACTAATGGTGACATGGCTTCTCAGGGCTCCACGGCTGATCCTGTCCAGGGGTCTGAGGTCTTTCTGCTTTAAGGGAGGGCAGGGCCAAGGTATAGACAGTTGAGTTACATGAGGCTGTCCTGTTGTTCTTAGGATTTTGTGGGCCTATTGCATTATTCTAATGCATAAAGTAGAGCTGATGATACTCTCTTTCCTCAAATCTCCTGTAAATATTGTGCATCTGAGACCTTTCAGGCTGAATCCCAGCTAAGGAGATTCATGTAAAATGAAGAAAGGCAGAAGTTGTTGCTCATTTGGCTTTCCCTCAAACGGTAGCAGGCTTGGGTAAAGGGAAAAGAGTTACAAATGTGGGAATGTCAGTAAGAGCCATTGGTCTTGAAGGCAAGGATATAGGGGTCCTCAAGACCAAGTCTCCTGGGCCCAGCTTTGAGCCTGGTGTCCAGAAGTGAGAAGAGATGGGACAAGGGAAAGCAAGGCTGGCCACCCCTCACCCATATTATTGGGCCATTCACTGGCCACTCAACAATGAGCCCAAGTTAGGAATTCATGTTAGAGCTGAGGCCAGGGCCCTCATCCTCTAATAAGCTGAGTGCTGGTATGTGATTCTGTTTAGTTGTGAAGCTGGGATTTGCACCCAGCTGTGTAGAACCACAGAGTCCATTGTAATTTCAAGATTTCCACCATGTCCAACCACCAGCAATCTTCTTCTCTTCTCTGCTGAGAGATGTAAAAGTCCTCCCTAATTGGCCCAATCTGATGCTGCATGTTTGGGATTTGTGCTTCTATCAGTCTCCTGGGGCCCCTATAACTTTCCTGAGCCTCAGCCTTCTTTGGGAGTGGGAGACCCCACTTTGTATCCTCAAAGCTCCTGCTGCATATCCCTAGTCCATCCCTCCCCACACTGGGAACGGCTAAGTTGTTCTTCCCACCCCTGCCCCAACTCAAGAATTGAGGTAGAATGGTGGTCATTTGCACATACCTCCCTGTTCCTGGCACAGTGACTATCTCTAAAAGACTGCTGTTGGTCACCTCAGAAAAGTGATTCTCATTTTGCAGTAGGATTTGCAGGGGTACAAGCACATTTCAGATTAAAGAATGCATGTCATAGCATAAAGCAGCTTATCATAACAATTTACTGTCTTCAGAACAGACAGCATGACAGGTGAGACTACAGGAAGGTCACGGGGGTGCATTTCACCTTCGAAAGCCATTTCGACCGAAGTCCATTAAGACAACCTCAGAGCACGAGAGTGGCTGGGCTTCGATACGTTCGTGATTGTCTCCAATACAAGAAAATTGATTCACAACAAATTAATCCTGGCAGCTTTCATTTTTGATTTCCTTTCTGAATTATACAGAACCATTAAAATGCAACCAAACAGAAGAGAATAAGGTGGGACAAAGAGAGATACACGTGCCAGGTATTGATTTCTTACAAAATAGTTGAAGAGTAGATTTAATTTAACTAAATGATAGTAGTAACATTGACAGAGTAATCATAGCACCAGCAGTGACACTGCCTCTCAGGACTCCATAGCTGATCCCATCCAGGGGGCTGAGGGCTTTCTCCTGCCTTAGGGAGGGCAGCGCCAAGGTGTGGACATTCAAGTCGCAGGAGGCTGTCCTTGCTGTTCTTAGGATTCTGTGGATTGCATTAGTCTAATGGAGAAGGTGGAGTGGATAATGCTCTCTGTCCTCCCCAGATCTCCCTGGAAATGCAGTTGCATCATGGATCTTTCAGGCTGAATCCCAGCAAGGAAGATCACACAAAATAAGGCAAGGCCAAAGTTGAGTGAGCTTGAGCACACAGAAAGGTCCTGCTGACTCACGGAATTGGAAACTCCAAGGCATGGGGTGGCTCCAGCTTCAGCAGTGGATAGACCCAGCTTGGAAGTGGTTTCTGGACTGTGTTCCTCTCTGGATCTTTCCTTGCTCCACCACGAGCTCCCACTGCAGGGTGTCCCAAAGGCCACCCACACTCCCATACTCACACTTAGCTGACCACAGCTCCAAAGGTACAAGAGCAGCCCCCAGGAACTTCCTTGTGGGAAAATTGCCAGGAAAAGAAAGGAAAACAGGGTACAGTGGTCACCCCGTTAAACGCTTTTGCTTTCTCAGAATATCAGAGCCAAAATCTCAGGACCAGGAGTGGTGAGGCTGGCCACCTGAAAACCAAGGTGTTGGGCAATTTCCTGACCACTCACCAAACAGCCCCCAATTAGGAATTAGTGATAGAGCTGAGGCTAGAGCCCTCCTCACCTAATGGGCTGGGGGTTGGGTGAGATTCTGTTTTTCTATCTGAAAAATAAGCAAATTAAACTAGAAAATGTTTCTCCAACACAGGCCCATGAAATGGCTATGTAAGAATCATCTGGGGGGCTTTAAAAAAGTATAAGCCTAAGGTAGACATGGTGGCTCACGTCTGTGATCCCAGCACTTTGGGAGGTTGAGGTGAGAGGATCATTTGAAGCCAGGAATTCCAGACCAGCCTGGGCAACACAGCTAGACCCCACCTCTACAAATAAAACAAAACAAACAAAAAATTAGCCAGGCATAGTGGTAGGTATCTGTAGTCCTAGCCACTAGGGAGGCTAAGGTGGGAGGATCGCTGGAGCCCAGGATTCCAAGGCTGTAATGAACCATGATTATGCCACTGCACTCCAGCCCAGGCGACAGAGTAAGACCTTAACCCTACAAATAAATAAATGAAATTATGGATCCTTAGTTAACTAATTTAACAGTGGGCCAAGAATATTCATTTCAAAGCTGTCCCAGGGAATCTGATGCCACATGTTTGGGGTTTGTGCCTCTTATCAGTCTCCTGGGGCTCCTATAACAAATTGCCACAAGCTGGGTGGCTTTAAACCAGAGAAATTCTTTTTGTGTGCAGCTCTGGAGGCTAGAAACACAAGGTGAAGGTGTTGGCAGAGCCATGCTCTCTGGGAAGGCTCTGGTGAGGGTCCTTCTGGCCTCATCTGGCCTCTGGTGGCCACAGGCATTCCGTGGCTTGTGGCTGCACAGCTCCAATCTCCCCCTCCGTGCAGCCTCATGTGGCTTTCTCTTTACTTATGTGCATCTACCCTGTATGCCATTGGATTTAGGGCTCACACCCAGGTAGTCGGGATGATTTCATCCCAAGGTCCTTAATTTAACTGCATCTGCAGTGACCATTTTTCCAAGTAAGGTCACTGTTGGAAACAGATGCTCGGTGCTGCAAAGGAAAACCAACACTGAGACAAAGGATTTTTCAGCAACGCAAATTTTCCTTCCGGGACTGCGGGAAGGGCACCCTCATTGGCCATCATGCCACGAGTGCACAATGAAGAAAGGAAAACACATAGATTTATCCCTTACACATTTGGGGTTGTCCTTACTGCTGTGTCTGATCTCCGTCGGCTGGAGCCAGACCTCAAAATCTAAAACCCAATTGGCTAACAGCTTAAAAAATTTCTAAACAGATAAAAGCAACAGAGAGCTAGGACATACCTGTGAGCATGTCCAGCACAGGTATCTTGGTTAAAGTACAAGGACAAGGAATGTACTACGTTCCCGTAAGCAAGGGGAGGAGAGGGAATGGAGGGGAAGGAAGCGGAGGGAAGCAGAAGGGAGAGAAGTGGAGGAAAAAGGATGGTGAGGGAAGAAGGATGAGTGAGAGAGAGAGAGGGATACAGTGGCAGAGGAAGTTCACTGGAGGCTCAGTCTGAGCTGCTGGTCCCATAAAAGCAAAGGACAAAAGTCCAGGCCACCCCAGATCCTGGCAGCAAGAAGAACCCAGGCCACATCCCACTCAGGACAGCGGTGAAGGAGCCCACATTGTGGCTGAGCGCCTGGGCCCACATCCCACTCAGGGCAAGGGTGGAACCCACATTGTGACTGGGAGCCCAGGCCCACATCTCACTCAGGGCAGGGATGAGGGAGCCCACGTTGTGACTGAGCGCCTCAGCCCACATCCCACTCAGGGTAGGGGTGAGGGAGCCCACAACGTGGGCTGGCCCATATCCCACTCAGGGCAGGGGTGAAGCCCACGTTGTGGCTGATCTCAGACTTCTTGCCTCCTGGGGGCTCAGAGCCGGTTGGATTTGCTTTGGAAAAACAAAGGAACAGGGTATTTCTTTCACTGTAAAGCAAACAATTTATGTCGAACATGGAAACCCAGGCCCGGGCAAAAGGGACTCTGGTCCCCTAATCACCCAAATTCCACCCCCACCAGCCTGGGGTAGACAGGAGCAAGAAGCCAGGACCTGCACAGCCCCCGTGGGCCACGCCTCAGTCCAGCTATCTCTCCTGTGTGGAAAGGGACCATCCCAAACCTCGAGCCCACACCCTCCAAAGTGATGCCTCCCAATTCCTACTGCCCCCACATCCTGAACAATCACCCCCTCTTCTGTCTTCCCTGGGAGCTCAGGAGCCACGATTGTCTCCTGGCTCCTCTGTGCACATGGTGGGTACCATCATTTTGCAGCTGCTGGACAGACAGAGGTTGTGTCTGGGCTGTGAGGCCTCAGCTGGAAGCTCTGTCTCCAGACTCCATCCGCAGGAGCTCTTGAGGGAAAATGCAAATGAGGAGGTGGTAGCAAAGCCAGACACATCCTCTCTCGTCTTCACGGAGGATCCTGCCAGGCAGCTCCCATCTCCAGACCCTCTTATTCCACACTAGCAGGTGAGTTTTCCTAAAACCAGTTCCACGGAAGTGCTCTGTGCCAGAAACAGCGAGGGCCTCTCATTCAGAGGGGCTTCTCCACCCCCTCCTGGCTGCTCTCTGCCCAGCCACCCTGGCTCCTGTCTCTGCCTTTGCAAATGCCCTTTCCCCTCCAGCCGGGTCCCTCCTTTTGCTATCGCCATGGCTTGTCCAAATCCTGCCCTAATGTCCAGGCCGGCTGTGGCTTCCAATGCTTCCCCGACACCCAGCCAGTGCTGTGCTTCCCTCTCCAGCAGCTGGGAGCTCCTGAGGGCTTCTCTTTCTCTTCTGCACCTTTCACTCTTGATCTTGTTTAATCTCACTCTTGATCTTGTTTAATGCTGTCCACCTGCCATTTTCACATGCCCGACTCTCCTCTATATGCTGCTGTGGCCAGGTGCATACCTGCCTGCACCCCCCACGGGGACAGGGCTGCGTGAAATGAAAGGACCAGACACGCACCAGCCCCCTCCCAGGTCCAGAGCTCGTGCCTGACATTCCCCTGATGTCATGCCGTCCAGCATGTTGACTCGTGAAGGGTGCCGGCTCAGGGACATTGGTTATGGAAACACTTTGAACATTTGAGAAGGACAGAGTTCCTCTGCAAGCGAAAGGCATTTTCATTAAGACATATTCAGACAAAATCAGGAAGCCAGGACAAGGAGCATGAGCCAGGACAACGGACAAGGAAAGAAATTACTGGTTTAGAAATAATGCTGTTGTGCTTCTTAGTGAGGATGAAAATCACAACAGAGATGCTCAGTCCCTGCAGGGAGGCACCTGAAGACTCCACGCAGCATGGAATGTCACGGAGCTTGTGCCTGCAGACACTCGGGCTCTGGGGACATGAGTTCCATGCTTAATGTGCACGTCACTCACCAGGTGTGCCCCAAAGCCCCGAGGGGGGTTACCAGAGTTGCACCCACTCACAAATAAGAAAATGAGGCCGGGCACAGTGGCTCATGCCTGTAATCCCAGCATTTTGGGAGGCTGAGGTGGGTGGATCACGAGGTCAGGAGATTGAGATCATCCTGGCCAACATGGTGAGACCCTGTCTCTCCTGAAAAATACAAAAATTACCTGGGCATGGTGGTGTACACCTGTAGTCCTAGGTGTTTGGGAGTTGAAGCAGAAGAATCGCTTGAACCCAGGAGGTGGAGGTTGCAGTGAGCCAAGATCGCATCACTGCACCACAGCCTGGTGACAGAGCAAGACTCTGTCTCAAAATAAATAAATAAATAAATAAAATAAGAAAAAGAACAGAAAATGAGGCAGAAGGAGATAAGAAACTTGTCGAAGGTGGCATCATTCATCCAGGCCTTGAACCTGGGAAGCAGCATGAGTCTGGGAAGCCTGGACTGACTGTGCTGGAGGAGAACTCTGGCCTAGGGACAAAGTCAGAGGCCAGGAGAGAGCCTGCAGGCAATGTGTCCTCACGAAATGTCTTCAGGGGGTGACTGCCATTCAATGCCTGTGCTGCCCAGAGCACAAACATTCACATAGAGTCCTATTGCCTGGGTTCCAATCCTGCTCTCAGGCTCATGCTTACCTGCCTGATGTTGACAACCCAGATGTGTTGATGCCGTGGGGATGCCTGGAGGTTGCGTAAGAGGTGCTCAGCTGGTGCTGCCTCCCCACGGGTCATTCCTGCAGGAGTGACCTGTGTATCAGTCACTGTGGAGACACCACACGTGTGTGTATCAGGACCACACTGATACACACACGTGTGGTGTCTCCACCATGCTCGCTGGCAGCTTCTGGGTAGAATCTAGAAAGTGCTCCAGGATAATTTTTCCTGAGGTCAGATATTGATTGTGAGGAGCAAAAACAGTTTCAAAGTTATTTGGAGTTATTTGGGGAGTAGCCTTTTGTTATTCCTCTGACTTCAGAGCAAGAGAAACACTTGAACTCTTGATGCTAGACAAGTGCTTTGCAGGTCCCTCTGGTTCCAGAATCTGAGAAAGACCTCCCCAAGACTCATCAGAGCAGAAAGAGCCCCAGGTGGACGTCTGCTGGCCTTTCCAATGAGCATGAGAACGTGGCACTTTGTGGTTCATCTGTCTATCTTCCCATCTGCCCAAGAAAACTCTTATTACCAGGATAAGGTGATGGAGACAGTGCTGGCACCTGACTGCAGGGAGGATGGGACCGACCCTGCTGCCCACCCCAGCCCAAAGATCTGCCAGGGAGGTGCTCTGGCCAAACACATAAACAAATAAAACCCCTCTGCAGCAGGGAAATGCGCACGCCTCGGACATGGTAGGGCTGAGAGTGTACTGCCTAGTTAATTAGTTGCTGCTTGGCTGGAAGAAGTAAGTTACAGAGAAAGTTGCTGCCCTGAGTCTCCTTGAAAATTAAGAGATCCTTGGGTACTGACGTGACGAGGCCTCTGGTCCCCAAGACCATCCAGGGGCAGCCAATTAAAGCAAAACTATTCTGGAAAGCAATTAGATGGGGAGCCCTGGGAAAGTCCACGCTTCTGCCCCTGGGAACAGCCTGTCACAGAGCCCAAACAATGTGCCGTCCTTCCCGGAAACCCAGGATGAACATAAGCTTTAATCACCCATCCCTTCACGGTAATCGCCACCCATCAGCAAGACTCACCCTGCCAGAGTTGCAGTAATTCTCAGTCACACAGGCCAAATAAATGAATAATTACCAGAGTGAACACTGCGATGAACACCTGCAGTTAAGCGGGGAAATGATTTCCCCTTGCTCCCCAGTCTCACTGCAGGGTCCCCATGACCACCGATCCAGGCCATGTGGCTTCACGAGGAGGACCCTGGCTGCTCCCCCAGAGTCCTCACTGCTCCTCGGACAGCACGTCCAGGCCACTTTCCCCATCCTACCCAGAGGATTACTCCCATCTTCACTGGAGGATTCTGGAGAAGCCATGTCACTTCCTAGAGGACCCAGAGGGCAGCTGGAGAGATTATTTGCCCTATCCCGTGGCCAGGGACACCCACAAAGCTGAAATGTAGCAGCACATTTTCTGGGGTCCTGCCAGCTGGGAGCTGTTTTGCAGAAGATACCCTCCGGCTGGAGCTGTAAACTTGAGCCCTCTCCTGGGCTGCTCGTTTTACCTCTGGAGAAACTGAGACCTGAACATCAAGGAGCCATCACCTCTGAGAATCGGGCTGCCAGTTGGACTCATGAATATACCTTTAGGACAGCTACAACAGTCACGGACTGCCCGCTTAACCCAAGACTCTTCACAGCTGTCAAGTCAGAATGAAAAGCAACGGCAATTTTCTTCTCCCTCCATTTCTGTATTAAAGAAATCAGGTGGTGTTGTGTTCAAGCAGCTGTTTACCCAAAGGAATGAACAAAGATCAATATTAATACCTGGACACCTACACACTGATCTTTTTGAAATGTCAGACAAAAATAAGGCATTGGGAAACTCTATTCTAGTTATTTTCCGTAATGGGGGTGAATCTCTCTCTCTCTCTCACTCACATACACACCCTTCACTCATGTGCTTCTGAAGGTGACATCAGACACCTGCGTGCACCCTGTAGGCTGCTCAGCGCTGTGGTCTGTGGAATTCTGACTGGACACCTGCGTGCACCCTGCAGGCTGCGCAACGCTGTTGTCTGTGGAATTCTGACTGGACACCTGCGTGCACCCTGCAGGCTGCGCAGCGCTGTTGTCTGTGGAATTCTGACTGGACACCTGCGTGCACCCTGCAGGCTGCGCAACGCTGTTGTCTGTGGAATTCTGACTGTGGGGAGCACACTTGGCCCTCTGCTTGGAAAGATGAATGTTAGATCCTATTATCCACTGAAAGGTAAACAGGAGCCAGGCTGTCCTCCAGCTCACGTAATGTTAGATGTACCACGACGGAGCCAACCTTCAAGGCAGCAAATGCCTTCTGAGCTTCCCTCTCCAAACTCGTACTGCCATTTTAAAACTAATTTACTAGAAGCCCAAATGTAAACAGAGACGGTCTCCAGGGGGTGACCCACTGGAGGTGCTTGTAGCTCTTGCAGTGAGTGCCTGCTTGGAGTCTGTTCTCTGAAGGTCACCCTGGAGTTAAGCCGAAGAGGTCGGTGGAGCCCTGCAGGTCCCAGAGCTGGTGCTTCCTCGGGTACGGTGTCCCATGAGCAATCCATTTCTCTTTGTGAAACCCTTAATAACCGACTCAGGAGGGAGTGCCAGTCTCTCTTTACTTCCTAGGCCCAGATTCTGTTCACAGAATAGCAAACTGATTCCTGGAGGCACAAAGAGACACCCAGAGATGGGCATTGTCACACAGAGTCCTCCTCCTGGGAGCATTATCCCCAGCTCTGGGAGGTCAGGATTCAACTGGTCCAACCCACATCTGCCGTCTCCCTCCTCCCCACAGGGAGTAGCCTGTGGCCTTGGCGGCTGTGAGATCTCAGAGCCCTCCCCCAGCAACCCCCTTCTCATCCGATAGGCAGGCGTGGGGCATGCGGGCGGGTGGGATGGAGGGCAAGCACTGCCTGCTTGGCCACATCACCTGGAATATAACAAGTGCTTGGGAAGGGACAGGGGCCATTTTGGTTGTCAAGTGCAATAAAGGTAATCATCACTATCATTTACTATTATTGATTCTTTTCTTACTTTTGTCACCAACTCACATTTCTCTGCTGATCACCTCTGCAGTCTGGATGGGTCAACAGGGAGGGAATTTGCTCCCTGCCTTTTGTTACCTGGACATCTGCTTGACTGTGCCCCATAGGATGAGTCAATCAACCAGTGACCACAGTGGACAGCGAGGGGCCCAGCCGTGCAGCTATGACTCCTACCTGTGCTGCCCCAGGCGAGTGCCCCCATTGCCAGGCCTGGGGTTTCTAATCCTGGAGAGTGCGTGTAACCTTCCACCTGCACAGCCTCAGGTCGGTGATCCCAGACTCCCCCGGCTCAGGCACAGAGGGAAAAACTAGGCAGGGGAAGCCGTCTAAATGCCGCAGACTCAAGGACAGCCCCGGCCACCCTGGAATTCTTTCTCATTTTCATTGCTAACTAATACAGGAATTCCACTTCCTTTGAGTCAAAGAAAAACAAACTAGAAATGCCTCTTTAAAAAAAAAAAAATGATAACCGGGAATTGGAGGATCCAAAGTGCTGCCTGGTAGCAAAGCAGGGTACAGTGCGTGTCAAACTGCTTTCACCCCGCAAAGCCTGGAGGAAACCTCACACGGAGACAGCAGAGGAAGCTGGTATTATATTGGTAGACGTTTATTTTACAAGTCTAAAGTTATTACATTTAATTATCTTAAAGCAAAACTAGCTAGAAAGGAGAATGAGGAGAACCAAAATTGAAACTGAGAGTTGTATATGAAAAAAAGCACACTTTTACTAATCATAGTTTCCAATATTTTGGTGGCAAAAAATATGTGAAAATTTTGATTCATGTAGATAAGTTGTTGCCAACGATAACTTTTTTTTAGCGTCTTGTCCTCAAGATACTCTTCATTTAGAATGACCCAGAAACTTTAAAGAAGAAGAGCAGGAAATATGGGTTTTAAAATTGAGCCACTAAAAATAATAGGCAACAGAAATTAAATTTTTTTAAAAGTCAGATCAGAAGCACCCAACAATGACAGGAAGTTCAAGACAATCTATGGCAGATCATCACCCTTGCACCTGCCTTAAGCTCACTGTTACTTTCCTTTGCAACTGTGCTTCCTGGACTTCCTGGGTCTTGCCTTCCCAGATCCCCTGGGAAGGGTGGGAGGGTGGCTGCAGACAGCATCCCAGGTGGGATGGAGGAGAATATTTACGATTCCATGTGACTGAGTACACAGGCACTATCTTGGCTGTGGGGTTACGCCTTTCCTAATCGGTGACCAGTGGTGATAGACACGCAACTCAAGCGCAGGCACAGACAGAAGAAGGCTGACTCCAGTGACTATGGCAGATGCTCACCCTGGCACTTGCACCAATGACTCCAGTCTATTGTACCACACATACATCCAGAATCAGCAGTTCCCAACACATCACTGTATGGCATGCAGAAAAGGGTACTTGGGGTTTAAAATATAATGCTTAAACACAGTTCCAACCAAATGTTGGAAGACACCCAGAGCCCCTTAGAGGAAGATGAAAGGAACAAAGGCAAAAGCACGCCCACCCATTGAGCTTGCGACATTGCAGCTGGGCAGCTGTGGGTCTTCTCAAGGCCACCCTCCAAGGTGGACACTGCAAGCATCTGATTTTGCAGGAAAGGAAACTCAGGCAGAAAGACACTCATGGATGGGCTGGTATCCACGCAGCTAGGACGTGGAGAAGCTAGGGACTGAGCTGAAGTTCATCTGACTCTTGAGTCCACACTGTGTCTGATGTAATAGCCACAGCACTGTAACCAAGTCTCACACACAGAAGGCTTCCTGGCATCCTGGAGCTGGTCTCACTGACTTCTCCCACCCCCATTCCCACAGCTCTCCCCTGCTCCCTCTGCTCCAGCCCCCCGTCTCCCTGCTGCTCCTCCAGGCACACCCCCATGGTTGTCCCTGTATCCGGAAAGTCCTCTCCTGAATGTGTCCTGGCTTGCTCACATGCTCCCTGCACTCTCTGCTCACACCAGCCTTTTCCAGAAAGCCGACACTGACCGCCCCATTTACCTGACCCCTTCCAACTCACCTGCTGCTGCAGGCACTCTCCCACCTTGCTGTGCCTGTTCTCCATGGCAGCCATCGCTGCTTGACATGCAAAATAACTTATTGTTCATCATTTATCTTCAATGCTGCCAAGTAAGTTCCTTTTGCTTGTGACCACATCTCAAGCCTTTAGAACAGGGGCTTGTGATGGTTCATTTAGTGTGTCAGCTTGGCTGGGCCACGGTAACCGGAAACGTGGTCAAGCATTATTCTGGATGTCTCTACAAAGATGTTTGTGGATGGGATTAACGTTGACATCAGCAGATTTGAGGGAAGCAGGTGGCCCTTCATGATGCAGGTGGGCTTCAACCAATCAGGTGAAGGCCCTACAAGGAAAGAACCGATCTCCAAGCAGGTGCAGTGATGCCAGAGCTGCTTCCAGGCTTCCCCTACAGCATCGGCTTCTTCCCTGGCCTCCAACCTGCCTGCGCATCCTGCAGATCTGGGGCTTGCCAGTGTGATCCCAAAAGTATCTGAGACAGATCTCAATCAATCTCCCGAGGTTAAAGACACACCTGTGACACAACCCTAGGAGGTTCTGATGATATCTGTCCAAGCTGGCCGGGGCACAGCTTGCTTTATACATTTTAGGGAGGCACGAGACATCAGCCAGTACATGCAAGATGTGCATTGGTCTGGTCTGGAAAGGCTGGAAAAGTCAAAGTGGGAAGGGGGATTTCAGGTCATAGGTGGATAAGAGATACACAGTTTCATTCTTTCGAGGCTCTGGTCAGCCTTTCACTGAAGACACAATTTCCATGTGAGAGGGTGGTAGAAAAATAGTCATGCATGCCTTAGTCTGGCTCATGGCAGAGAAGGACTCAGATATGTATTTGTCTCAGGTGAGGAGAGGAATGACTTTGAGTTCTGTCTGTCCTTTGTCCACAAGGAATTGACTGTGTCCCCACCCAAATCTCATCTTGATTGTAGCTCCCATAATTGGCACATATCATGGGAGGGGCCTGGTGAGAGGTAACTGAATAGTGGGAATGGGTTTTTCCTGTGCTGTTCTCATGATAGTGAATAAGTCTCGCGAGATCTGATGGTTTTCTAAAGGGCAGTTCCCCTGCACATGCTCTTTTGCCTGCCGTCATGTAAGATGCGCCTTTTCTCCTCCACCTTCTGCTATGATTGTGAGGCCTCCCCAGCCATGTTGAACTGTGAGTCCATTAAACCTCTTTCTTTATAAATTACCCAGTCTCAGGTATTTCTTCCCAGCAGTAGAATGCACTAACACATGGGCAGACTGTGAGGGAGGTATGTAGCTTTTTTATCTTCGCAGCCATCTTATGAAGGTATAGATTGGGAGGCAGGTGTGCCTGATGCAGTTCCCAGCTTAACTTCCCCTTGGTTTAGTGATTTTTGAGGTCCTGAGATTTATTTTCCTTCCACACCAGCCACCATAATCACATGAACCCGTTACAGTAAGTCTCTCCATATGTATGTAAATCCTATTTGATTCTCTTTGTCTGGAGAACCTTGACTAACACAGAACTCTTAATTGTTACATGAAAGAATGAGTGAGTGAATGAATGAATAAATGGCCATGAGGAGGCAGCTGGGACTTAGCAGGAACCATCCTGTTGGGTATGAGTTGACATCCGATGGGCTTCTTGCTTTTCTCCCTTTCCATGAGTGAGGGTTGCTCAACCCCTGAGCCCCTCACCATCAACTGGAGTCACTTACTGTCTTTTCTCCTGCAAAGCATTTGAGCCTCAGAAGGCAGGGCTTGCCCAGACTCTACTCCTGAGAAAGGAAGGCCGAGTGCAGTGATCAGAATCAGGAGGACTCAATTTCCATCTGTGACCAGGCACAGCCTCTCAGAGCCCTGGACCTCCGGGGTCTACAGTGGGGATAATGGTAAGTCCCACTACTACTCTGGTTGATAGCAGTTAATTAATACAGATCCCGTGAGGAATTTGAGAAGCTCAGCTTACACAGCAGGCTCAGTGGGAACACCTCTGGTTAAAGTTGATGTTGCCAGTCCTAGTGCACAAGACCTTTGCTGAGAAAACCCTTCATCTAAGGGCTTCAAGCTAATGTATTAATCATTCATTTCATCATTCATTCAACCAAGTTCCTACTCAAGCTTCAGCTTGGCTCAGAGCTTAGGAGAAATCTGCCAACAGCAGCCACCATGCTTGTCTTCAGGGAGGTCATGGGGAAGGTGGGGAACCAATGGATCAGAAGGTCCAGGAGCTTCTGCAAAGGCCTGGGGGCAAGAAGAGAGGCAAGTGGTTGGGGTCTCCCCAGGCTGGGGCTGGGAGTCCAAAGAGACTTCCTGGAGGGGTTGTGCTTGAAGATAGCTAGTAGTCAACTAGAGAGCAGGAGCCAGTGTTTTCCAACCAGAAGGTCAAGTGGGGGTGGCCCACTGATACATTTTCTGAGGCTGTTACCCTAGGGCTCACGGAACTTCCCAGTGTCACCCATTAACTCATGTAGATGAGAAACCTACAAGATCAGACTCAAATCCAGAAACCCGAGGCCAGCTTTGGGCACCTGCTGACAGTCTAGCTTTGCAGGTCTTTGGTCATATTTGCCATTGAGCCTGGCCTGGGTGCCATCACCGCAGCCACCTGAGATGCTGCCTGCCTAAGTGGTGTCCAGGGCTGAGGAGTGCCAGAGCCCCCTTCCGTGCAGGCTTGAGGTTGAGTTCCCAGGCCCCCTGACGGAGCTTGTGGGATGCCCAGAACCAACACAAGGTGAGATGTTTGGCGATATGTATCACCCACAGTTCTATCACAGATGGTTAGATACTCAGAACCTGTCTCATCCTGGCTTGAGTCATCAAGAACATTGGATGTTCTTTGTTTTCCTCCGGGGAGAAGAACATCCCCAAAGCTCCATCCTGCATCTCAGGAGTTATTGTCCTCCGGGCTCCTGCAGGTGCCTCCTCAAGGGGCTATAACCACACAACCCCATAAAACCGGGGGTCCAGGAAGGGAGTCCCAGCAGGCCTGGCCCCCCTTCGGTTGGTCCTCTTGACATGGTTGACATTGACAAAGAGTGGCTAAGCTGTATTATTTCCTACTTGATTGCTTCAAATTGGTGTCACTGCCTTTAAACTATTTGCATTTCCTATTTTGGGTCTGTGTGTTTATCCTCCGAAACGGCCTGGCTAATGACTCCTATTTCACCTCCCTCTTTCCCTTCAGAAAAACGAATCCCATAAAAATCACCAGACTGGTGACTGAGCAAACTCCTTGGCATCATAAAATTTTGATTTAGAGGTTGAGCAAATGTGATGGAACATTTTTTGTGTGCCCTCTTGAATTGTGGAAACTATTTTTGGTGTGCGAGCATTTGCATATTATTGCCAGAAGTGAGCTCTTTCTTGTTGTTGTTCCCCGTCTTTTGAGATGAGAAGAAGCTTGATGACTCAAGCCAGGATGAGACAGGTTCTGAGTCAGAAGACACGGGCTGTCCGCGCCAAGCAGGCGGAGGTAGAGTGCAGGCGCAAAGCAGTGAGATCTGGTAGCGGGACAGAGCTGGAAAGAGGAAGTAGAGGCAGGCCTGAAGCAATCTGAGTGTAGAACTCTGCAGCAGGGAGGCGATGGGGACGGATTCTACCGGCCATTCACTTTGCTGATCATTCCAGGAGAAATGAATAGCTTCAAGCAAAGTAGCATGTCCCCAGTGGGGCCGTGCGACCCTCGGAGAGAGATTGGTGGGCACCGTTGCGGAGAGAGCCCTTCCCCATCTACCCTGCATGTCACCTCAGGGGACTCCGGCACTGTGGGATGCGTTCTGGGAAACACTACTTTAAACTTTCCCCCAGAGCTGTGGACACAAGCACAGATTTAAACAGTTCCTTAAAGTAAAAGTGCAGGAACCTCTAAAATGGGAGAATGAGAGTTGTCCCAAGAAGGGTGCAGTTCATGCTCCCCGACCCGGAGATGTAATCCAGGATCCTCGATTCGTAGGGAGGGAGAAGGTGACCTCCATGCTGGGCTCTGTATAAACAAGTCTGGAACCAAACCGGGCACCTAGAGCATCACATTTAGGTCCTTAGGGCATGTTTATTAGGAAACAGGAGCATCCGTGTGGGCTCACTGTGCACCATGCTTAGCCTCAACTGGTATCACCTAGCAGTTCATCTTCACATCAACCCATTTTGCAGCTGGGGACTGAGGCAAAGTGAGGTCTTCGCTACTTGTCTAAGGCTGCACAGGTGGTCCACAGACTGCTCTTAACACTGGTCTGAGTTGCCTCTAATGTATAAGCCATGATGGATTTGATTTTGTAGGTATTATCTCCATTCTCCAGGAAGGGAAACGGAGGCTCAGAGGGTCCAGTCACTTGTCCGTGGTCCCACAGTGACAGCAAGGGAGCCTGGATCCACACTTCCATCTGGCTGATGCCACCATGTTCACGTCTTCTGGGACACCTCCATGCCCCCCTGGGGCAGCAGGCATGAACTGTCTGATGCTCTCCTGGTTAGGGCTGGCTGGGTTTCTCTTCCAATGGGAAGGTATCCTACTGCAGTGGGGGCCCCACTAAGCACAGCTTGTCTTTCTGCTAACACCTTCCAGAACAAAGTCATGATTCAGTGCAGCATCGGATTCACTGATGCTTCACTGCAGCCCAGGGCCTGGAGTCCGGTGCTGGGGCCTGTGGCCTGGGCTGTCCTTATGAGTATTTCTGCTCCTTGTTATTACTTTCATTTTCCCCATTATATGGTACTTCAGTTTTCCATGATCTACATTGTGCTGTCTCGCCATTGATTCACTGGTTAAATTAGCTGCTATTTCTTTCTCCTACATTACAGGCTCCCAGTAATTTGTTTATGAATCAAAAGTTCTGTAGGCTCTGAAGGAAGGCTTAATATGCATTCATTACAGCTGAGCTGTAATCACCCTAAATCATGGGAATTGCCAGTCTGGGGTAAAACATTGGTCTCTTTGGCTCAGCCTCCTGTCTTTTACCTGACCAGAGCAGTGATGCTGAGGCATGAATAAAAATTCAGGGAAGGGTGATGGGGCGGGAGTGTGCAAAAGGTGAAAATAACAGATTGTCAAAATCTTTTTAAAACATTCCAAACCAGGCTGGGTATGGAGGCTCACGTCTGTACTCCCAGTGCTTCAGGAGGCTGAGGTGGGAGGATACCTTGAGTCTAGGAGTTCAAGACCAGCCTGGGCAACACAGTGAGACCCCTTCTCTACAAAAAATTTAAAAAAATTAGCTGTGCATGGTGACATGCTCCTGTAGTCCCAGATACTCAGGAGGCTGAGGTGGGAGGATCACTTGCATGCAGGAGTTTAAAGCAGGCTGCGCTCAGCCATAATCATGCCGCTACGGTCTAGCCTGGGTGACAGAGGGAGATCCTGTCTCAAAAACAAACCAAACTGATCCAAGACCATTGTCCATCTTGTCCTCCATGTGCATGTGATCTTCATAAAGCCCCCAGCCCAGGCCCGCCCACCATGCCTAGAGCCCCTCGCTGCCTCCCCAGGGGTCTCCCCCAGAGGGAGAAGGTGTGTAAGGAAAGCTAAAGTCCGAGCGGTGGTGGGTGCGAGGCTGAGGCGCCCCTCCCTCATCTGGGGGCCTCCTCCCAGCCGCAGCACGGGCGTGACCCCCTGCTGCCTCTTAGCCTTCGTGTCCTTCTCCAGGACACTCGTGTGCTCCTGACCTGTCTCTAGGGTCCCCACAGCCCATTCGGGATCCAGGCCAGCCCACTCTGAGTTCCTGTAAACAGTGTGGTGCACAGATGGGAATCCCCCACCAAACTCTTCCCGAATGGGTCACCAGCCTTGCTCTCCTCATCCCCTGGCCTCCCCACCCCCAGGCCTTTCAAGTCACGCTTTCCTTTATAATAAAATAACACAGTGACAGGAATAGGCGGCAATGGGAGCCAGTGCCGTGCTTCCTGGACACTTACCTCCATTTCAACAGGACGATTCTGGACTGCAGTGATCACAGCCCCCTTTCCCTTGCTGAGACTCACCAGAAGGGACGTTGCACAGGCGTTGGTGGGGCTGTCTGGGAGAACTTGCGAGACATGCTGGAGGGGCCCTTCCCAAAGGTAGGCCCGGAGGTGCACCCAGGTGATGATGCTGGCATAGAGCATGCTCCCAAAGGAGCTGGGAGTCTGGCAGAGGTTCCCTGGAAGAGGCACCAAACCAGGCTCATGGAAAGACAGCCTGGCTTAATCCTGAGATGCCAGGCGCCAATACACATGTCAAGGATTAGTGAAGTAGAGCAGGGGGCTCACACCTTGGCAGCATGAGAAAATGATGAGCAGGCACTCACCATCAGCAGGAGGCAGGGTTGACCTAGAGGGTGCTAACCCTGCCACAGGGCGCTGACCCCACCACAGGATGCTGACCCCTCCACAGGACGCCGACCCCACCACAGGGCTCTAGCCCCACCACCAAGCTAAGATCTTGTGACCCAGGGATCTGCATCCCAGGAGCTTTCTGTGGTGACCTCCAAGCCCTTTTCCTTTTCCACTTGGAAAGTAAATCAAAGAATCTCAAGTCACTCCTGGGGAAACCAAAAGTTAAACCCCCAAAGCAAGAGCTCCGGAAATTTCCACTGTGCCCAACAGGCACTCCCCATTTCAAATTTTATTCGCAGATTTTATTAGAAACGAGTTTATGATACAAATTATTCAATGCCTAGGAAGTCTAAACTAATAAGAATCTATCTGTTTCCACAGCAAGATTCACGACATGTAGGTTTTTATGGCAGTACATTTAAAACCAAGCCTTATCCATTATGATTATTGCAGAAACACGCTTTGCTCTGAATTCCATTGACGATATTCTATTTAATGAAATGTCTAAACTAACCACATTACGCTATTATTGACTGTGTCTTCCTACAGATAGGCCAAGTATGGAGCAATTATCCAGCGTCTTCATCCATCATCGGAAATCCTAACCGAAGCTTCTGGGCCAGTTTCCAAAGCTTTATGGGTACGGAGCGGGTTTGGGGTGTAGTAACCACAGAGACGATACTGGACAAAAATACTGGAATTTTGGGGACCAATGTGGAAAGTGAAGCTTTCTTTAAAAACACACGACCCGGGGGGCCAAAGCAGAAATGCTCTCTTTCCACAGATGCCCTGCTGTCCAGAGCTCCCTGGAGGTGCGCCTCCCCATCTTTGCGGCTGTGATTTACGGCAGGGGCCAAGGCTTGGGCCTGAGTTAGTTCTAGATCACGGGGAGTGTGACAGGGTAAGATATTTGTGTAGAGCTGCAAAGTGCCCCTGGCTGAAGCAATTTTTTTCTAATTACTACCCTCCCTAACCCTATTTAAACATGTAATGAAGGTGATTACAGAAAACTCTTTAAGGTAAACCAAAATGAATGGATTTATTTAAACTCTTAATGAACTTGAGACTCTCCAAAGGGGCGTGCTCCGGGGCTGGAATCACTAATTGTGGTGCTGGTGGGAGCTGAGAGTGGATTGCTGGGCCTGCTAGCCGAATGCTTAGCTAGGGGGGACAGCTCATGTGTTATCCCGGTCTCTGGGAAGCAGTGACCAATTAGCCCATCTGCTCAACACTCCTCTTCCAAAAACAGACAAATTAAGCCTGGACCAGAGTCCCGAGCATCAGACCTGGCTGCAATGGGGAGCTGCCCCTACAGAGAGTCTCCATGTGCAAAAGGAAGTCAAAGCAGGCACCTCAATTTAGGGGCTTGGAGCGACGCAGGCAGCTTGTAGGCTGGGAGGAAGCACAGAGGGCCCTTTAGTTACAGGGCCTTGTTCTTGCTGGTGGCTGACCGAGTGAGGCAGTGGACAGTTGTGAGCTAGAGCTGTAGTCCTGGGCATATGTGGGAATCAGCGTCATAAGGGTACAGCAGTCTCTGCTGGGAGCACCTGTTTCCCATGGCCTAGAGCATGAATTCCAACCTACTTTTAGACATGAGACCATCCAACCTTCTTCAGAGCACTGAAGTCTATGAACACTGTCTTTGCTCCTTCTGAGCTGTGCTGTTTTACCAGCTTCATTTGTTAGAGGGCTTGGGTAAAAGACAATTTGTTTCCTCTTTCTTTTTTTTTTTTTCTTTGAAACAGAGTCTCACTCTGTCACCCAGGCTAAAGTGCAATGGCACCATCTTGGCTCACTGCAACCTCAACCTCCTGGGTTCAAGTGATTCTCCTGCCTCAGCCTCCTGAGTAGCTGAGACTACAGGTACACACCACCACACCCAGCTAATTTTTGTATTTTTAGTAGAGACGGAGTTGCCATGTTGGCCAGGCTGGTCTTGATCTACTGACGTTGTGATCTACCCCCACTCAGCCTCCCAAAGTGCAGGGATTATAGGCGTGAGCCACCGAGCCCAGTCCATTTCCTCTTTCTTCTAGGTTTCCCTCTCACCATGTTTGCCCCATGCATTCTGAGCTTGAGAGGCACCTCTGTCTCTGTTTCCCACATGGGCAGGTTTGTTCATTCAGGGACACTGGTTCAATTCACAGAGGAGGCTCTGCTCCACAGCTGTCCGCTGTCCCGTTTGTCTACAGGGCAGGACATGGGATAGGTGCTCCTGAGGAATACCTCCCGAAGGAGTCACAGAATGAAGCTCACTGGGTTAGGCAGGAAGTTCGCCATCAAGAGCCTCAGTGGTGCCAGCTCTTTCTGGGCCCTGAGCAGTCTCTGATGTGTCTCATGTCCAGAAGTAGACAGAACTGGGAATAATCTAATCAGCTATTGGAAGGATTCATCACTTGACACAGGCGTGAGTCCCCGAGGTGTCCCCGATTTTCCATCACCTTGGAGGGACCTGCCTGTGCCGACTGGCGGTTCATCAGGATTAATAAAGACAAAGGCTTTGGTGGATGCTCAGAAAAACACCTGGAGCTGCTCTTTCATGACTGATTAATTAGGTAAAGACTTGGCGGGTGTCATTGGCAGTTGAGTATTTTCTGAATTTTCACATTCACAGCATGCAAACGCATCAACGTACCAGTTGCTAACAATATCTAACAAGATTATTTGAAAGTGAGAGTCTCCCGAGAGATGCAGGCATGGCTGGGGAAGATGTGGGGCTCTTCCAGTTTTGTATACACTCATATAAATCAACAGAAAGTTGGTTACCAATCGTTACGAATGTTCCTCCGCAAACTGAGAGATTGGCCAATTAATATGCAGTAAACCTGGTACCTGTTGCCTTTGACTCCAGCAGCAAAGACCCATTACACTACTGAAGTTTGACAAATGTTTTCTCTCGCTGCTCATCTGACTTGGAAATGAGTGTGTTTGCCCAAGGCAGGGGTAGGGGGTGGGGAGGCATGTGCGAGCCTGAGCTCCTTCAGTTTCCACGTGGAAAACTCTAAATTGAAATCCGTACCTCCAGGGACCGTGAGACCAAAAAGAAAACTGTTGGGCCCCAAAGGGACCATTTCCTACCATAATGAGAATTTTAAATGGCCAGTTTGAAATTCTTTGAAAAGCATTTCAGAAATGTGTGTGCAAATGATGGTTTCTGAATTACCGGCAGAGATGCAATTAAATTCAAGGGAGAACGTCCCTTTATTCTAATTTCCAGCCTGAAGACCCTTCTCCCTATCCCAGGAGGAGCCCAGGAACCAGAGTGAGAGCCTTTGCAAGTCACCCCAGCTGCCCCATTTCCACTCAGGAGGGAGACGCAGGTGGGGCGGTACAAGAGATAGAGTGAGGTGAGGATGGAATAGGAGATGAAAGGCCCAAGGGATGGGGCCCTTCCGAAATTTCCTTCCCAATGTGTTGACTTCTTCTTCACTCAGACACAGACTAAGACTAACTAAACCTGGGGTCAGTGTGCAGCTAGAGCACAAAGCCCCCTCCCATGCTGCCCATGGGAATTGGCATTTCTATGACCCTGTTCTGAGCTGTGGGGTGTGAGGCTCCTGTGAGTCCCAAGGGGGTTATCTCCTGGAATTTTCAGCACCCCCTGGGTGGTGCATACTCTTCCTATCCCATGTTACTGAGTCTTCATGAATCTCTGAGGCTTAGAACCCAGTGGGCAAAGCAGGCAGACCAGGGAGGCAGCTGCTTCCACCAGTTCCTGGCTGTGAGACCTTTCCAAGCCTCCTTTCCTTCGCCTGTAAAATGGGCACATGGTGCTAGGGTCACCCATGCCCTGGGATTGTAAGAGTTAAATGAGTTAACCCATGCTTTGCAAGACTGCTCTGTCTAGCCAAAACCATGGCGAGAGTCACTCCAAAATTGACAGCAGGGGAGTTGCTGCAAGAGACAGCCCCAAACTGTTCTGAGATGGGGCTGGCTGGGATTCCAGAGAGAAAGAAGCGAATGCCAGGGTGCTTAGTGCGAAGCACTGACCAGGGGAATTTACATACAGTGGCTGAAGCCCCTTGACTGACAGCAAGGAAAGGCGTGATGAGGGTCAGGGTCTGGTGTTTGAGGGTTTAGGGGACTTGGCTCAGGGTGGGTTTTGTTTTTACAGGTTTAGCCATATGGCCTCTCACTGAGGGCTGCGAGCAACAACCTGAATGGCTTCATCAGTGCCTGGGAGTGTTCCAGACTCCAGCTTGGGTTCAAGCCTGCAGGAGAAAACCTGCAGCTGGCTGGGTCACAGAGCAATCAAGGCCTCTGGGCTATCAGTCAGGACACAGAAAGAAAGTGGCAGAGACTTGCAGAGGTGGGCTCAACAAAAGGGGGTCTTGCTATTCCAGACACTAAACCATCTGACTGGTACAAGGCGGCGGTGAAGTTGGTTTTCCTACCAGTGGTTTTGGCCCCAGAATCATCTCCACATGTCATGTTTAGAAGGGCATGGGTCCCATCCATGCCTATGGGTGAAAAGATGCCCTTTCTATTTCCTACCGATAGTGCCCCTGCAAGACCAAGGCTGCCATTCAGCAGAGGTGGGCATGGAGGTGCACAAACTGACTCCCGGGTCAGTATTTTTGCCGCTTTTCTGGGAACTAGTGGGGTTAGGTTTTGTGCAAAGAGCCCACAAACAGAGGTTACTTCTCAAAGTCACTGCTCCTTTTGAAGACAAAGAGGGGGAACTGTCACAGTGCCACAGCCAAAGACGACGAGGACCTGGGAGAGGCAGGGAGTGGTTAATACCAGGAGGAGAGCCAGGGCTTTGCCTGTCTTCAAGGCATCCCCGGGAGCTTTCCCCTGTGCTGGCGAATAACATGAATGTGCCCGTCAGTGTGAAGGATCCTTCCTGACAGCAGGAAGCTGCCCTCACCATCAGGGTCAGTGAAGAAACCGCACATGGTGAGTTGAATGAGACACCCTGTGCCCCAGGCGCAGTGGCTGGGGCGCGTTGGGCCTCAAATATCCTGCTTCTGAATGACGGCCTTCAATTCCGTGGTACCCACATCCTCTCCCATTCTAAAATAAGATGGCATTTAAACAGGGCCCTCTGTGTGGATGGGGCACTGCAGCGACCCGTGTTGAACAGCACCGTATTGTTGGTGGCTGGACCAGATGCCAGGCACATGTGACTTTGCTTCTGAGTTTCTGTGGCCCCTACTTGGCAGCACCCAGACAAGAGATGGCAGTGTGCAGAGACACTGGGTGTGGGCTTCTCTAGTAGCAGAGAAACAGACCCTTCTTTGCTTGCAGGGAGCTTGCCCTGCCCCAGACAGCATGAACCTTAACCCCACCCATCAGAACAGCCTGGGGAGGCAGAACGAACAGATGTCAGAGTGTGGTCACCAGCATCTCACCGCATAGGGATGGAGGCTTGAGTCTCCTTAGGTTGCATTCCTACTTAGCTGTCAGGCTCTGGAGATCCTTCAGTGATACTTCAATGCTGTTGATGGCAAATTCTTCAAAGTGGATCTGAAGGATGAGGACGTGGGTTCCCGCATGCAATCCAGCATCTGTTAACGACGAACCTGGGGAGGGAGCAAGGAACTGTAGCAGGACGCACAGGACCCGTTGCTGGTTCTTTTATTTGCCGGCTGTGTGGCCTTCTCTGTGACTCCATTCCTCAACTAAAATGTGCAGGAAATAATAGTAACCATCTTATTGAGGGTGGAGGTGGACCAAAACAATGCCTCTCCTCAAAAAAATATCCATATTGGAACACTGACTGTCACTGAATTCGGAAAAAGGGTCTTTGCAGATGTCATTAAGTTGAGGATCTTGAGACGAAATTGCCTTGGATTTTCCCAGGGGGAACTGAATCCAAGGACAAGTGTCCTCGTAGGAGACACACAGAGGAGGAGACCAAGTACAGGGTTCTCTGGAGGGAGAGAACTGACAGGATAGACGTGTATATGAAGGGAAGTTTATAGGGAGAATTGATCACATGATCACAAGGTGAAGTCCTACACTAGGCCACCTGCAAGTTGAGGAGCAAGGAAGCCAGTCCGAGTCCCCAGGCTCAAAGCAGGAAAGCCAAGCATGCAGCCACAGCCTGAAGGCCTTAGAGCCCCTGGCAAACCACTGGTGTAAGATCCAGAGTCCAAAAGCTGAGGAACTTGTAGTCCGATATTCAAGGGCAGGAAGCCTCCAGCACAGGAGAAAGCTGAAGGCTGGACGACTCAGCAAGTCTGCTCTTTTCACCTTCTTCTGCCTGCTGTATTCTAAACATGCTGGCAGCTGATGAGATGGTGCCAACCCAGATGGAAGGTGGGTCTGTCTCTCCCAGTCCACTGCCTCAAATGTTCATCTCCTTTGGCAACACCCTCGCAGACACACCCAGGAGCAATACTTTGCATCCTTCAATCTGGTCAACTTGACACTTGTATTAACCATCACACCATGTGAAGACAGAGTCCTAGACTGGAGTAAGGTGGCCACAAGCCAAGGAGTACTGGGAGCTGCCAGAAGCTGGAAAAGCCAGGAAGGGCTCTCCCCTGGAGCCCGCAGAGGAAGCATAGCCCTGTGACACCCTGACTTTGGACTTCTGGACTCCAGAACTGAAAGAATAAATTTGTGTTTTTAAAGCCTCTAAGTAGGTGGTAATTTATGACAGCAGCTGTGGGAAACTAATACAGGAATTACGAGGGCTAAGTAAGTAATTTAATGTGCGCAATGTGACCAAGGCTGTATTGAGAACAATGGGACAGTTCAGTATCTGTGCATAGCATGCAGAACCTGGAGACTCGGCAGGGATGGCCTTTGCCACATTCTGAGTTTTATCTTTTTGTCCTGTGTCCACTGGGTAGAATAGGCCAACTCCACATGAAACATTGCTGTGGGGAGATTTTAGTACTAGTCAATCTATACTGCAAAACATTTTCTTTCAGAATTGATTCAGATAAAGTAAAGCAGATGGAAATCACCAATTGCCTCTTCCTTCTGTTTACTAAATTAGTAAGTTGCAGATTGAGGCTCCCTGGCAGGAATGCTGGGGCAGGAACAAGAATAGAGAGGGCACAGGCAGAGATGGAGGCAGATAGGGAGGTCAGGAGAGTGGGGCGGGGTCCTACGGGCCATTGTGGGCCCTGGAGTTTTTAGTCTATACTTTTCAGGATCAAATGTAGGGTTCTGGAGCAGTGGAGGCACCCAATCTACTCTCTGTATTGGAATTAAACTAGGAGGAGGAAGAGATGGGGCAGAGCGGGAGCCTGCACGGGACCCATGTGGGTGGTCCAGGGGGCCCATCTCGTGACGTCAGGAAGGCAGGGAGGTGTGGCTGAATGTGAATAAATCCCCTTTATCATAAGACTGAAAGGAGCAACCAGTGAGCCAGATGAGCTAGGACACGTGATGATGATGGGTCAAGGAAGGTCAGCCCTGGGAGCTGGCCAGGGCTGGACTGACCCAGATGATGGTGCCAGCATCCTGGATGGATGCAGGTGAATGCCAATCCCTCTTTTTGGTACCTGCACCTGGGTTTTTCTCTGGGAGAACACTGTTCCCTTAATATACACATCTTGCCAAGCTGTCACTCAGGAGCCTGTTTCCCTTGGGTGAGGCAGGGATGCAGGGCTCAGCTGAGACTAACATCTCTCCCTCCCGAAATTCTCATCATCAACTGGCATAAGACAAAACAAAACGAAATAACAAAAAAAGCCATGAATCACCCCAGGAAGAGGCGCCAGGAAAATACTACATGTTCTTCCTCCTGTTACCTGGGTTCGTTCTTCCTCCTTTTCCCATGTCCTGTTCCTTCCAGGACTTCCACTTCAATTCCCCTATCCCCTGCTATTCCAACGATTGTTCTTTGCAGGAGAAGAGCTTTAATCAGTTGGTCAGTTTCTGAGGCTTTTGTCCAAGGAACCCTTATTGATGTGAAACAGGAAAGTAAGACTTCCATCCTCGAGTATGCAGCCAGGAAGCGGGAGAAAGGAGCTTTGCACAAATTACTTCCCATTTCAAATCCTGTGCTCTTTCTCCCACAGCTCAGCTATTTGCCTTTAAAATCCTGAAGCAAAGAGCTTTGCAAGAACAGTGCTATCAGAAACAACCATACCCCATTAGAGCCATCATGGCACCTCCCAGGAGCCCTGGGACTTCCCTTAGTCTTGGGCAGGTGAGTAGATAGCTCAGATGGGCTGATCACCTGCTGGTTTATCCACCAAATATGAACATGGCCCAAGAATGAGACCCCTGGACCCGAAATTGCACCAATGGCTGTAGCCTAACAGGAAAACTCCATTGGATAAATTTTGCAGAGGTCTTTTTGCTGTTGTTCTCAGCAAACCTGAGAAGTCATGTCAGTTTGTCTCAGTTTTCATAGAAGAACAAAAAGTTCAACATTAAACCATGTGTGTAAGTATGGTGGAATGTTTACCCTGCCTGGTCCATAGTTTAGGACCAACATTTTTCTGTGGAGTATGAACTTACCCAATGGTGTTTAAATGGTGTTTATAATCTAACCTATACATATTAATCTAATATATTGACTGTAGGCACGGTGAAGTTGCCTGCTTTTGATTCCTTACACATTCATAAATTCCTTACTCATTTACCCCAAGAAATCTCTGACTTACACCTTGCTGCTTCTTATTTCTACTTTCTAACAATTCACTACAGACAGAACCCCCCCAACACACACTTACACACATGTACACACATGTACCATCACGCATCAACACCACACAAGCAGTCACATACTCTTCATGCACGGATAGATCTGTATTTTAGTATGTTCTCATGCCACTAATAAAGACTGACCTGAGACTGGGTAACTTATAAAGGAAAGAAGTTTAATGGACTCACAGTTTCACACAGCTGAAGAGGCCTCACGATCCTGGAAAAAGGCAAAGGAGAAGCAAAGGCACATCTTACATGGTGGCAGGCAAGAGAGCGTGTGCAGGGGCACTGCCCTTTACAAAACCGTCAGATCTCATGAGACTTATTCACTATGACAGGAACAGCAGAGGAAAGACGCTCCCCCATGTTTCAATTACCTCCCACCAGGTCCCTCCCATGACACATGGGAATTATGGGAGCTACAATTCAGGATGAGATTTGGGTGGATACACAGCCAAACCATATCACCAGGCACATCATACACAGGTACACAAACACACATGGACAGAAGCCACCAGATGCTATACACACCCTGATTTTTCCAATCATTCACTTACTTTTTGGTGGGTTTTTATCATCTAAAACGTCCTGACTGTTCTCTTCACTTGACAAAGTTCAGGTTCACTCCTGAAATCGCCAACTTCAGAAGAAAGGAAGCAAGACAAAACTTTTAACTTGGCTCTGTTCCTCTCTTAATTTCATTATGCATATTAAATTTTTATTGCTGACATTCTTGTTTAGAAGGAAAATCATTGGTTTGGCTTTTTTTTTTTAGCTTTCAGATGTTTTATAGACCTTCTAATGGCACGTTTGGTGTGAAATTAATTATCAAAGATTCGCAGAGAGTTTTAAATTAGATTTTTTCTGCTCTTGAAGGCAAACAACTGGTACTGTTTTTGTCACTAATGTAAGGTTCTCATTGCTGCCTTTTTTCTGTACAATGAAATGATAAAAACAAATCTTCAACTTATTTTAATGTGCTAATTGGGGGTTATTACAGCTCATTTTATTTACATTGAGATAAAAAAGCACCAATTCATTTTCCTTGCACAAACTACTTAGAAAAGATTGTAATTGCCTCCTATACAAACATTTATTTGTAAAGAGACATGACATAAAGCTAAAGGCCTAAAAAGAAAAAGGTTTGGGCAATGGGCTGGGCCAAACCCATGGTTTTCTAGACAGAGACATTATGCCTAAACAGACTTCCCTTTTGGGTTTCTGAGTCATACAAATGATGTTGCATACTCTGCAAGAAATAAATGTTGGTAGGAAGTAGAAAAGTCCTGAAAGAGAAAGAGAAACTGATACAGGTTATTTCAGAGCACTTACATTGCCCTACACAGATTTTTAGAATTATTCTGTATTAGGTGAATACACAACAGTGTAGATTAAAGAGTAGCTGCTTTCCAGTGTTACTGGGGCTTGTATCTTTGGCCACAAAAGGACGCAGACATTCAGTGTTTGACACTGCCATGGGGGGTGTTCTCTGGCTAGCATTCCTGATCCTTTTACACATTGATTCTTGTCAATTTCCCTCCTGGTGCTTCACATGTCAAAATATTCTCGGGGTTTTAAACATGCCATAGCTAATTACTGCATAGGATGACAGGCATAAAGACACATCATTAGAAAATAATCAGATAATGCTGTTTAATAGTTCCAATTAAGCAAATACTTACATGAAGTGATTACAAATGGCTTGGCTTGTGGAATTACATTTTCTAAGTTTTAGGCTTACCTTTACCTTCTCGTTAGGATCTTCACAGAGTTAGAATCTTTTTGGAGGCTGGGAGACTACCAGCAGCTTTGCTGTGTTTTGCTTGCATGTTTATGGGGAGAAAATAGCAGTAACAAGAAAACTCACTTACCCTCCGGGTTCCCTTGGGATGACGATGTTGAATGGGAGATGGATACACTTGGAGTGAGAACTGTCTGTTTTTGCTACCACCTGTCAGCCACCGTGCAAGGTATAATATCCCATTTCCCCATGCACTTGGTTTTATGGCTTTTTAAAATCCACTGTTGGCTCCTGCTTCCCCATGTAGAAATTATTGGTTATGGATGTTGTCAAGGAAAACTTGCAATGGATGGAGGTAAACAGGCGAGGAAGATTTTATTCAATGCTACTGCAGTAGGGGTCAAGACCATTGCAATAGAAGAGAGAGATTGAACTCTACTTGGACACAACAGAGCCCACTAGGGAGGGATTTATAGCCGACACACAGGGTGAGGGAGTCACTGGATGGAAAATTACTCAGAGGAGCCCAAAGGAGGGGAAGCGGGGGATTCTTGCTAAATTGGCTTAGCAGGATTCTTGCTAGAGCTGGGCTCAGCAGGCCAAGGATTAAGCCTACCAAAGAGGAGTCTGACAACAGATTGGTCAATAAGTGATTCTGACCACTGTGCAGAGTAACTTAGAAGCTTGTTGGGGGAAGAGAAGGTCACTGGGCCATGCCTTAGAGCTATTCTCAGCTTGGCTCAATGAACCGGAATGGCCTCCTGTGAGGGGCACACACTGCAGTCACTAGACCATAAACTGATCTTTTCTGGGGGTCATTCTTTGCCAGAGAAGAGAATATTCTAGCAACAAAACAGGCTGCCTCAAGTCCTCTTCTGTTCTTTCTCCTGAGAAGCATGGAGTTTCATGAGAATGAGATACCAAGACCCCACTATTTCACTTGGCTCCACACAGAGAGAGACTCTGAGTCACCACCCAGGGCATTCCTTCCCCTTATGAGGAGAGGCACCAGAGGGTGTCAGTCACCATCTCATGCTGATCACATAGGTGCTGACAGGGCTGAGATCCAGATGTGACTCAGTTTCCCACCTCCCTGGCTGACGGTATGTTCCCACTGGCAGTTCTCCATTCATCCCTGATTCTCAGTCTCTCCCATTCCTTCATCTCCCATATATGCACGGAGGATCATTGTGGACATTTCAAGGGACTTTAGAAATTGGAACACAAAGTCTGTCTCTCTGCCTTCCATTTTCTGGAGGCCCTGGGATGCCCTCACCCGAGCTGGGTGTGTGAGTTCTGTCTCATTCCACCAAGCCTCCTGACAAGGCCTTGCCATGTGTGGGTCCCCAGGGGCTAGAGAGGGGAGAACGGGGTGGCATGGTGGAGGAGGAGGGTGCGCACAGGTGAGACGGACTGGCTGTGAAGGTAGCCAGTTATCCTAGGGTGGATGACTGGGTGGGGAGGGCTGGGCTGTGGGGCCCAGTGAGGTCACTGTGTGGGGCAGAGTCAGACCCGATGCCAGCACTGCCCTCCTGACGTAGAGTGCCGCTTGCCCCCACCACGGACCCACCCGGATGACTCCAAAGCTGGCGCCTCATCTGTGGCAGCAGGTGCTATTCTTCATCCTGTTTTTAGATCTCTGAAGGAACAAATGAGTGGTGAAGCTTAGAAAACGATTTTAGAGATATGGGGCCCCCATCCGGGGGGAGTTGAATCTGCTGTCTCCTTCCAGCTGGCAGGTCACAGCTGGTTGCATCCCGCCCCCACCCCACCTGCCCACCTCAATTTCCTATGACTCCCTTGTAGACCCCAACTTCCAGAGCCGAGGTTCTTTCACTGCCCAGGCCATACCAGGTTTATGGCATGAACACCCAAGTGACTGAGCCTGCCCTGAAATACCCCTCCAAGTAGCCACACTCTGCCCACACACTAGTCTGGCTGAGATCCATAAAGCTCACTTCGGTTCCTCCTGGTCTCACACATCCTTTCCTTGGTCTTCTTGTGGCCCTCAGATTCTCCTCTACCCCACCCTCCACCCCTACATCCTGATCTTCAACTGATTCAAAGCTGTTTGAAGGCAGAGTCAACTCTGATATAGCTTTGTGTCACTTTTCCTGCTGAATACTTAATAGACATTTAAAAATTATGTTGTCTGAATGCCATACGCCTGAAAGAAAAAACCAATGTGTTAAAAATTGCCATGTTTCTGAATGTTATCTTAGGATACTGTGCTGAAGAAGAAAGGTGAGGGGATATCCGTGATGCAGCTGTTACGTAGAACCCGGACAGGCACTTGGTCACAAACCGGATGCAAGACTGCGTCAGTCATCTCTGAGTCAGCTGCAGATCAGGGAGACCGTTTATTAACACAGTCCTGGTCTCCCTCTCCTAACTTCTGCTGGCTAGGAAGATGGTAACCCTCCAGGCTGATGCCTAGAGACAACTATGGATTCTGAAGAGACAAAAACGACTCATTGTCTCATTTCTCTCTTTTTTTTTTTTTTTTTTTTGAGATGGAGTTTCGCTCTTGTTATCCAGGCTGGAGTGCAATGGCACGATCTCGGCTGACCGCAACCTCCGCCTCCTGGGTTCAGGCAATTCTCCTGCCTCAGCCTCCTGAGTAGCTGGGATTACAGGCATGCGCCATCATGCCCAGCTAATTTTTTGTAATTTTAGTAGAGACGGGGTTTCACCATGTTGACCAGGACGGTCTCGATCTCTTGACCTCATGATCCACCCACCTCGGCCTCCCAAAGTGCTGGGATTACAGGCTTGAGCCACTGCGCCTGGCCCCCATTGTCTCACTTCTAAAACCATTATTTCCAACCCTCCCTTCTTTCGCTCACTCCTTGCATGTCAGCACAAGGCCATTTTTCATGGCCTTGACAAGAGATCTTATTAAGCACATAACGAGTCAGCAGAGGTTACCTTGAGCAGGGACCAGAGCCTGCTGGTTGCATATCTTCATTTTAAAACGGCAGCCACAGAGGCCTGCTGTACCGAGAATGCGACTCTCTGCCCGGACCCACAAGAAGAAAAGTGCTACTGATGTGCCAAGTGCTGATGGTTCTTTGGCCCCAGAAGACGGCCTGGAAGGGTGGACCATTTGCTTGAGCTCAGGGAGCCAGAGATGGGGCAGCTTTCCTAAATAGACCCAGCTGTGCCTTCTACCAGCTGTGGAATTGGCATGTTGTTTCTTTTGTTTTTTGTTTTGTTTAACCTCCTTCATTTCAGGGACCTCAGGCTATAATTAATTCTTGAACATGGCAATAAATCAAAGCTTTGAAAATTGTAGAAAACTCCCCCACCCCCCACAGACACACGGCTGTGCGGCTGCTTTAATGCTGTCTTCTCTCGTGTTGTGTCATACTTAACCACCCGAAACTCAGGCAGACATTCCAGGAATTGGTTCTGAGATTAATTCCATGTTCCACTCTATAGAATTTGGAGTTAAAAAATAAAAATCAAACTGGAAATAGCATCCCTTACCCAGTCTGGGCCATCTCATTTTTTTTTTTATTGGATGCAGACGTCCCTAGACGCCGAGAATCCTCGTCAAGAAAAACTTTACCGCCGAAGTCAACCACTTCGCTCTCAGCAACGGCTGTCATTTCCATTTTTAAGATGCACACTTTGCCTATAAAAGCGTTCACAATATAATCTCTACTCCACTGTAGTATCCTGCAAATGGGCCTCTGTAATTGATGAGAAATAAAAATAATATAAAAAAGCAGGAGACGGCAATACAGAAAACCTTCTGTGCACAAGCCATGGGTGAAAAAATAGAACAGCCCCCGGGGCTAATCCGTGCCCGTTCCAATTGCTATTTCTTTTGTTTTCTGGCCTGCGACCCCCAACGCTCCCAGATTTAAATCTCTAGACTCCACGGTATCAAGCCGAGGAACAAATATACTTAGTTCTCTTAATGAGCTGCTTCCTCTGCATTCATTTTGGAGAAAAAGCTCCAGCCGAGAAGCACCGCAAAGGGAAACAGAACATTCCGGGACTGACTGAAGCAGAGACAATGATTCTGCAATAAGCTTGAAAGACTCTTGATCTGTTTCCTACTTGCTTTCCAGCCTTCCCTTCCTCTAAAGATCTGGGAGCGATGAACGTAACAGGTGCAAGTCAGATGAGGATGACTTTTAAGGGAAGTTGTCTTCATTTCAGGCACTGAGGTTTGAATCCTGGCGCCCCCGCCTAAAAGCTGTGTGATGTAGTAGGCCTCGGTTCTGTGGGCCTGTTTCTTCATCTGTAAAATGGGCTTCATAAGAGGATCTCTCTCAAAGACATTCTGTGTGTGCGTTAAAATAAATAATGCATGTAAATCACTCCAGATCTGTACTTTCACTGTTTGAAAACTACTGTGAACCCAGTATGGAATTGGAAACTCTAAGGCAAACTGCCCTGCCAGGTGCACTCCCTCCTAATCCTGATCGTCAAGGTCACCTGAAATAGCAGAGCAAGAGACAGCATCACGGATCTCTTATACCTGCCAGGTTGGACCTGGGAGTCTCCCAACAAGTGTCAGTGAAGGAAGGGAAGCAACAGTCACAAGGGTGAGATTTGAGCTTCACACGTGTCTTCTCACTCAATCCTCACAGCTACCTGGGGGCAATCAGTGGATCCCCAGTTGCAACGGGAGCCTCATGCTTACAGCCCCACAGCAGGTGCACAGCAGGAAGCAACAGAGGATCCAGGGAACCTGTATTACAGGAATGGGGGTGACTATCAAGCAGTACTTTCAGGAAGAGGCAGGTGTAGTGGAAGAAAGCATTTCTCACTCTCTGTTAAGCTGGGCCTATCATGGGGAGCCTCGGGGGACTCACTCTTGATATTATGAAGCAGCTCGAGAAGTTAATGGGGATAAAACTATCTGAAGAGAAGCATGTCCCTTAAATGCACACAAGGTAACAAAAACCACTTGGGAGGTTTTCAGTCTGCAGCTGCCTCCAGAAAACGATCCACAATCATTGCACATTGTGAACATACACATCAAGAGTATGAATGGTGCTGGAAGGGCTTTGAACTCAAGTGGTTGTGGCCCCTCATCCCACCTTTGCTGTGCACCTACTGTGGGGCCCTGAACCTGAGGCTCCTGTTGCAGCTGGGGATCCACCTGCTTGCCCCAGGTAGTCACGAGAATCAGGGGAGAGGATGCGTGTGAAGCTCAAATCTGGCCCCCCTGACTGTTGCTTCCCCTCTTTCACTGACACTTGTTGGGAGACTCTCTCGGGTGTCCAACATTGCAGATACAAGAGATCCTTCATGCTGTCTCTCCATTCCCAACATGACATAATGCAGTTAGTTTTCAGCTTGCTATGAAATGCATTTCGTGATTACAGGACTTTTTCAAACAATGTATCTGTAATGCGTGAATGTCTCATAAGCATGCATCTCTGCTGAGGTGGAAATACTTCCAAAACAGCTCCATGGAATGGAAATTTGATGGTCACATAGACTCTGAGATGCTCACTCCATGTTCATTCACTCCACAGGTTTCATTAAGAACCCGGGATCTGCCAAGACTTCTCTCCCAGGTACTGAAGCTGCAGGAGCAGATAACACTCAGCGGTGTTCTGGGGATGATGCCCCCAGGGGAAGCCAGTCCCTGACCCTACTGCATGCCTGCTATCGATGGGATTCAAGACATGCTACCCACAAATATGCACCTTGGCATTTGAGAAAACAGCAGAAACACAAGGCCACTCTCCTCTTCCCATCACCCTTCTCCCCTGAAGCAGATCATAGAACCTAGCGAGGGTTTTCCTGACCTTCCCTGATGCAGGTCATGAGATCCTCATGTGAGAGGTAGGCTTGCTTTCCCTGAAGGAAAAGAACATTCTTGTATCTGGAGACACAGGGACACAGAGAACAATCTGGACAAACATGCCTGGCTAAGCAGCCCCAGTTCATCGCCATGACTCATGCCCCCTTTGGAGTTACCCTTCACGATGATCTACTTCTTTCAAGCTAGCTTAAAACACAGTGCTATACTCATTTCTTTGGGTCTTCATTTCCTTATAGCAGGTTCCATGGTCACATACACCTTATATTAAATAAACATGTATAGTTTACTCTTTTCTTTTGTTATAGGGGCATCAGCCATGAATTTTGCAAGGAGTGAAGAAAGGTATTTTCCCTCCCCTACACCACTGGACTCACTTGGCAACCACTCACTCCCTCCACCCTCTCCAATCTGGCTTCCACCCCTCCACGTCCTCCAGGCTTCACCAGTAGAAGCCGCCGATGACCGTCATGACTTAAATCCAAAGCACATCCCTCAGACATCCTCATACCCCACCTTTCTGGATTCACGTTAAACCATCGCCTTCTTCACTCATTCTCATCCCCTCCAAGCTACACTTTTTATTATTTTCTTTTAAAGAATAACTGTATAATCATTGCCCAGGTCAAGAAATAGACCTTGGCCAGGGTCTTAGAGAGAGCCTGGGACTGCTCCACGCCTCTTCCCGGTACATCCCCCATCCCTTCTCCTTACAGATATTCACTGTCCTGACCTCTTTTTGATAATAATGCTGGCTTTTATTTATTGCCTTGCCACCTACGCATGTATCCCTGAACAACACAGCTGAGGCTGTGCCTGCTATTGATCTTTATATAAAAGGGATTAGACTCCCTGTGTTCTTTGCGACACACTTCTTTGGCTTATCAGGTACTTCTGAGATTCATCCGTGGTGACGTGTATAGCTGCAACTTACTTATTTCCATTTCAAGTGTTTCACAACTTATGTGTCGGCTCGCAGATGTTTAGTAGTCTATCTGAAACTTGCAGCTCTGAAAAGTCCCCGTGCACATCCCCTGTATAAAATGTGGGCTCTTTTCCAATGGGAAGTGGGTATGCCTCAACCCCTCCTTTTGCCGGATCTTTAAGCTTTTACCATTCTGATGTGTACATATTCAGATTTCATTGTAGCGTTCATTTGTATTTTCCTAATTAGTAACGAGGTTGAGTATCTCTATTTACGTGTATCGACCGACTGCATTTCCTCTTCCTGGTCATGTCTGCATATCATATACGCAACTCTGAAGCCATTGACGGGTTCTGTTGGGTTGTTCATCTCCTCCATGGTGATTCATAAAAGTTCTTCCTGTCATCTGCACACTGGTCTTCTATTGATGATATTTGATCTTTTCCCCGAGAACATGACATGTCTTTTCACTCACTCTGAGGTGTCTTTTGGTAAGCCTTCATAACTTTAATGTAATTAAATTTATTGATCCTTCATTTTATAGTTAGTGCTTTTGGCACCTTGTTAAAAAATTGCTTTCTTACTCTTTGTAATAATTCTTGATTTATAGTATGACAGATTATGCTACCTTGTTCTTCAATTGCTTTATCTGTGTGATCCTCCCCTGAGGTTACTGGTTTTTATATGCTGCTCTCTTCCTATGTCTGTGTCAATACATCACTGCCTTAATTATTTTAGTATTATCATGGTACATTGTTGGAGTCATGGCCCCAGTAAATCACACCAGTGTTCCTTTGTGTATTTTCCTCTCACACTGTGATTTATTTTGGCCTGTGAGAGACACCAGCAAATGTGACACAGAGTGTGTCTGCACTTCTCTTGAACACTGGTTTGAGGTGGCCACAGCATGAAGAAATCTGGCTAGAAAGACCACATGTGGGCAGTAGTGAGGTCATCTCGGCCACGGTGGCCAAATCCAGCTCAGCACCTCCAAATGCACCCATGAGGCCAGGCAGGAAAACTCACGGAGTGAAAAAGAGCTGCCATTGTTTGGGGTATTTCGTTATCCAGCAAAAGATCCGTGAAACAGCAGCCACAGCCATTCTTGGGTCTTAGTGTTTCTCTCCAGTCCACAGTCTCCTCCCCAGCTCCCATCCCTGCATGCAGGGACATCCCTGCCAGAGTCTCCACTGGTGTCTCTGCGCCCACTTGCTCCATCCATTCTGCCATCTTTTAAAATCCAAAATATAGAAACATACACAAAGAAATGTAAGAAACCTTTTTGTACTCAACATCTGGCTATTTCAGTACAGATTGTTTAAAATATGGACGAAATAATACGTACGCTTTAAAATACCCTTTGAGGCCTTCTGTAGCGTCACATTCTTCCTTCTTCTTCCTATAAAGAGTACTCCAGAAGTAACCATTGTCAGATTATCTGCATGTATATTTCTGTCAAAGTTTTTATTTATCTACTACGTACACACACACACATGCGTGAACACGATGTAACGTTAACCGTGAAATCTCATTAGATTGTTCCATGTGAATTTTTGTTTGCATATGTGTGACAGTTCTAGACGTGTAATTCTGTTATGCCTTTTAAAACCAAACCTCATTTTTTAAACACTGTTTAGGCTGATTCACACAGAACAAAATCAATTCTCTAATGGCTGAATAGTATTTTTATAGGATTATACCATAATTTAGTTACACATTTCTTAGTTGATGCACGCTGGCAATTTCACCGTTTCCCTTGTTCTGGTGATGCTGCAGAGGACACCTTCATGCAGATCAACTGGGACACACGGACAAGAGTTTCTGGTTTATGTTAGAAACAGCAGGGTTTCTGGGTGCTGGTGTTAATCTCAGCCTTACTAACCAATTCCAAATGCCCTCTGAAATGTGATTATCAAGTCACATACCCACCCGCTGTACATGAGTTCTTGTCTCTCACCTTTGCCAACACTTGATATTTATACACATTTACATAGTTTATTTTATAAAAAGAACTTCCCCTGAGGTTATTTTAGAAAGGGCCTGTGAATATAAATTCTCTAGATTTTTATATATCTGAAATACATGCATGGGTGTTTTTATTTAGCTTTCAACCTTGAGTCATAACGGAGTCCAGTATAGAATTCTGGGTCGATGTTTATTCCCCCAGCCCTTTGAGATCCCTCCTCAAGGTCTGAAGACATTTGCTGTGCTCTCATTCTCATCCTTCCTTCAGAGATGCTTTCTTTCTAGAGGTATTTTAAATGCCCTCTCTCTTTTGGAAACTTCTGCAGTTTTATTACATGGTTTCTCAATTGAGATTTATTTTTATAGTTTGTAGTTTTGCATTATCTCTCTCAGGATTATTTTAAAGTGTGAATCTTCATTATCAGTCTTCATTATATCTTCGCTTTCCCCCCTCTTTATCTCTCTGTACAACATTTAGGCTGATTCTCTTGGTTCTTTCACTTCCTTAATATTCTCTTCAGCTCTATCTAGCTTCTTAAATCAATCTATTATTAAATCGTTTTTCCCCCTCATAACTCTCTCTTCTAGAATTTCTCTTTGGTTACTGAAAAAATCTACCTATTCACCTTTCACACTTTCTGATCTCCACCTACAGCCTGCTTTTCCTCCTTTACATCTCATCTTTTTGATCCTATTCTTGATATGTTGTAGTTTAGTCAATATTTCTTCATGTTTGAAGCAAGATTCCACACTTCAGATTGTTCCACCATATTGCCTAAAATTTCAAGACTTGTTCTTCACCCAGCAGCAAAAAAAGTGATTTTTAAAAAATGGAGATCCACCCAGATTCTTCCCATGGAGAATTTCACCAAAGGTTTAAAAAAAGAACATTATTTTCACCCAACATCTTCCAGAACATACAATAGAAGGGAACACTTTTCAACTCATTTTATGAAGCTAGTGATATGTTGTTATCAAAACCCAGAAAACGATAGTAACAAAAAATCCAAATCTATACTATCTCTTATGAATATAAGTTTAACAAAGCATTAACAAACTATTGAAAAACAGAATTCAGCAATGTAAAAGTAAATTATAGAGCATGATCAAATGGGGCTTATTCCAAGAATGAAAGGATGGTCCAATATTTGAAAATAACCAAGGTAACCTATCCCATTAACAGGTTAAAGAAGAAAAAATGCATGATTATATCAATCGATGCAGAAAATGTTTTTGACAAAATTCACACCCATTGATAATATAAATTAGAAAAATTATATGGGAACTTTCTCAACTTGACAAAAAAAGATCTACAAAAACTCTATAACTAACATGAGACTTAGTGGTAAGAAACTGGATACTTTCTTCCTTAGAAGGAGAATAAGAAAGGATGTCTGATCTGGTTTTCAATACAGTCATGAAAGTTCTAGCCAGGTAAATAAGATATATAAAGAAACTTAAAGACATAAAGATTTGGCCGGGTGCGGTGGCTTATGGCTGTAATCCCAGCACTTTGGGAGGCCGAGGTGGGTGGATCACGAGTTCAAGAGATCAAGACCATCCTGGTCAACATGGTGAAACCCTGTTTCTACTAAAAATACAAAAAATTAGCTGGGCATGGTGGCACGTGCCTGTAATCCCAGCTACTCAGGAGGCTGAGGCAAGAGAATTGCCTGAACCCAGGAGATGGTGGTTGCAATGAGCTGAGATTGCGCCATTGCACCAGCCTGGCTAACATGAGTGAAATTCCATCTCAAAAAAAAAAAAAGACATAAAGATTGAAAAAGAAGAAAAAAAATTGTCCCTGTTTGCAGATGGCATAAATGTCAACATAGAAAAGCCCAGGGAATCCACAAGAGAACTAATAAAGAAGTTCAGCAATGTTGCAAGATACTAGATAAACATACAAACATCAATTGTATTTGTATATGTCGGCAACGAACACAGGACACCAAAACTAAAATGTAATATGATGTATCATTCCTTAAAAATAAAATATGTAGGAGTAACTCTTACAAACCATGTACACGATTTGCATGCTGAAAATGATAAAATCCTGAAGAAAGAAATGGAAGCTCTAAATAAATGGAGAGACATATAGTATTCATAAATTGGAAAACTCACATAGTAAATATGTCAATTTTCCCTTAAGTGAGAAACAGTTTTAGCACAGATTGTATCAAAATCTCAGCAAATATTTTTTGTGGATATAGACGAGACTATTCTGAATGTTATAAAGGACCTAGAATAGCTAAAAAACAGTTTTGAAAAAGAAGATAGAAGAGGGAGAATTTAATCTATCCAATTTAGAGACATTATCTAGTTATGGTGATCTAGAATGGATGGTATTGGCTGATGGACAGGCTTATGGATAATGGAAAAGAACAGAGAACCCCAAAATAGATTCACACAGATATTCTTAATTGATTTTTGACTAAGGTGCAAAAGTAAGTCGATGGAAGAAAGATAGAATTTTCAACCAGTGGTGCTTGTTATGGATTGAATGGTACTTTTCAAAAAAGATATGTCAAAGTTCTGGTCCCTAGTACCTCAGAATGTGGACTTGTTTGGAAACAAGAGCCTTACAGAGATAATTAAGTTAAAATAAGGTCTTTAGCATGAACCCCAATCCAATATGACTTTGTGTCCTTACAAGAAGGGAAAATTTGGACAAAGACAGGCATATACCAAGGAAATATGAAGCAAAGATAGGAAGAACTCCATGTAAAAGTAAAGAAAGATATTGGAATGATGCATGTACATGACCAGGAATGAGAGGTATTGCCAGAAAACCCCCAGAAGATAAGGGAGAATCATAGAACAGATTCTCTCCTCTAGTCTCAGAAGGAACCAACCCTGCTGACCTTGGTCTTTGACTTCTGGCCTTCAGAACTGTGAGATAATTTCCTGTTGTTTAAGGCACCTAGTTTTTGATGCTTCATACGGCAGCCCTGGCAAACTGATACAGTGCTGGAGTGAGTATTCACATTCAATAAAATAAATCTCAACCTAAGGCTCACCCCTTATACAAAAATTTTCCAGAAATGGACTATGGAGTTAAAAAATATAAAACTAGAAAACCTTCAGAAAAAACAATGGAGAAAATTGCTGGATCTAAGGTCGACAAAGACTTCCCAGACTTGGCACCAAAAGCACAATCTCTAAATAGAAAAATAAATTTGACTTTTATCAAACTAATAATCTTTTCCCCTGTGAGGGCAAGAGGATAAAAAAACAAGCCATGGATTGGCAGAAAATATTTGCAAACTACATATCTGACAAAGGATTATTATCTAGAATGTTTAAAAAAACTTTCCCAAACTCAACAACAGGGAAAGAAAGCAATTCAATTAGAAAATAAGCTAATGACATAAAGGGACATTTCACCAAAGAGAATAAACAACTGTCAAGTAAACACATGTTCAACATCATTAACTGCAGGAGGAACGCAAATTAAAATCACAGTGAAGTAACATTGCATCCGTATCAGAATGGCTACAAGGAAAAATAGTGACAATACCAAATGCTGGTGAGGATGCTCTCACACCGCTGGTCAGAATTGAAAATGATACACTCGCACTGGAAAACAGTTTGAGATTTTTCTGCAAAATCCATGCTTTTTTTTTTTGAGACCAAGTTTCACTCTTGTTGCTCAAGCTGGAGTACAATGGCATGATCTCGGCTCACTGCAACCTCTGCCTTCTAGGTTCAAGTGATTTCCTGCCTCAGTCTCCCTAAAAGCTGGGATTACAGGCAGATGCCACAATGCCCAGCTAATTTTTACATTTTTAGTAGAGACAGTGTTTCACCATGTTGGTCAAGCTTGGTTTTGAACTCCTGACCTGACGTGATCTGCCCGCCTTGGCCTCCCAAAGTGCTGGGATTACAGGTGTGAGCCACTGCACCCAGCCTATACATTTTCTTTCCTTTTCTTTTTTAAAAAAGCAACTGCCATCCAATCCATCAATTGATCAATTGCACTTCTGGGCCTTGATCCTAGAGAAGTCACACTGTCATGCAGAATCCTATACGCAAATGTTTATTGCAACTTCCTCCCAATAACCCCAAACTGGAACCAGCTCAGATGTCCTTCAACAGGTGAGTGGTTAAACAAACTGTGGTATGTTCATACCAGGGAACACCACTCTGCAAAAATCTGAGCAGACTCTTGATATACTCCACAGCCTGGATGAATCTCCAAACAATTGTGTGGATGGAGGTAGCCAGTGCTCAGAGGTTACATACTCTGTAATGCCAATCATAGAACATTCTTGAAATCACAAAATTGTAGAAATGTAGAACAGAGTCGTGCTTGCCAGGGGCTGAGGAGGAGTTTGGGACAGGAAGGAACAGAGTAGGTTGTGAAGGGGAACAATGAAGGATCCTTGTGGTGATGGAACTGTTCTGTTTCTTGATGGTACTGATGCCGATATCAGTTATAATATGCTGCTGGAATCTTGCAGTATGTTACAGCTGCTGATGTCTTTGTATTAATCTTTTATTAAAAAATTATTATTATTATTATTATTACTGTGAGATGGAGTCTCACTCTGTCACCCAGGCTATAGTGCAGTGGTGCAATCTCAGCTCACTGAAACCTCCCCCTCCCGGGTTCAAGCAATTCTTCTGCCTCAGGCTCCACAGTAGCTGGGATTACAGGCGTGTGCCACTATGCTAATTTTTTGTATTTTTAGTAGAGACTGGGTTTCACCACATTGGCCAGGATGGTCTCGAACTCCTGACCTCAGGTGATCCACCTTCCTCAGCCTCCCAAAGTGTTGGGGTTACAGGTGTGAGCCACCATGTCAGGCTGTATTAATTCTTACATCTGCATATGAACCTATAATTGTTTCAAGATAAAGAATGCTCAATTTAAAAACGCAGATCCAATCATTATTCTCTATTGCACACGATTCCTCATGGGCTTCCTACTTCCCTGGCAAGAAGATCAGCGTTCTTATTATGGCACAGGACCCCCTGAGATCCTGTCCCTTTCACCTGCCACCCCTGGAACTCCCTTATTCCTGTGGCTCTCAGGGTTCCTGGACCACTGGCCTTCCACCCCACCCACCCTCAAACTTGCCACACCTTCCTGTTCCAGGGCTCACACATCCTCTTCACTTTCTGAAATTTCACAGTGTGTAACACACTAGACTATGTATTTATAATGAAGATTCTAGAAGAACAAGGGCCAGCCAGCCACTGCTGCATACCAGGTCCAGGCAAAAAGGAAACAGCCATGAGCAACAAAGCTGAAGTCTCTGCTGCTCTACAGCCTCCCTGCCAGTCTGTTCACCTGTGTCTCCCAAGATACACACTCACGTGGAGCGGACGCTTCAGGACAGCAGGGCTGGGGATGTCATGCTGATGTGCATTAATGTGTTTTCATGCTGTTGATAAAGGCATACCCAAGACTGGGTCATTTATGAGGGGAAGAGGTTTCATTGACTCACAGTTCCATATGGCTGGGGAGGACTCAGAATCATGGCAGAAGAGCAAGGGACATCTTACATGGTGGCAGGCAAGAGATGATAAGACCCAAGAGAAACGGGAAGCCCCTCATAAAAACATCAGCTGTCATGAGACTTATTCGCTACCATGAGAATGGTATGGGGAAAACTGCTCCCATGATTCAGTTATCCCTCGCCAGGTCCCTCCCACAACATGTGGGAGTTATGCGAGTTATGATTCAAGCTGAGATTGTAGGGTCCAGCCCTACTGGGTCCCATGAGCCCCTCTCTACTAGTGCAGAGATGAGAAACTGTGGAAATAAAAGACACAAGACATCAAGAAAGAGAAAACAGAGTTTGCACCCAGTGGTCCACTGCCAACCAAAGCCTGGAGTCCAGCTGTGGCCCCGAGTGTCCGCACACTCTGACTTTTATTGAGTACAAAGCAGGGGGCAGGGTGGGTAGGGAGAGGCACTGCTGGTCAGTGATAGGGTCAAGTAAATCACATGTCTTGAAGATGGTGCTCAGGACTTTCAAGTAGTGGAGGCGAGGAGAAAACCTAATTCGTCAGCACTCTTCCCATACTTGTCAAGAAATAACAAGGGCATTAAGATTTATGTTACTATTACTGATTCTCATCTTCGAAGAAAAAGAGGAACCAGGTGCAGAAGCCAAACATGAAGGTAGACGTGGAACATGACCGCTGAAGCACAGCATCACATAGAGACAATGAAGCCCCCGGATGTCCATCAGGCCTAGCACAAGGGCTTGGAGGAGCGGAGTTTTCTCCTCACTCCCACGAGGAAGGAGACATCTCCTTCCCTAGCTGGCTAAACAGTTGGCGCTTTCCCAGTGCTGACACTGCCGCTCAGCCGAGGTGCCCTCCAGCAGCTCTTACGTGGGCGTGACAGAGGGCTTAGAGCAACTTCCCTTAGGGTCACCTTCCCAATGCCACTTCAGTTCCACACTTCATGACCTCAGAATCATTAGTAAAATTAAAAGATTATATTAGTTTATATATTTCTGTGATTACATATGAATAACTATTGATTATTTATGATTGTATATAGGAATAACTTGTAACTATATCTCTAATTCTTTTCGGGTTCAATATTTATATGGGAACAGGCTGAGGCTTCGGGCCCTCGCTTCGGCACTTGTGGGGTCTCCCGGGGCTCTCTCAGCCACAGAGATCTGAAGGAGGGAGGGACACAGCTAAACCATATCAGTAGATCTGTGATCAGTATTTGTTAAGTGAATCTGAATACATTCAGACCTATGCCTGCGCTTCATCTTTTTCAGGAACCTGCATGCCTCAGATACCCCAATGGATACCTCTTGTTTCACTCTTCCTCTTGCCGCTGTGGTAAGGATCACTGAGTTTTTGACTAGTTTTATGCAGGTAGAACCCGACAGCACCTGACTTCAGACCTACAGAACACCTTCAACTTCCATCCCCAGGGTTCTCTGAAGCCTTCTGGGGTGGGGGAGCCCTCTGCAAACCTGCACTGTCATAAAGGATCTATCATGAATTAACACCCCATGTGGTATTTGTGACTAACAGGGAAGAGGTGGTTGAATACTTCCTTCTTCAACTCTGAGAAGCAGGTTCTAAGATGCCTCATGAGCCTTCTCAGAAGGTTCTACCGGAGTAGAATTGCCAGATAAAAATATAGGTTACTGGATAAATGTAATTATAAGAAAAATAGCAAATGTTTTCTGTCATAAGTATATCCAAAACATTGCAAGAGATACACTAAACATTTTACTTGTTGTTTATCCAAAATTCAGACATAACTGGGCATCTTGTATTTTTGTCCACTAAATCTAGCAACTAGCTGTTCACAGTGGTGATGGTGGTGGGGGGTAGGGTGGCCGTCTATAAGGTGCTCTTGTCTTGGCTCTCCCTACCTCCTCATCTCTCCTCCCTGTTCTACTCTCCCTCTCCCTGGAATCACAAATGAATTACTACCACTTATGTCCTAGTCTCTGGCTAAGACAGTCTCTTAGGGTTTTCAAAAAAGGGAATATTTTTAAAAAGTTAAGCAATCCAAAAATTAAGAAAACCCTCTTTAACCCCAATGTGCAGCTGTTCCTTAGTGTTGCCATTGATCTGGGTCAGTACTGTCTAAGTTAGGGCAAGCACCCCACCTCCACTTCCCAACTGAGCTCAATTTCCTTCTCAATCTTTTTACGCCTTTTGAAGTCTGAACGGATATTTACTAAGAGGACTAGTACTTAAGTATAAGTCTTAAAAAAGTCATTTGACCTGGTTAAGTCACCTGTGCCCTACTTTGGCAAAATGAAGTCTTCAGCTCAATGGCAATAAACCTTTCTTTTCAAAATGTTGTGTAAAGCCCCGTGGAGGTGGAGAAGGTAGGTAAGGTATCACCCTGCTATTAGGCTAGTTTCAGCTTCAAGAACTTTCCTTATTAGTGATGGACTGATGTGCACTTACATAATGTGCCAATTACTCAAAAGGCTTCATTCAGAGAAACAAATTCATCCACAGACACTCTCCTGGGAGAAAAGCCAGCCCTCAAACATCTGTTTTCAGATAAGAAATTTGCAAAGCTTTTGTTAGGGAGGTGGGAAGATTGCTAGAGGGATTTTTTTCTCCAAACTATAAGGTAAGACAGGGTGGAGAAGCAATTAGAGCTTTTAATAGGGAACAGAACGGTTAATTTTTGGTGTCTCTCTCTGTGTGTGTATGTGTGTGTGTGTGTGTTGTGGCATTGTTTTTATTTGTTTTGCATTCCTCAGAAACAGAAAGTTCCCACTAGGCCCAAAGTGAAAGCCATCTCTTCTTTATGTTCATCATCTCGGGGGAGAATATTCTGTTTCGACAGATTGGCTATGTTGTACTGGTCCTGCTGGAGTGTCAGGTGGGGCTCACGAAATTAACTCTGTTTAATTGAGTGTGAGCTTTAAAATGTTGTGTAACTGCCACCTAGCATGGACTGTTTCTCTGTGGAGTCTAGTCTTCATCCTGAAGACCCCAGAACATCACCATGTGATACCGGGAAACAGGGTGGCAGATGCCAGCTGCATCAGAGTCTCCTCTCATCGGGGTGATGACGATGCCCTCCTCTCCTTGCCCAACATGCCCACCCATACCCCTGTGTCAGACTCTCTGATGGGGGACCCCATGACTGTGCATCCAGATGGTCCCTCGGGAAGACTTTGTGTCTCCTACAGTTTGCTAATCACCTGGTCAAGGGATAGAGAACCCCTCCCCTGCGTACTTCTTCCCTCTCTTCCTTGACAGCCACAGTGGCTGGATTGTCTCATTTCCCCACACTCCATGACCCTTTTCCTCTTGTTTTACTGCCATTGTGTGAAAAGGCATCAAAGTGTTTCAGGTGGCTCATGCCTTCATCATTCCATCCTCAATTCCAGGTCAGAGCTTACTTCCTTGGACCCATTCAAGCTGGTGCTCCCTCTGCTTGGGTGTGTCACTCCACCCTCTCTCCTCGCCTGCCTGCAGCCTTCTTGGGTCACCTACCAAGGCTGCCAGCAAAGTTCATGCTGGAGGATTAAGCCCATGAGCCTGTTCTTAGCATCGTGTGCGTTGGAAGCTTTTGCATCACCGCAGCTGTTACTTTTTATATCTTTGTTGCCCGAGTCTTTGGGTACCACTGAGAGGAGAGTCACCAGGTGTGCCTCTAAGTAGCAAAATTAGGAATCATTCAATGCTTTGATGGTGCCAATTAGCTTCCCGGTATGAGCGCCAAGATTTTTTCTAATTAAGGCAGGAACAGTTTCTCCGTCTATAATAATCTCATTTAAAGTGTGTCCAAAACACTTAACATGCTTTGTTTAGGAACATCATCCCTATGCATTTTTAACTTTGCAAAAATAGACAGCTCTCTGGGATGCTGTGTCTCCAGCTGGTTGTTCACCAGACATGTACACAGACTGGTGCTGGATTGTGTTTTGCAAGACAAGTGGGACTGTTAATTGAGTTTTAAGGCAGAGGACATGACTTCCAGGATTCTTGCACATCTGCACACTAAAAATCTGCTCATCTTTGAAAAGTGACTCATGTCTTAAACATAAAGGAAACAAAGATGTCCTCTTGACAAGCAAAGTAGATCTCTTCAACTCCAGGTCCCTAACTCCCATCTACCATGGAAGTGTAGATTCAAGTTTGACAAAATGCAAAACAAAACCAAAGGATTCTCAAGTGATGAGAAAAATGGAGAAGCAGCAACTGAGGCTATTCTTGAATCTAATTTTAAGCAGAGGTCAGTGCAAATACATCTCACTGGACTGTCAGCGGTAAGAGAGCTGGGACTTGGCTGGGGTCGTAGTCACAGGTTTATCTTCAGCACCTAGGACAGCTCCCAGAGCATGATAACTGCTGAATAGGACTTTTTAAATAAAATTTTGATCCCCACCCACCACCCCCAACCCCCCAGCAAAAAAGGAATGGCTTTTTCTTGCACTCAATGAGACTCTCTGCACAAAGTGTTCTGCCCATGTGTCTGACTTCTCTCTGTGTTAAAGCCGGCAGAGCTAGAGCCCTTTAGAAGACACAGGCTGTCTTGCAAACAATAATCATTTTTCAATTCTATAAATGCAATCAAATCCAGGGTCTAAATTTTATTATCCATTAATCCCACAGTTGCATGAATACCCTTTATGGAGGTCACCAACTCCAGGAAAGTCATCTTCCTTCCAACGCCAGGCAGCATATCCTCGTCCTGCATTCAATTACTTCGTGGAACAGTGGTGAGTTTGCTGCCATCACCCCATTATCTTGCCACATCTACCCTGTTCCTGGCTGATCTATTGATTTAAACAATAGATCATCCAATTCTATCATATAGGCTGGAGTGCAGTGATACAATCAGTTCACTGCAGGCTTTAACTCCTGGGCTCAAGTGATCCTCCCACCTCAGCCTTCTTTGGTCAAGAAGTAAAATGGGCTAGTCTGACTGGGGTTCCCTTTCCATTTCCTTGCCTATTTGCTGATGAAGACAGGGTGCTTATGAGTGATCAGTGGAAGAAAAGCGAAGAGCCTGGTGTTGCCTTTCTGGAGAGTTCTTCAGCAATTGAAACTGTCTGCAAAGCCATCTTTCAAAGGTGATGCTAGCACCCATGGAGGGACCAAGTCTTACCTTCCTTTGCACCTTGGGGTCAAGAAATGTGTTTGGTCTATAGCAGGTGCTTAGCCAGCACTGGCTGAATGAATGAAGAGGCTCTGCCAACTGTATGCATTTAGAAAGAGCATTGCCTCTTCTCCTGTTGTTTATAAATATTATATCAATGAGAAAAGACGCAGCCCCAGGGAACAACAAAATGATTTGGCATGGTAATGGAGCAGCAGCTTTGGGAATCCAGTGGAGAAGCCAGAAGCCACTTGCTTGGGCAGTCAACACTGATGCCTGAAAGCTTCTGCCCTTTACAACTTGGAAGGCAAATATGAAACACTCTGAGATTACCATAAAAATCTCATTGCAAATCACCACAGAGAACAGTGACTGGAGGCAAAGGTTTGACTTCTAGCTTCAGATGGGAGGGGCAGGATGAGGGAAGGAAAAGGGAGGAAGGAGGGAGGAAGGGTGCCCTTTGATCTGACGGGGAGTGTAGCCCAGCAGGCTCTTGTATTCATAAGGAAACATTATCTCCTGATCCATATGTTCCATTTTCTATTTAGAGCAAATCTGCTGCAGCATGCAATGTGCAGCCCTAAGGGAGAGGTTGGCTTTCAGGCATCCGGCCAGTCAGCCCTCACCACCCGGTTTATGGTATTCAACTGGAGCAGATCCAAAGTGGTACATAAAGGGCTCGTGGGGTTCTCTGACCAATCCTCTGGGGTTGCAGAATGAGCCAGCCAACTGGTCTCCTTCTCACAGAACCTGATAGGAAAACTGCCTGGCCAGGTGTTCTTCCAAAGAAAGTTCTCAGCCTCTGCTCTGCTCTTTTTTTTTAAGATGAGGTCTTGCTCTGTTGCCCAGGCTGCAATGCAATGGTGCAATTATAGCTCACTGCAGCCTCAAACTCCTGGGCTCAAATGATCTTCTCCCCTCAGCCTCCAGAGTAGCTGGGGCTACAGGTGCATGCCACTGTGTCTGGCTATTTCGTTTTTATTTTTTGTAGACATGAGGTCTCCCTGTGCTGCCCAGGCTGGTCTTGAACTCCTGGCCTCAAGTGATCCTCCTGCTTCAGCCTCCCAAACTGCTGGGATTACAGACATGAGCCACCATGCCTGGACCCAATCCACTCCTTGGCTCCTTCTTTTCTCTCTTATATTCATTTTCTATTGCAGCATAACCAATTTCTACAATGTAGTGGCTTTTGACAATGCCTTTACTTTTATTGCAGTTTTTCTGGGTTGCAAGTTTGGAGGCTGAAACCGAGATGTCAGCTGGAACTATGGTCTCATCTGAGGCTTGACTGAGGGAGGACTCACTGCCAAGCTTACTTGGTGTTGGCAGCATTCACTTCCCTGGTGGCTACCTGAGGGATGGTCTCCATTTCTGCTGGCTGTCAGCCTTCTCCAAATGAGAGCTCAAACAACAAGGCAGTTGGTTTCTTCAAAGCCATCAAGAGATAGTCTTGTTAAGACACTGCAGACTCACAATGTAACAACTGCAAAAACACTAGGTAATAAAGGCATGTGCATTCCATCACTTTTGCCATATTCTGTTAGTTAAAGGCAGGTCACAGCTTCTACCCACCCTCAGTGGGTAGAGAATCATAACAGGCTGTGCACATCAGGAGACAGGATCACAGGGCCACGTCAGAGGCTGCCTGCACTTCTCTTGACCTTCCACACATTGACTCTAAATTCTCCCACAACTCCCAAATTTAAACACCAGCTTGGGCCAGACTCCAAAATCCTAGACTCACATATGCAATGCCTAGTGGGCCTTTCCATAAGAAGATCTACAAGTGAGATTCAGCTCCCATGTTCAGAACTCAGCCCTGATTATCTGCCTCTCCCAAGGTCCTCTCCTTCTCATCTGACGACAGCACCATCTGTACTAAGTCTGTTTTCAAGCTGCTGATAAAGATATACCCTAGACTGTGTAATTTATGAGGAAAAAGAGGTGTAATGGACTCACAGTTCCAAGTGGCTGGGGAGGCCTCACAATCATGGTGGAAGGTAAAAGACACAATTTACATGGTGGCAGACAAGAGATAATGAGAGCGAAGCAAAAGAGGAAACTCCTTATAAAACCATCAGATCTTGTGAGACTTCTTCAATGCCACGAGAATAGTATGGGGGAAACTGCCCTCAAGATTCAGTTATCTCCCACCAGGTTCCTCCTACCACACATGGGAATTACAGGAGCTACAATTAAAGATAAGATTTGGGTGGAGACACAGCCAAACCGCAACATCATCTTTCTGGATTTTTCAGCAAAAGCCATCTTTGACTCCTCTCTCTCACATCCCATAGTCGATCCATCAGTAAATCCTGCTGACTCCACTGTGAAATTATATTCAGACCCCAAACACATCTCACCATCTGCTCCGTTGCTCCATCCAGGCCAAGCCGGCACTGCCATGCTTCTCCTGGATTAAGAGCCCCCCATCGGATTAGGCCTCTATGCTTGTCTTCCTGGATGGAGTCTCTTATCAACAATTTAGACAGAGATTGATTCTTTTTAAGGATTACCTTTAACTCAAAGCACTCCCGTGGGCTCCCATTTCAATTGGAGTTCAGTTCAGTTCAAAGCCCTCACCTTGGTCCATGTATCCCTGTATGAAGGCGCCTGGCTACTTGTTTACTCCAATAATAACAATCCTTCCATGGCTCACACTTCTCAAAGTTCACTCACCTTCTTCCCACTCCTTCCCATACACAAAATCAGTGTGGGCCTCAGAGACCTTTCACTGGCTGCTCCCACTGAGTACCATGCAAGCCTCACAGATCTCCCAGGATGAACTTCCTTTCTTGCCCAGGTCTCTGCTCACACCTCCAGTGCTCAGCGGAGACTTCCCTGACCTAATTCTACACAATAGCCACAGGTGCTCCGGGTTGGCACCTTGCAACTCTCCTATGTTTCTCCATGGAACTGACAAGACATATGTTTACATGTTAGTTTGTTTGTGTCTGCTTCCCCTATCAGCACGTAAACCCCATGAGAGCGGCTACTTTGTCACTCACCATCAGACGTCAGGGGCATAGCGCCTTGCCCGGTCAACAAGGGTTGACTGAAGGAATGAACCAATAAATGAATAGGTCCTGATGCCACTTTACCTTTGTTATTGAGCCTCAGGGCACAGGAAACATCCTTTAAGATGTGCACTGGTGAGAGGCATCTTTACTTCCATTATTTCTGTCTCATTGAGCCCCAGGTTAAACCTTCCCAGATCTGGAGTTCAAACAGTTTCTTTAAATAAACAGACTTTCTTCCCTAGCTTCTGTTTTTCTCTCAACTTGTTTTGGAAGTTCTGAGCACATGCCACGCCAGACCGTTCTGCTGGTATGACTAATGTTTTACCCCTGCAAATGCGTGGTTTGCAGGAAGTGGGTCTGCCCGTGTTAGGTCTCTAAGCAAAACAGCAAAATGACAATAGAGATGTCTGTGACAATGGGAATGATGATGAGGACAGTGCCGCTGAAGGGAATCTTTCCGTAGATGCAAATTCCCACTCGATGGCCTGCCAGCTCTCTGCCCTCAGCCATGCTGTGTGCCCGCTCCAAAATCATTGTGTTCACATGCAAAATAGGATGATCACACCACCCATGTCTGACTATTGGGGGATGCAGAATTAATGAGCTGTAGAAGGTCTAGACAGTGCCAGACGTGTAGCAGAACTCAACAAAGAGCTAAAATTATTGTTCATAGAGGGCAGAAGGAAGGTCTACATTCTAACACAGCACAGATGGATGGATTTATCCTGACTTTCTCCCAGGAAAGAGCACTTCTACTCTTAAAATCACTTCATATCACCAGGGAACTAGTTAGTTGTGGTCTACCCCAGTGGTTTTCCAACTTTTTGGCACCAGGGGCTGGTTTCATGGAAGATCATTTTTCCATGGACCAGGGGAGGGGGATGGTTTTAGGATGATTCAAACACATTACATTTCTTGGACACTTTATTTCTATTATCATTACATTATAATAGATAGTGAAATAATTATACGGCTCACTCTAACGTA